>NW_027150677.1:0-300000 GCF_017918235.1 Porcisia hertigi
GCGGTGGCTGGGTGTAACACCACCGACCGGCGTCTTGAGGTACGGCTGCTGTCGATGGCTCATCTTGCCGAGTGTCCTCGCTGGTCCACGTACTCGGTTGATGGGCAGGTGAGTGTTTGGCACCCCACCTCCACACCCCACCTCCACACTCGGGCGGCGGTGGTGTCGTCGTCTTCACCCCCTTCTCCACCACTTCTTTGTTGCTTATTGGATTCACCTTCCTACCCCCCTTCCCAGGTTATACCCGCTTACTTTATTACCCGCGTGTGTGGATTGGGTGGGTGGGTGCAGGGGTGGGATGGACGGTTGGAGTGGCGGACATGGAGGGCCGTCGATGTGGATGCTGTATACAAAGCAAGAGAGACCATTCCTCCTCTCCTTCCTTATCGTTCCCCCCTCCCTCCCTCACACACCCTCCCGTCGCCCCTCCCCTCACCCCCCCCCATCCCGAACGCGGTGCATTTCTCCTTTTTTCTTCTCTCTTTGGGCTCTCCATCATCCTTGACTTCTTCCCTTCACCCCCCTCCCCTCCCCCGTCACTCCTTCAGAGGTGTCCTCCAATGAGGATGGGGATTTATGTTTGTGTGCTTCTCTTCTTCTTACCCCTTCACAGCGCCCACATATACACCTGCGGTCTGTGATGGTGACAGCGCCACGTCCCTGTGCCCCTCCTCCCCTACGACACAGAGTGGAGGGAGAGTGAGTGAGTGTGCTGAGTCGACCCCTCCGTGTCTCCACCCCCTCTCCCTCCCTGTGTCTCTTTGTTTGTGTGTGCTTTTCCTTCCCTATGTATTTCGTTCTCTTCCCTTCTCACGTCGACACCAGTGCGCTGTCCACACGAAACAAAACTACCATTGTAACCCAAAACACCCACTTGAGCGCAGCACAGCAGAGAATGGGTCGCTGGCTTTATCGGCGCCTGCGTCTGCATCAGCACGGGTACATCCTCGGCTGCACACGGCCTCGATGCTGTCGCAGCGTCGGGCTGTCGCAGGGCTGCCCCGACTTCCCCCATGTTCATTCTCATCCTTCCCCTTTCCTCTTCTCCCCCAACTGCTGCTTCCTTGTCCCTCTCACTGCCCTCTGCTCATGACAGACACATGCCCAACCGCACGTGCCCGCCTCATTGCGCACCCAGTCACCCGCGCACACGCCAGCTCATACCCGCTAACCAGCGCCTTCTCACTCGACTTTCCCTCCCCCTTTAACCGACATCGCTGCTGACCCCCTAATCCCTGAACCACACCCGTGCCCTCACCCGCATGCCCACCCTCGCCGCCAGCATGACTCGCGGCTTCCCAAGCAACACGCAGTAGAGGCGTAGTGGTGCCGCACGCCCGGTACACCTCGCAGCCGCCGCGTGCCTCGCCGTGGCTGTCGTCGTCTCCGCCTCCGTGTGCGCACAGGCCGCCAGTGATTCCCCACCGCCCACCGTTGCATCCACGACGAGGTACAGCAGCAAGTGCTGCAGTCGGTGGCGCAGGACTATCACGTCGCTGGCGACCCCTCTTAGCGGTGGGACTGCCCTACGTTGCAACAGCACGTGCAGTCGCTACAGGCCATGGCGCTGTAGGCTACCTCCTAGCGGACAGCACCTCGCCCAGTGTCGTACGCTCAACAGAGTGGGGTGAGCTGCGTATCACCGTGTCCACTGAGGACCTCACGGACCCCGAGCGCTACTGCACACACGCTGGACAGGAGATCAATAACCACAACGGTCTCACTGTCACCTGCACCGCCGATTACATCCTCACGGACGAGAAGCGCGACATGCTGATGAACTCGATCCTCCCCGAGGCGGTGCGGCTGCATACGGAACGCCTGAAGGTGAAGCATGTGCAGGACACACCTGGAAGGTCACCCCATTAACGTACCTGGGCTGCGGTGATTTCAAGGTACCGGAAGCCCACCTCACCAACGGTGTCAACAACACCGACTTTCTGCTGTACGTTGCTTTGGTGCCCAGTGAAGTCGACGCTTCGGCGTGGGCTCTGACGTGCCTGGCGTTCTTGGACGATCGGCCTGCCGTCGGTGTCCTCAACATCCCTGCTGCCAAGATCGTATCGCGGTATGACCAACGTCTCACGCGTACGGTAGCGCACGAGGTGGCGCACGTGCTGGGCTTCAGTGCGACATACCTTGAGCTGGTGGATGTGATACACTACGTTGGGGGCATTCGCGGCATGCCCTTTGAGCATCCGGTGGTGAAGGGCAGCAAGACGGTGGCCGTGGCACGCGAGCACTACGGTTGCGAGAGCTTGAAGCACCTCGAGATGGAGAACAACTCCCTCGTCGACTGGGTAGACTCACACCTGAAGATGCGCAACGCCAAGGACGAGCTCATGGCGCCTGCGAGCAGAGCCGGCTACTACACTGCGCTGACGATGGCCATTTCCGAGGACATGGGCTTCTACAAGGCGGAGGTGATGACGTGGGGCCACAAGATTGGCTGTGACTTCTTCAAGGAGAAGTGCATGGAGAAGAACATCACGCAGTGGCCGCAGATGTTCTGTAATCGGACAGAACCGGGGCTCCGCTGCACGTCCAGCCGCCTCGAGATGGGTAGATGCGGTGTTCGCCCACCAGTCACCTCCTTGCACGCGTATTACCCATACTTCACCAACACAGCGGTGGAGTAAAGCTCGCCTTACATGGAGTACTGCCCATATGTGGAGGCCGAACGTAACGGTGCGTGCAACCAAAACCCATCTACCGCGTCGGATTACATGAGTGCCGTCAACGTCTTCTCCGACGCGGCGCGCTGCATCGACGGGACGTTTACACCAAAGAACAAGAGCACGGACTCCCGCCCCATCTCGGGCACGTGCGCCAACGTCAAGTGCGACAACACGACGCAGACGTACAGCATCCAGGTGAAGGGCAGCAGATCCTACGTGAAGTGCACAGAGGGCCAGAAGGTCACGCTCTCCAATGTCAGCGACGCCTTCGAGGCCGGCGGCTACATCACGTGCCCGCCGTACGCTGAGGTGTGCCAGGGCAATGTGAAGGCGGCCATGGACTTCGAAGCTGATCTCAGAAAAAACAGAGGCACAAGCAGCAGCAGCGGACAAGACGACGACTTCGCCGACAGCATGATCAACAGCAGACAAGACGACGACTTCGCCGACAGCATGACCAGCAGCTGAGGAGGCGACAGGCTCTTCCCCCGTGGCAACGGTGCAGCTGGCCTCCGCAGCACGTGGAGCCTCGTGTCCGCTGGAGTGGCACTGCTGGTGGTGACACTGACTGTTGGCCTGAGTGCCTAACACCGGAACGCCTGGCGCACTGCTCATCGCAACTGTTGGTGTGGCCGCCTATCGAGGGTTGCATATACACGACTGACACCCTCCGCTGGGGATGTCATGACGCACCCTGAGAAGGCCCCGACCTGAACCCGGTGAGCGTTTGACGTCCCATAGTGCATGCGCACGGCCCACCTCCACTCCACCCATTTCGGAACCGAGCACCCATCAGGACATATCTTATTGCCTTCCAGAAATGGGAGCCACTGGGGCCTTTCTGGGGACAGTGGTACGAGACACGTATCCGACGACTGAGTAGGCATGTACGCAAACGTGTCTGACACACAGTGACACCCGTCGGTGGCACGGGAGAGCACACCCCCGGCCGCGATAGCACCAGCCCCAGTCCAGCGGTGTGGTGGTCCATGAGCGGTGGCTGGGTGTAACACCACCGACCGGCGTCTTGAGGTACGGCTGCTGTCGATGGCTCATCTTGCCGAGTGTCCTCGCTGGTCCACGTACTCGGTTGATGGGCAGGTGAGTGTTTGGCACCCCACCTCCACACCCCACCTCCACACTCGGGCGGCGGTGGTGTCGTCGTCCTCACCCCCTTCTCCACCACTTCTTTGTTGCTTATTGGATTCACCTTCCTTCTCCTCTTCCCAGGTTATACCCGCTTACTTCATTACCCGCGTGTGTGGATTGGGTGGGTGGGTGCAGGGGTGGGATGGACGGTTGGAGTGGCGGACATGGAGGGCCGTCGGTGTGGATGCTGTATACAAAGCAAGAGAGACCATTCCTCCTCTCCTTCCTTATCGTTCCCCCCTCCCTCCCTCACACACCCTCCCGTCGCCCCTCCCCTCACCCCCCCATCCCGAACGCGGTGCATTTCTCCTTTTTTCTTCTCTCTTTGGGCTCTCCATCATCCTTGACTTCTTCCCTTCACCCCCCTCCCCTCCCCCGTCACTCCTTCAGAGGTGTCCTCCAATGAGGATGGGGATTTATGTTTGTGTGCTTCTCTTCTTCTTACCCCTTCACAGCGCCCACATATACACCTGCGGTCTGTGATGGTGACAGCGCCACGTCCCTGTGCCCCTCCTCCCCTACGACACAGAGTGGAGGGAGAGTGAGTGAGTGTGCTGAGTCGACCCCTCCGTGTCTCCACCCCCTCTCCCTCCCTGTGTCTCTTTGTTTGTGTGTGCTTTTCCTTCCCTATGTATTTCGTTCTCTTCCCTTCTCACGTCGACACCAGTGCGCTGTCCACACGAAACAAAACTACCATTGTAACCCAAAACACCCACTTGAGCGCAGCACAGCAGAGAATGGGTCGCTGGCTTTATCGGCGCCTGCGTCTGCATCAGCACGGGTACATCCTCGGCTGCACACGGCCTCGATGCTGTCGCAGCGTCGGGCTGTCGCAGGGCTGCCCCGACTTCCCCCATGTTCATTCTCATCCTTCCCCTTTCCTCTTCTCCCCCAACTGCTGCTTCCTTGTCCCTCTCACTGCCCTCTGCTCATGACAGACACATGCCCAACCGCACGTGCCCGCCTCATTGCGCACCCAGTCACCCGCGCACACGCCAGCTCATACCCGCTAACCAGCGCCTTCTCACTCGACTTTCCCTCCCCCTTTAACCGACATCGCTGCTGACCCCCTAATCCCTGAACCACACCCGTGCCCTCACCCGCATGCCCACCCTCGCCGCCAGCATGACTCGCGGCTTCCCAAGCAACACGCAGTAGAGGCGTAGTGGTGCCGCACGCCCGGTACACCTCGCAGCCGCCGCGTGCCTCGCCGTGGCTGTCGTCGTCTCCGCCTCCGTGTGCGCACAGGCCGCCAGTGATTCCCCCACCGCCCACCGTTGCATCCACGACGAGGTACAGCAGCAAGTGCTGCAGTCGGTGGCGCAGGACTATCACGTCGCTGGCGACCCCCTCTTAGCGGTGGGACTGCCCTACGTTGCAACAGCACGTGCAGTCGCTACAGGCCATGGCGCTGTAGGCTACCTCCTAGCGGACAGCACCTCGCCCAGTGTCGTACGCTCAACAGAGTGGGGTGAGCTGCGTATCACCGTGTCCACTGAGGACCTCACGGACCCCGAGCGCTACTGCACACACGCTGGACAGGAGATCAATAACCACAACGGTCTCACTGTCACCTGCACCGCCGATTACATCCTCACGGACGAGAAGCGCGACATGCTGATGAACTCGATCCTCCCCGAGGCGGTGCGGCTGCATACGGAACGCCTGAAGGTGAAGCATGTGCAGGACACACCTGGAAGGTCACCCCAATAACGTACCTGGGCTGCGGTGATTTCAAGGTACCGGAAGCCCACCTCACCAACGGTGTCAACAACACCGACTTTCTGCTGTACGTTGCTTTGGTGCCCAGTGAAGTCGACGCTTCGGCGTGGGCTCTGACGTGCCTGGCGTTCTTGGACGATCGGCCTGCCGTCGGTGTCCTCAACATCCCTGCTGCCAAGATCGTATCGCGGTATGACCAACGTCTCACGCGTACGGTAGCGCACGAGGTGGCGCACGTGCTGGGCTTCAGTGCGACATACCTTGAGCTGGTGGATGTGATACACTACGTTGGGGGCATTCGCGGCATGCCCTTTGAACATCCGGTGGTGAAGGGCAGCAAGACGGTGGCCGTGGCACGCGAGCACTACGGTTGCGAGAGCTTGAAGCACCTCGAGATGGAGAACAACTCCCTCGTCGACTGGGTAGACTCACACCTGAAGATGCGCAACGCCAAGGACGAGCTCATGGCGCCTGCGAGCAGAGCCGGCTACTACACTGCGCTGACGATGGCCATTTCCGAGGACATGGGCTTCTACAAGGCGGAGGTGATGACGTGGGGCCACAAGATTGGCTGTGACTTCTTCAAGGAGAAGTGCATGGAGAAGAACATCACGCAGTGGCCGCAGATGTTCTGTAATCGGACAGAACCGGGGCTCCGCTGCACGTCCAGCCGCCTCGAGATGGGTAGATGCGGTGTTCGCCCACCAGTCACCTCCTTGCACGCGTATTACCCATACTTCACCAACACAGCGGTGGAGTAAAGCTCGCCTTACATGGAGTACTGCCCATATGTGGAGGCCGAACGTAACGGTGCGTGCAACCAAAACCCATCTACCGCGTCGGATTACATGAGTGCCGTCAACGTCTTCTCCGACGCGGCGCGCTGCATCGACGGGACGTTTACACCAAAGAACAAGAGCACGGACTCCCGCCCCATCTCGGGCACGTGCGCCAACGTCAAGTGCGACAACACGACGCAGACGTACAGCATCCAGGTGAAGGGCAGCAGATCCTACGTGAAGTGCACAGAGGGCCAGAAGATCACACTCGACAATGTCAGCGACGCCTTCGAGGCCGGCGGCTACATCACGTGCCCGCCGTACGCTGAGGTGTGCCAGGGCAATGTGAAGGCGGCCATGGACTTCGAAGCTGATCTCAGAAAAAACAGAGGCACAAGCAGCAGCAGCGAACGAGGCCACACCCCCACCGACAGCTTGCCCAGCAGCGGACAAGGCGACACACCCACCGACAGCATGCCCAGCAGCGGACGAGGCCACACCCCCACCGACAGCTTACGCAGCAGCGGTAGTGGTGCAAACAAGCCGGATGCCACGGCCAGCAACGGTAAAGGCGACAGGCTTTTCCCCCTCGGCAATGGTGCAGCCGGCCTGCACAGCGCGTGCACCCTGGTGTCCGCTGGAGTGGCGCTGCTGATGGTGACACTGGCTGTTGGTCTGAGTGCCTAACATCAGAACGCCTGATTAACTGCTCATCGCAACTGCTGGTGCGGCCGCCTAGCGAGGGTTGCATATACACGACCGACACCCTCCGCTGGGGATGTCATGACGCACCCTGAGAGGGCCCTGACCTCAACCCGGTGAGCGTTTGTTGTCGTGAAACTGTAGTGCATGCGCAGGGTCCACCTCCACTTCACCCATCTGGTGGCCGAGTCGAATCCGGACGCGGCCCATGACCACGAAGAGTGGGAACCGAAGAAGCCTTCCTGCAGTCTGAGGTGCAACACACGTATCCGACGAGTGAATAAGCATGTACGCCAACGGGCCTGACACACGGTGACACACGTCGGCAAGATGCGAGGACACCAGCACCCCAGCCCGAGCGGTGTGGTGGTCCATGAGCGGTGGCTGGGTGCGAAACACCACCGACCGGTGTCTTGAGGTACGGCTGCTGTCGATGGCTCATCGTGCCGAGTGTCCTCGCTGGTCCACGTACTCGGTTGATGGGCAGGTGAGTGTTTTGCACCCCACTCCCACACCCCTTCCATACTCACGCACGGGTACCCGCGCTGTCCTCTGCCTCCGTCTATACTTGTTTCTCGCCTCCGTACTGAATGCACGCGTGTCTGTGTGTCTGTCACCACGACCTCTGGACGACCCCCCCCTCACCCCATCCACACTCGGGCGGTGGTGTCGTCGTCTTCACCCCCTCCTCAACCACTTCTTTGTTGCTTATTGGATTCACCTTCCTTCTCTTCTTCCCATGTTATACCCGGTTACTTTATTACCCGCGTGTGTGGGTTGGGTGGGTGGGTGCAGGGGTGGGATCGACGGGTGGAGTGGTGGACATGGCGGGCCATCGATGTGGATGCTCTATACAAAGCGAGAGGCCCCAGTCCTCCTCCCCTTCCTCATCGCTCCCCCCTCCCTCCCCCTCCTATCTTCTCACACACCCCTCCTCTCCATACCCCCCACTTCACCTCTCACCTCTACTCGGGGGAGCTCGTGTGCGTTCCTGGGCTTTACGCACCGATGTGTGGGTGGATGAGTGGGTGTGTGCTCCCCCTCACCCCCCCCCATCCCGCACGCGGTGCATTTCTCCTTTTTTCTTCTTTCTTTGGGCTCTCCATCATCCTTGACTTCTTCCCTTCCCCCCCTCCCCTCCCCCTTCACGCCTTCAGAGGTGTCCTCCAATGAGGATGGGGATTTATGTTTGTGTGTTTCTCTTCTTCTTCCCCCATTCACAGCGCCCACATATACACCTGCGGTCTGTGATGGTGACAGCACCACGTCCCTGTGCCTCTCCCTCCCTCCGCTACGACACAGAGTGGAGGGAGAGAGTGAGAGAGCTGAGTCCACCCCTTTGTGCCTTCGCCTTCCATCCCTCCATCCCTCTCTGTATGTGTGTGCTTGTCCTTCCTTATTTATCTTGTTCACTTCCTTTTTCACGTCGACACCAGTGCGCTGTCAACACGAAACAAGAAAACCACTACACACCCCAACACCCACACCCACTTGAGCGCAGTACAGCAGAGAATGGGTCGCTGGCTACGTCGGCGCCTGCGTCTGCATCACCCCGGGTACATCCTCGGCTGTCCACGGCCTCGACGCTGTCGCAGTGTCACGGTCTCGCAGGGCTGCCCCGACTCCCCCTCCATGTTCATTCTCATCCCTCCCCTATTCTCTCTTCCCCCCAACCGCCGCTTCCTCGCCCCATAATAGACCTCTCCTCATGACAGACAGGTCCACACGCAGTTCCTCAACCACCACAAGAGCACCCACGCACAGCGCCCCCATCTGCTGACTGAGACTCCATCACACGTTCTGCCGCCCTGACCGCCGTCGCTGCTCATCTTGCAGCCCCCGCGCTTCTTTCCCTGGCTGTCGTCGTCTCCGCCTTGGTGTGGGCACACCCCGCGTGCCTCGTGGCCTCCATCGCCTGATCTGTTGGCGGTGAGGTAACGTGTATTGCAGGTAATGAACTCTGCGTTGTGTGGGCAGCCATTCCCCCGCCCGCCTGCCGTCCACCGCACCGGTCTTCTCTTGTTTCTGCTCTACGGGCCGCCAAATACTCTCACGCGGGCTGGTGTATCTATTACACTGACCGATGGGGGCTCCCCGTCGCGGTGCTCAACCCACCCTCCCTCCCCCCTTTTCCCGGCCGAAGCGCACTTGGTGTCCCTGGTGGGGTATCCTGACTTCTGTTCGCCTCGACCGCTCTTGGGGGTCTTCCCTGTGGTGTGTGTGCGTACAGGATGACGCAGGCCCCTCTAGTTGGGGGGTCTCGACACACGGCTGATGCTAACAGACGACATGGACATGTGCTGCGATATACTTCACAACCCCCTTTTCCTTGTTTCTCTTCCGTTCTCTGCCCTCACCTGTGACCCTTCAAACGTATCACACAGTCACACACTCGATGGGATGGGCATCACAGAAAAGTGACGTGTGACTTCATCATGTCTGTGTGGTGCATGACTGTGTGTGTTCGTTTTTTGACAACAACAGCAGCAGCAGCGGCAGCATGTGCGGATAAGCCGGTGCACTTATTTTATTTTCTCACTTACACGTGCAGAACGTACATGGACTCGGTGGTGGTGCGTATCTGCAGACCTTCTTTTCTCCCTCTCCCCTCCCCTCCCTCCCTCTCGTGTTCACTCTTTATTCACACACACACACGTGCACACCCCTGGTGATGGCGGGCATCCGGCTCTCGGCAACCACATTGGGAGTTCGCACCACCACTGGCAATCGCGCGTGACAGCACACGCTCGACAACACTCCCCTTCCTCCCGGCACGCGCAGACGTGCCCATCGGGGAGGGTCTATGCCGGCTGCTCCTGCTAGTCAGCGGAGACGTCGAGCGCAATCCGGGTCCGAGTTTCACAGGAGTGCAGTGGAATGCTGAGGGGGGGGGAGGGGTGCTCACCCATCCGAGGCGCCTCACCTCGGCCACGATGCCTTGGCGAGGAGGAGAAGGCCGCCCCCTGCACCCTGGCAGACACTCACCTTCACCCCAAGGGAAGGGGAAGCGTTTGCGATAACACCGGTCACCGACACACGGGAATGGAAGAAGTCGTCACGGCCACGCTCGTACTGAATGACCGCAGTCCGCTCACCATTACGTCCGCCTACTTCCCCCCAAGAGGGGGAGGGTCACTGATCTGGCCCTGCAGCGCCTGAGTAACGCCCACCACGACTCTCCACTGGTTATTGGAGCGGACGCCAACTCCCACCATCCCTCGTGGAACCCACTACGCCCAGCAGACGACACAGGAGAACGACTCCTGCGATGGTGCTCGGAAGAAGGCATGCGAATAGCAAATGCGGGAGGTCCACGATGTGTGCCCCGACAGCGACCACACCGTGATCACCCTCACCCCACAGCTGGGGGCCACGATAGACATCATCGGCACCGGTCAAGCCACGTCGCGAGATATGCGCCTGGAGGAAAGCCAACTGGCCCTTATTCAGGAGCACAATCAACACACTGATAAAGACGGCACTGTGCAACGCCCTCAATGGTGTGGATGCATGGAACGAGAGGATTACCAGCCATATGCGACGAGCTACAAGAAAGAGCCTCCCGAAATAGGGGGAGGGCACGGCGGCTCCGCCCGCCTGGCCGCTGGAGCTCACCTTGCTGGAAAAGGACACCGATGAGTGCCGTGATGAGAGGAGGAGGGAGGCAGTCATCTGGCAACGACAACAAATCCTGAACGCATACGCGGTTGCACGCTGGGGCGCGAGCGCTGTGGGGAACCTCATCGTCACCGAGGGCCTGAGCTGGAAGCTGATCAAATGGGTGTACGGCCCTCGCTCGCCTGTACAAGAGCAAGTCTATCCGATAGACCCTCACCCATGGCGCAATACCCCCTCGACCACGGAGGGATCCGGCCTCCGCGAATGGCTTGGATGTACTCAAGGGAGCACGACTGCTGCCACTCCATGATGTCGCGGCATACCGTTCACTCGAATATTATCTGGAAGCCACCAAAGGAGGCGGCACCCTGGAGAACTATGCGACCAAAGTGTACGCCCAAGACCACGCGATACACGCGAGACTGAGCGCAGTCCGAGGAAAGCACACTGCCGTCGATGGCTTCGAGCCCCCCTCTCCATACCCCACCATGAGATGAGCACGCAGACCCTTCTTTCACACCACCACCACCACCCTGAGAGGGGTGAGGAGGGGGAGCGGGAGGGGGGGGGACTAAAAGCTGACGATGACGAGAAGGCCGATAAACGCCACACAAAATGCCTCGAGTGTGAGACGCTTCGGGTGTGACGAGTATCCACTGTGGACGGACGCCTCTGGGTGGAACTCGACATCTCATCCGGTGTAGCAGCGCTCATATGTGACACGACACGACGGAGAGAAACCCGCATCAAAAGAAGGCGAGGTAACTCGCATGCAGCCACTGAGCGGAGGGGATTGCCATGGAAGCAGGACTGAACACCCTCGGAAGACTGCTGTCCACAGGCTCACACCGCTGCCTGCGCGTGGCGGTGCTCACGGACTCCCTCTTGTTGCCGATGGCACTTGACACCGGACCCACCTCACTAGAAGATGGTGTCCTCGCCCGACTATGGAACACCATCCTCAAACTCACCAAACAGAAAGTCCATCACACACTCCATCTCGTATTCTCCCACCGCGGCGTCTCCGGGAATGAGGCGGTGGATAAGGCGGCCAGCGGGCGCACCATGGCAGACCCCAATCCTACCCGGCGTGGATCACAGGCATCACGACAGGCATCAAGAAGCACATTCGAAAGGAGGCGCACGCTGCCCATGAGAACGGAGGTGGACCAGACACACATCGCTCCCCACTCCTGGGCCACATCCCCCCCCCCCCACCCCAACAGCAACATGCTCTACGACAGAAATGAGGGGAGAGTCTACCCTCGCACCATTCCGCACCGGCACACCTCCAAACACGTCGTCTGGCTCCATCGAGTCATCACCAGCTGGGGGAGGAGCATGGCCTGCCGATGGTGTCCACCCATTGGACCCAGATCCACACACCCCTCCTCCCTACTCTAGCCGTGGCAACACGGCAGCAGGATCCACTAGTGTGTCCGGTCCGTCTCCCCATATGCGCCTCACGACAAGCGGGAGTAACGCACATAATGACCAGACACCGGTGGCAGGGGAGGGCTCAGGCCCCCAGTAACGCTGCGAGGGGCGGGAAAGGCACAGGGGTCCTACAAAAAGGTGTACAAAAGCCACATATACGCTGAGGTGCTCACCTTCCCCGAGAGAGGCCTCTCGGAATAGCACATGCCCTCACCCATCTCCCCCCCCCCCCAGTGACCCACCGACAGAACTCGATGCACCAGACACGCGCCCCAGGAACCCCAATAGAGAGAGTGACAGCAAAGAGAAATGTTGTGTCCTCGGAGGTGCAGGTATCCTCAACAAGCGAGCAGCGACAGCGCCTCCCCTGACAACACTGCAGGCGAACGCTTGGAAACACGACATGGCTCACACGCCACAGATGCCCGCTGAGATCGCCCAGCCGCCCACCGCCGCCACCAACGGCTACACTTCGGTGCCCGGTGTGGGGACTATGTGGGTCCGCCTAGAGGGATAGTATCCCACAGGATCAGGACCCACTGGGGGGACATCACCCCAAGACTCCGACCCACCCACCCTCCCGCGGGTAGACAAGACACGCCCGAGGCCACAGTCCCCTGGCGTCATTCCATGTCCACACACTGCGGGGGGGGTTTTCGATCCAACGCAGCCCCTGTGTGGCTCCACACGACGACACGGCCCATGCACACGCATCGGAGACCCCCCCCTCCAAATGAGTGGCAACGCGAATCCCTTTGCGGTGTGCCCGATGTGCGAGAAACGGTATGAACGGTGGACCATTCTTGTCTGGCGCATCCCCGCACGCACCACAACGAGGGCACAGTGGCCCAACGCAAGATGCCGGGTGGGACCGACCAACACAGGGAGCTTGCCGCGAGAAACCCCACATGCCCGCACTGTCCGCGCACACTTGCAGATGAACAGTGTCTCACGCTGCATCCAATGGTCTCCCGTGGCCAAGCTGCACCCGCCATCCCCCATGGCCCACGGAAAGAGATCTGCGAGGTGTCCTTGACTCACCTATTGGTCTGTCCCACACTAGCCAACGTTGGGAGAGAGTGTGGCATAGAAGATGGTCCGGCGCATAGGGTTGTCCAGTGTAAGCGATTGACGGTGTACCCCAGCCGACTATTCGGCCTCGCGGGTCCGGCCGAGATTCCCAATCCAGAAAAGGACGAGAGCAACATTTAGCACCAACTGCGTTAATCGACGACACTCCTCACCCCCATGATAATGATACCGAGCGGCGGACTGGCAGCGATCCACATTTTCCTTTTTTGCTCCTGGGCTGACCATCGTGAGCTGCACAGGGTGCGGCCTGTGATGACGACGTGTTGAGGGTGCGGGACTCGCCCGCGTTTGAGTTGCGCCGGCAGGCTGGGAGAAGGAGGCCCTGTAGTGTATATGCTGTAAGACATCCATCCCCACCCCCCCCAAGAGGATGAGAGACGAAGAACTGAAGGTGTTCTAAAAACGTGTGTCCGTGGGAAGGGGCACGTGCAGAATGAACGCACACACGGATATGTAGACAAGCATGTACGCATTACATCTTTGCTCTGTGTCACTCCCCTCCCCCCCCCCTTCCCGCCTCCCTATCCATCCGACCATCGCTTGCTGTGTACATGCATATATATTTATTGGTGTATACTCTCTGTGAGTGCAGCATAGAGGAGTGGCAAGAAGCCCTCTTTCTCTCCACCCCCCTTCTGCCACGTCTACATGACGAAAACAGCACAACAAGAATAATGGTGGGGAGGAGAGAGAGAATGACGGGAGGGGAGGGGGGAAGTGTGCACACCTGCAGTACTCTCTCCCTTTTCACTCTTATCTGTGTGTGGTGTCCATGTGGCTACACTCTGCTTCAGAGAGGAGGACACAGCTTCTGCCTTCATCCCTCCTCGCACCCCCCCCGCCCCTCCGATGTTACACGTGTCAATCTCGCCTCTTGGCTTGTTTGACTTTGTTCATTTGTCTCGTGACACACACCCGAGGAGTGGCGGTATACCAACCAGGGCCGCAACTACAAAGTCTGACAGAGGTGGGTGCATTCTGTACGTACATACATTGACGTGAGGTGTGGTGGGAAGGAGGAGGGAGGAGGAGGAGGGGGGCGGTGTATAGACCAACACGGGATGGGGTGGCGTATTTTTATACGACCGGCTCCGTCACCCAATATTGTAGCTCAGAATGTGCATCCCCCCCCCGCTTGGTGTGCACATAGAACGCGCGTGCCTCATAGTACTCAATTGTCCCCTCCGTCATACACACTCACACACACAGACCTTCCTCCCCTGTCTACCTCCTGCTTGTGCTACTCGGTGACGTCTACTTCTTTGTGTATGCGTGCATGTGTAGACATAGTTTTGTGTACCTGCATGTGTTGTCCTGTCAAAGGCTCTGGCCCCTCTCCCTCCCTCCACTCCAGGCGGTGTGGCCCTGGTGAGATTCCCATTTTTCTGCCGCCTGTTTCGCTCTCTTCCGCTTCGGTGACCCTCACCGGCGGCCCCTCTCCCTCGCCCTCTCCATGCGCATGATGAGAACCTTTCCCCACCTATCCCCCACTCCTCACCCCCATCCCCATCACGTCTCCCCACCACCCGTCGGTGATGTTACCCTCACCTCGCCCCACTCTCTTCCCTAGACTGCACAATCCTGCGCCCATCACCGGCACTCTCCATCGCTCTTTCTTCACTGACCCCCCCCCCTCCCTTCATAGAGGCACGCACAGCACATACCCGCTGAGCAGCACCTCCTCACTCACTCGCCTTTTCCCTACACCCCTCCCCCGCCTATATACCTCCACATCCTACCCCACCGCCAGCATGTCCCGCAACTGTTTGGGTAGCACGCACCAGGGACGCAGCGGCGCTGTACGCCTGGTTCGCCTCGCCGCCGTGACTTGTCTCGCACTGGCAGCCGGCTCCGCCGCCGTGTGGGCACAGACTACCGGCGACTTGGCTACGGGCCACCGCTGCATCCACGACGAGGTACAGCAGCGCATGCTGCAGTCGGTGGCACAGGAGCACGACAACCTGGGCACGCTCTCTGCGGTGGGTCTCCCCGTTGTCGCAGCAGCACCAGACCTCGCTTCTGTGCGCGGCACGGTCGACTACGCAGTGGCTGACAGCACGTCGCTGCAGGTGGAGCGCTTCGAGGGCTGGGGTCAGCTGCGCATCACCGTGTCCACTGAGGTTCTCACAGGCCTCCAGCCCTGCTGCACACAAGACATGAAGGAGAGCATCAATCACGAGAATGAATGTGTAAAATGCAAAGAAGACAACATCCTCACAGACGAGAAGCGCGACATCCTGATGAACTCGATCATCCCCGAGGCGGTGCGACTGCACACGGATCGGCTGAAGGTGAGGCAGGTGCAGAGTAACTGGACGGTGAAGGACTTGGGGGATTCCTACTGTAAATACTTCAACGTGCCAAAGGCGCACGTCACCAGCAGTTTCAACAACACCGACTTTCTGCTCTACGTGGCATCTGACTACGCCGATCCAGACGTGGTACCGTTGGCTGCAACCTGCGAAGTGTTTCCCGATGGCCGGCCCGCTGTCGGCTTCATCAACATCCCCGCAGCCAAGATCGTGTCGCGCTATGACCAACGTGTCATTCGTACGGCAGCGCACCAGATCGCGCATGCGCTGGGATTCGACAAACGTTTCTTCAGGAGCGCCGGCATCACCAAACACGTGACTGACATTCGTGGAATGTCCGGCAACTTTACTGTGATCAACGGCAGCAAGACAGTGAAGAAAGCCCGGGAGCACTTCGGTTGTGAGAGCTTGGAGCACCTCGAGATGGAGAACAACTCCCTCACCGACTGGGTAAACTCACACCTGAAGATGCGCAACGCCAAGGACGAGCTCATGGCGCCTGTGGTGGGTGCCGGCTACTACAGTGCGCTGACGATGGCCATCTTCGAGGACATGGGCTTCTACAAGGCGGACTTCAGCAAGGCGGAGGTGATGCCGTGGGGCCGCAACGCCAGCTGCGCCTTCCTCAACAACACGTGCATGAAGAAGAACGTCACGCGGTGGCCGCAGATGTACTGCAACAACACTCAAATGCACCGCTGCACGTCCAGCCGCCTCGAGATTGGTGGATGCGATGTTCACACTCATAACACTTCATTGGAGTCGTATTACCGTTACTTCACTAACGAAACGCTGGGGGGAAATACATCTTACATGGACTACTGCCCGTATGTGAAGGCTGAGCGTAATGGTGCGTGCAACCAAAACTCATCCACCGCATCGGGCCTCTTCGGGGAATTCAACGTCTTCTCCGACTCGGCGCGCTGCATCGACGGGGCGTTTACACCGAAGAACAAGAGCACGGACTCCCGCCCCATCTCGGGCACGTGCGCCCACGTCAAGTGCGACAACACGACGCAGACGTACAGCATCCAGGTGAAGGGCAGCAGATCCTACGTGAAGTGCACAGAGGGCCAGAAGATCACACTCGACAATGTCAGCGACGCCTTCGAGGCCGGCGGCTACATCACGTGCCCGCCGTACGTTGAGGTGTGCCAGGGCAACGTGAAGGCGGCCATGGACTTCGAAGCTGATCTCAGAAAAAACAGAGGCACAAGCAGCAGCAGCGGACAAGGCGACACACCCACCGACAGCTTGCCCAGCAGCGGACGAGGCCACACCCCCACCGACAGCATGACCAGCAGCGGACGAGGCCACACCCCCACCGACAGCATGACCAGCAGCGGACGAGGCCACGCCCCCACCGACAGCATGCCCAGCAGCGGCAGTGGTGCAAACAAGCCGGATGCCACGTCCAGCAACGGCAAAGGCGACAGGCTCTTCCCCCTCGGCAACGGTGCAGCCGGCCTGCACAGCGCGCGCACCCTGGTGTCCGCTGGAGTGGCACTGCTGGTGGTGACACTGGCTGTTGGCCTGAGTGCCTAACATCAGAACGCCTGGCGCACTGCTCATCGCAACTGCTGGTGCAGCCATCTAGCGAGGGTTGCATACACGACCGACACCCTCCGCTGGGGATGTCATGACACACCCTGAGAAGGCCCTGACCTCAACCCGGTGAACGTTTCTCCTCGTGGTGGTACTGTAGTGCATGCGCAGGGTCCACCTCCACTCCACCCATCTGGTGGCCGAGTCGAATCCGGACGCGGCCCATGACCACGAAGAGTGGGAGCCAAAGAAGCCTTCCTGGAGTCTGAGGTGCAACACACGTATCCGACGAGTGAATAAGCATGTACGCCAAAGGGCCTGACACACGGTGACACACGTCGGCAAGATGCGAGGACACCAGCACCCCAGCCCGAGCGGTGTGGTGGTCCATGAGCGGTGGCTGGGTGCGAAACACCACCAACCGGTGTCTTGAGGTACGGCTGCTGTGGATGGTTCATCATGCCGAGCGTCCTCGCTGGTCCACGTACTCGGTTGATGGGCACGTGAGTGTTTGACACCCTACCTCCACCCCCTTCCATACTCACGCACGGGTACCCGCGCTGTCCTCTGCCCCCGTCTATACTTGTTTCTCGCCTCCGTACTGAATGCACGCGTGTCTGTGTGTCTGTCACCACGACCTCTGGACGACCCCTCCCTCACCCCATCCACACTCGGGCGGTGGTGTCGTCGTCTTCACCCCCTCCTCAACCACTTCTTTGTTGCTTATTGGATTCACCTTCCTTCCCTTCTTCCCATGTTATACCCGCTTACTTTATTACCCGCGTGTGTGGGTTGGGTGGGTGGGTGCAGGGGTGGGATCGACGGGTGGAGTGGTGGACATGGCGGGCCATCGATGTGGATGCTCTATACAAAGCGAGAGGCCCCAGTCCTCCTCCCCTTCCTCATCGCTCCCCCCTCCCTCCCCCTCCTATCTTCTCACACACCCCTCCTCTCCATACCCCCCACTTCACCTCTCACCTCTACTCGGGGGAGCTCGTGTGCGTCCCTGGGCTTCACGCACCGATGTGTGGGTGGATGAGTGGGTGTGTGCTCCCCCTCCCCTCACCCCCCATCCCGAACGCGGTGCATTTCTCCTTTTTTCTTCTCTCCTTGGGCTCTCCATCATCCTTGACTTCTTCCCTTCACCCCCCTCCCCTCCCCCTCCACTCCTTCAGAGGTGTCCTCCAATGAGGATGGGGATTTATGTTTGTGTGTTTCTCTTCTCCTTTCCCCATTCACAGCGCCCACATATACACCTGCGGTCTGTGATGGTGACAGCGCCACGTCCCTGTGCCCCTTCTCCCCTACGACACAGAGTGGAGGGAGAGAGTGAGTGAGCGTGCTGAGTCCACCTCTCCGTGCCTCCGCCCTCTCTCCCTCCCTCTCTGTATGTGTGTGCTTGTCCTTCCTTATTTATCTTGTTCACTTCCTTTTTCACGTCGACACCAGTGCGCTGTCAACACGAAACAAGAAAACCACCACACACCCCAACACCAACAAATCCTCGAGCGCAGTACAGCAGAGAATGGGTCGCTGGATACGTCGGCGCCTGCGTCTGCATCACCCCGGGTACATCCTCGGCTGTCCACGGCCTCGACGCTGTCGCAGTGTCACGGTCTCGCAGGGCTGCCCCGACTCCCTCCATGTTCATTCTCATCCCTCCCCTATTCTCTCTTCCCCCCAACCGCCGCTTCCTCGTCCTATAATGGCCCTCTCCTCATGACAGACAGGTCCACACGCAGTTCCTCAACCACCACAAGAGCACCCACGCACAGCGCCCCCATCTGCTGACTGAGACTCCATCACACGTTCTGCCGCCCTGACCGCCGTCGCTGCTCATCTTGCAGCCCCCGCGCTTCTTTCCCTGGCTGTCGTCGTCTCCGCCTTGGTGTGGGCACACCCCGCGTGCCTCGTGGCCCCCATCGCCTGATATGTTGGTGGTGGGGTAACGTGTATTGCAGGTAATGAACTCTGCGCTGTGTGGCCCGCCATTCCCCCTCGCCCGCACGCCGTCCACCGCACCGGTCTTCTCTTGTTTCTGCTCTACGGGCCGCCAAATACTCTCACGCGGGCTGGTGTGTCTATTACACTGACCGATGGGGGCTCCCCGTCGCGGTGCTCAACCCACCCTCCCTCCCCCCTTTTCCCGCTGAAGCGCACTTGTTGTCCCTGGTGGGGTATCCTGACTTCTGTCCGCCCTGACCGCTCTTGGGGGTCTTCCCTGTTGTGTGTGCGTACAGGATGACGAAGCCCCCTCTAGTGGCGGGGGGGTCTCGACACACGGCTGATGCTAACAGACGACATGAATATATGTCGCGATATACTTCACACACCCCCTTTCCTTGTTTCTCTTTCGTTGTCCGCCCCCACCCGTGACCCTCCAAACGCAGCACACAGTCACACACTCGATGGGAGGGGCATCACAGAAAAGTGAAGCGCGACTTCATCGTGTGTGTGTGTACGGTGTGTGTGTTGGCTTTTTGACGACAACAGCAGCAGTGGCATGTGCGGATAAGCCGGTGTGCATTTTTTATTTTCTCACTTACACGTGCAGAATGTACATGGACTCGGTGGTGGTGCGTATCTGCGGACCTTCTTCTCTCCCTCTCCCCTAATTGCTCTTAGTCCACAGAGATCTTGACGACGACGCATCACCCCCTCCCTGCACGTGCAGACGTGCCCAACCGGGGGGTCTATGCCGGCTGCTCCTGCTAGTCAGCGGAGACGTCGAGCACAATCCGGGTTCGAGTTTCACAGGAGTGCAGTGGAATGCTGAGGGGGGGGGGAGGGGTGCTCACCCATCCGAGGCGCCTAACCTCGGCCACGATGCCTTGGCGAGGAGGAGAGGGCAGCCCCCCGCACCCTGGCAGACACTCACCTTCACCCCAAGGGAAGGGGAAGCGTTTGCGATAACACCGGTCACCGACACACGGGAATGGAAGAAGTCGTCACGGCCACGCTCGTACTGAACGACCGAAGCCGGTTGACCATCACTGCTCACCTTTCCTCTAAGAGGGCACACGTAACGGCCTCGGCCCTGTAGCGGCTCGGAGCTTCTCATCACCCCGCATGGGATCCAACTGCGACCCGCTGATGCATACATAGGGAAACACCAATACAGTGGTGCATGGAGGAATGTGTGAGTATCGAGAGCACCGCAGTCTGACCATCGGACAACATCGGGCGTCATATTTCTTCGGGACTGTCGTGTAGGAGATTGGAAGGCTACGCTGAGCCCGGACAGTGGCCACTGTGCGATGACCTTAATAGTGCAGATTGGGTCCACACTGGATGTCATGTCGCCAGTCAAACCGCGCAGAACACTATTCGCTTGGAATAAAGCAAATTGGCGTGAATATCCCAATATGTTGAACGAGCTGATCAGTGAGCCGCCCCCAGGCGCAACTGCAAAGGAGTGGATGCATGGAACAAGAGGACCTCCGGACCAATACGAATCGCCACGAAACGGCACGTGCCGAGAGTGAGGGAGTGGGGGTAGGGCACTGCGGCCCCGCCAGCATGGCCCAGGGCACCCACTCTACTGGACCAGGGAATGGGAGAGTGCGACGATGAAACAGTGGAGCACGGCACTAACCTGGCAATGACGGCGCAGTCGAAACACACTCTGCATGTGACGCGTTGGAATGAGCGCGGCAGCAAACTCACCGCCACGGACGGTCCGAGCTGGAAGCTGATGCACGCGGTGTGTGCTCTGCGCCCTCTGTATCGGCTACTGCGGCGGTGCTACACGAACACCCGCGGCCCTCGCTACAACTGTGAAGGAGCACATCCACCAAAGGCGCCGTATCCGCCCACACCATATTTGGCCTTGCAGGGCTCGCAGAGGCCGCTGTGAGTGAACTGTCCAGCGGCACACACCCAGGCGAGGACAGCGTACCCTGGGGAGTCCTTGCAGAAACTCAGCAAAAGGGACCAAAAGACAGCTGCTCAAACTCTTGTACCTCAGGTACAGCACAGGGACAGTCCCACAACAATGGAAGAGAGGAGGGGTCATTATCCCACCCTCCCCCTCCCCCCCCACTGCGGTAGCCAAGTAAGCCCTCGGTGGGGATTATTTTCTCATTCAGACGAGTCACGACGCTGACCAGCGCCCTCTGCGTATGACTGGAGCGCATGCGAGCGAGAAGACAACGGGATGAACTCGAACACCGCTGCAGCCTTCATCGACTCCGCCAGCCATGGATACACCATTATCGCCCTATTGCGCGCCCTGGTGTGTGCCCGTATGCACAGAGGTGGATTGGCGCGTTCCTCTCAGGCCCCACGGGCCGGGGTAATGGTGAACAAGGCGTTCTTCTGGGAGTCGGCTAGCCATGGCACTGGGGTCTCTCCGGGATCGGTGCTGGGACCCCTGTTGTCTATCATAGTGTCGTGGAGACGCTCAGTGGAAGGCTCAACGCCATTCCCGATCCGCTCCATGGGTTCTGCACGGACGACCAACTCATCATATATGCGCACATCTCCAATAGGCCCTACATCCAACAGACCTTGCAGAGGGGCCTGGACTGTGTAGCTGAATGGTCTAATGAACTTTCCATGAAACTATCTGCGCCCCAAAACTCAGCCCACCTTCGTCGGCGTGCGATATATATATAAAGTGTCCCATGCTCAAGTGAATGGCATGCCCATACGCGAACCCCCCCCTACCCCATCTCCCACCTCCACACACACACCAAACGTGCTGGGGTCTCCGTTTCCCATCTGAACAAGGGAGCGGGCGCACATGTCCTCGCCCTTTATGAGAAAGCAGCGAAGCTTGAGATCAGGGCAACGACGAGCATTCGCCTGGTGTGGCACACTGCATGCGGAATCCAAGGCGGTGCAGATGGAGAAGATCCATCGCAGGGCTGTACATATATATATATATATATTATCGGTGGGGTCTCCGCGTCAGCACGTGGCACGGAGATTCCCCCGGAGGCGAGGCCTCTACCGTTACGGGACGTCGGCGTCTATCGCACTCGAAGGTACACGACCTCAAGGCCGCCCAACGGGACGATATTCTAAAGCACTTCACGCCCCCAGGCCCTACCAGCAGGACCATGAGATGCAGACAGGATTGAGCAACGTGACAGGAATGTACACCACGGTCGATGGCTTCGAACCATCCTTTCCCCCTTTATACAACCCCCCCCTCTCTGTACTGGGCCGTGAGACCGTTCCTCAATCCCACCACTCCCGGTGGACTAAAAGCCGACAGCGGATGAGCAAGCCAAAGAGACACACACACACAAACACGCAATGCGTCGAGTGAGGTGGTTTACAGCCCACGACTGTCAACTTTGGAGATAGGCGGCGACGGAAACCGGGGGAGTGACGCGGGGGTGTGCGGGGCGGGGCGGAGCGGACTGGCGTGCGGCTACACTGGGCGGAGAGCGTTGCCACATGAAATCCGGGCTACATGCGCTGGAGAACGTGGTCCCATCAGGAGGGGACACCGCCGCCTCGAGGTGGCAGTGCTTACAGACTCCCCCCCTCCCTCACCTCACTTTTGATGGCGCTGGACACACAGGCCCAACCAGCGTGGAGGATGGGACCCTCACCCGTATTTGGTCCATCACCCTCAAACCCACTCGGCGCAAAGCTCACCTGTCCTTCCAGCTCGTCTTCTCACACTGCTGTGTCCCGCGAAACAAGGCTGTGGAGGAAGCAGCCAGCAGGGGGGAATGCCATGCTCCAACCCTACCCGGCATGGATCACAGACGTTGTGGCAGGCATCAAGTGACAACCTGGTAAAGAAACAGATGCGGCGCTCACCAACGGCGAGGGGCCCGAACACGCATCGGTCAAACTCACTCGGCCTCGTCCACCCCACATCGCCCTCAAAAAGTACAGTGAAATAGGATCGCAGTGGGGAGTCCATGTTGGCGCAATATCGCACGGACACCTCCAAACACTTTGGGTGGCCACGTAGAGCCATTCACCGGTGAGGAGGACAACATGGCCTGCGGATGGTGTCCACTCATTGGACCCAGATCCACCCCCCTCCTCCCTACTCTAGCCGTGGCAACACGGCAGCAGGATCCACTAGTGTGTCCGGTCCGTCTCCCCGTATGCGCCTCGCGGCAAGCGGTAGTAACGCACATGATGACGAGACACCGGTGGCAGGGGAGGGCTCAGGCCCCCAGTAACGCTGCGAGGGGCGGGAAAGGCACAGGGGTCCCACAAAAAGGTGTACAAGTGCCACACATCCGCTGAGGTGCTCCCGTTCCGTCGAGAGAGGCGTCTCGCAGCAGCACATGCCCACCCCCATCTCCCCCCCCAGTGACCCCCCGACAGAACCGATGCACCAGACACGCACCCCAGGAACCCCAATAGAGAGTGTGACAGCAAAGAGAAACGTTGTGTCCTCAGAGGTGCAGGTATCCTCAACAAGCGAGCAGCGACAGCGCCTCCCCCCTGACAGTGCTGCAGGGGAATGTTTGGAAACACGACATGGCTCACACGCCACAGATGCCCGCTGAGGTCGCCCAGCCGCCCACCGCCGCCACCAACGGCTGCACTTCGGTGCCCGGTGTGAGGACTATGTGGGTCCGCCTAGAGGGATAGTATCCCACAGGATCAGGACCCACTGGGGGGACATGACCCCAAGACTCCGACCCACCCACCCTCCCGGGGGTAGACAAGACACGCCCGAGGCCACAGCCCCCTGGCGTCATTCCATGTCCACACACTGCGAGGGGGTTTTTCGATCCAACGCAGCCCCTGTGTGGCTCCACACGACGACACGGCCCATGCACACGCATCGGAGACCCCCTCCCCGTCCAAATGAGTGGCAACGAGAAGCCCTTTGCAGTGTGCCCGATGTGCGAGAAACGGTATGAACGGTGGACCATTCTTGTCTGGCGCATCCCCGCACGCACCACAACGAGGGCACAGTGGCCCAACGCAAGATGCCGGGTGGGACTGTTCAACGCAGGGAGCCTGCAGCGAGAAACACCACATGCCTGTACTGTCCGCGCACACTTGCAGTTGAACAGTGTCTCACGCAGGATCCCACTGTCTCCCATGGCCAAGCTGCACCCGCCATGCCCCATGACCCACGGAAAGAGATCTGCGAGGTGTCCTTGACTCACCTATTGGTCTGTCCCGCACTAGCCAACGCTGGGGGAGAGTGTGGCATAGAAGATGGTCCGGCGCATAGGGTTGTCCAGTCCAGGCGATTGGCGGTGTACCCCAGCCGACTATGCGGCCTCGCGGATCCGACCGAGATTCCCCATCCAGAAGAGGACGAGAGCAACATTGAGCGCCAACTGCGTTAATCAACGACACTCCCCACCCCCATGATAATGACACCGAGCGGCGGACTGGCAGCGATCCACATTTTACTTTTTTTCTCCTGGGCTGACCATCTTGGGCTGCACAGGATGCGGCCTGTCGGGACGACGTGTTGAGGGTGCGGGACTCGCCCGCGTTTGAGTTGCGCCGGCAGGCTGGGAGAAGGAAGCCCTGTAGTGTATATGCTGGGGGACACCCCCCCCCCCCCCCCATCCCCTCCTCCCAGAGGATGAGAGACGAAGAACTGAAGGTGTTCTAAAAACGTGTGACCCTGGGAAGGGGCACGTGCAGTATGAACGCACACACGGATATGTAGACAAGCATGTACGCATTACATCTTTGCTCGGTGTCACTCCACTTCCCCCCTCCCTATCCATCCGTCCATCGCTTGCTGTGTACATGCATATATATATACATATATATTGGTGTATACTCTCTGGGAGTGCAGCAGAGAGGAATGGCAAGAGGCCCTCTCTCTCTCCACCCCCCTTCTGTCACGCCTTCATGAAGAAAACAGCACAACAAGAATAATGGTGGGGAGGAGAGAGAGAATGACGTGAGGGGGGGGGGCGGTGTGCACACCTGCAGTACTCTCTCCCTTTTGGGTCTTATCTGTGTGTGGTGTCCATGTTGTTACACTCTCCTTCAGAGAGGAGGACACAGCTTCTGCCTTCATCCCTCTTCGCACCCCTCCCCTGCCCCTCCGATGTTACACGTGTCCATCTCGCCTCGTGGCTTATTTGACTTTGTTTATTTGTCTCGTGACACACACCCGAGGAGTGGCGGTATACCAACCAGGGCAGCAACCACAAAGTCTGACAGAGGTGGGTGCATTCTGTACGCACATACATTGACGTGAGGTGTGGTGGGAAGGAGGAGGGAGGAGGAGGAGGGGGGCGGTGTATAGACCAACACGGGATGGGGTGGCGTGTATTTACACGACTGGCTCCGTCACCAACTATTGTAGCTCAGAATGTGCATCCCTCCCCCCCCCCTTCCCCGCTTGGTGTGCACATACAACGCGCGTGCCTCATAGTACTCAATTGTCCCCTCCGTCATACACACTCACACACACAGACCTTCCTCCCCTGTCTACCTCCTGCTTGTGCTACTCGGTGACGTCTACTTCTTTGTGTATGCGTGCATGTGTAGACATAGTTTTGTGTACCTGCATGTGTTGTCCTGTCAAAGGCTCTGGCCCCTCTCCCTCCCTCCACTCCAGGCGGTGTGGCCCTGGTGAGATTCCCATTTTTCTGCCGCCTGTTTCGCTCTCTTCCGCTTCGGTGACCCTCACCGGCGGCCCCTCTCCCTCGCCCTCTCCATGCGCATGATGAGAACCTTTCCCCACCTATCCCCCACCCCTCACCCCCATCCCCATCACGTCTCCCCCACCACCCGTCGGTGATGTTACCCTCACCTCGCCCCACTCTCTTCCCTAGACTGCACAATCCTGCGCCCATAACCGGCACTCGGCATCGCTTTTTCTTCACTGAACCCCCCCCCCCTCCCTTCATAGAGGCACGCACAGCACAGCACATACCCGCTGAGCAGCACCTCCTCACTCACTCGCCTTTTCCCTACACCCCTCCCCCGCCTATATACCTCCACATCCTACCCCACCGCCAGCATGTCCCGCAACTGTTTGGGTAGCACGCACCAGGGACGCAGCGGCGCTGTACGCCTGGTGCGCCTCGCCGCCGTGACGTGTCTCGCACTGGCGGCCGGCTCCGCCGCCGTGTGGGCACAGACTACCGGCGACCTGGCTACGGGCCACCGCTGCATCCACGGCGAGGTACAGCAGCGCGTGCTGCAGTCGGTGGCACAGGAGCACGACAACCTGGGCACGCTCTCTGCCGTGGGTCTGCCATCTGTCGCAGCAGCACCAGACCTCGCTTCTGTGCGCGGCACGGTCGACTACGCAGTGGCTGACAGCACGTCGCTGCAGGTGGAGCGCTTCGAGGGCTGGGGTCAGCTGCGCATCACCGTGTCCACTGAGGTTCTCACGGGGCCCGAGGTCTGCTGCACACAAGACATGAAGGAGAGCATCAATCACGAGAAGAAATGTGTAGGATGCAAAGAAGACAAGATCCTCACAGACGAGAAGCGCGACATCCTGATGAACTCGATCATCCCCGAGGCGGTGCAACTGCACACGGATCGGCTGAAGGTGAGGCAGGTGCAGAGTAACTGGACGGTGAAGGACTTGGGGGATTCCTACTGTGAATACTTCAACGTGCCAAAGGCGCACGTCACCAGCAGTTTCAACAACACCGACTTTCTGCTCTACGTGGCATCTGACTACGCCGATCCATACGTGGTACCGTTGGCTGCAACCTGCCAAGTGTTTCCCGATGGCCGGCCCGCTGTCGGCTTCATCAACATCCCCGCATCGAAGATCGTGTCGCGCTACGACCAACGTGTCATTCGTACGGCAGCGCACCAGATCGCGCATGCGCTGGGATTCGACAAACGTTTCTTCAGGAGCGCCGGCATCACCAAACACGTGACGAAGATTCGTGGAATGTCCGGCAACTTTACTGTGATCAACGGCAGCAAGACAGTGGAGAAAGCCCGGGAGCACTACGGTTGCGAGAGCTTGGCGCACCTCGAGATGGAGAACAACTCCCTCACCGACTGGGTAAACTCACACCTGAAGATGCGCAACGCCAAGGACGAGCTCATGGCGCCTGAGGTGGGTGCCGGCTACTACAGTGCGCTGACGATGGCCATCTTCGAGGACATGGGCTTCTACAAGGCGGACTTCAGCAAGGCCGAGGTGATGCCGTGGGGCCGCAATGCCAGCTGTGAGTTTCTGGATCAGAAGTGCATGGAGAAGGGCATCACGCAGTGGCCGCAGATGTTCTGCAACAACACTCAAATGCTCCGCTGCACGTCCAGCCGCCTCGAGATGGGCGTATGCGATGTTCACACTCATAACACCTCCTTGGATGAGTATTACCGCTACTTCACCAACGAAACGCTGGGCGGAAATACATCTTACATGGACTACTGCCCGTATGTGAAGCCCGCAGGTGAGGGTGCGTGCAACCAAAACTCATCCACCGCATCGGGCCTCTTCGGGGAATTCAACGTCTTCTCCGACTCGGCGCGCTGCATCGACGGGACGTTTACACCAAAGAACAAGAGCACGGACTCCCGCCCCATCTCGGGCACGTGCGCCAACGTCAAGTGCGACAACACGACGCAGACGTACAGCATCCAGGTGAAGGGCAGCAGATCCTACGTGAAGTGCACAGAGGGCCAGAAGATCACACTCGACAATGTCAGCGACGCCTTCGAGGCCGGCGGCTACATCACGTGCCCGCCGTACGCTGAGGTGTGCCAGGGCAATGTGAAGGCGGCCATGGACTTCGAAGCTGATCTCAGAAAAAACAGAGGCACAAGCAGCAGCAGCGAACGAGGCCACACCCCCACCGACAGCTTGCCCAGCAGCGGACAAGGCGACACACCCACCGACAGCTTGCCCAGCAGCGGACAAGGCCACACCCCCACCGACAGCATGCCCAGCAGCGGACGAGGCCACATCCCCACAGACAGCATGCCCAGCAGCAGCAGTGGTGCAAACAAGCCGGATGCCACGGCCAGCAACGGTAAAGGCGACAGGCTTTTCCCCCTCGGCAATGGTGCAGCCGGCCTGCACAGCGCAGGCACCTTGGTGTCCGCTGGAGTGGCGCTGCTGATGGTGACACTGACCGTTGGTCTGAGTGCCTAACATCACAACGCCCGTTGCACTGCTCATCGCAATTGCTGGTGAGGCCATCTAGCGAAGGTTGCATACACGACTGACACCCTCCGCTGGGGATGTCATGACGCACCGTGAGAAGGCCCCGACCTCAACCCGGTGAGCGTTTGTTGTCGTGAAACTGTAGTGCATGCGCAGGGTCCACCTCCACTTCACCCATCTCGTGGCCGAGTCGAATCCGGACGCGGCCCATGACCACGAAGAGTGGGAGCCGAAGAAGCCTTCCTGGAGTCTGAGGTGCAACACACGTATCCGACGAGTGAATAAGCATGTACGCCAAAGGGCCTGACACACGGTGACACACGTCGGCAAGATGCGAGGACACCAGCACCCCAGCCCGAGCGGTGTGGTGGTCCATGAGCGGTGGCTGGGTGCGAAACACCACCGACCGGTGTCTTGAGGTACGGCTGCTGTCGATGGCTCATCGTGCCGAGTGTCCTCGCTGGTCCACGTACTCGGTTGATGGGCAGGTGAGTGTTTTGCACCCCACCTCCACACCCCTTCCATACTCACGCACGGGTACCCGCGCTGTCCTCTGCCTCCGTCTATACTTGTTTCTCGCCTGCGTACTGAATGCGCGCGTGGCTGTGTGTCTGTCACCACGACCTCTGCACGACCCCTCCACACCCCACCTCCACACTCGGGCGGCGGTGGTGTCGTCGTCTTCACCCCCTTCTCAACCACTTCTTTGTTGCTTATTGGATTCACCTACCTTCTCCTCTTCCCAGGTTATACCCGCTTACTTTAGTATCCGCGTGTGTGGGTTGGGTGGGTGGGTGCAGGGGTGGGATCGACGGGTGGAGTGGTGGACATGGCGGGCCATCGATGTGGATGCTCTATACAAAGCGAGAGGGCCCAGTCCTCCTCCCCTTCCTCATCGTTCCCCCCTCCCTCCCCCTCCTATCTTCTCACACACCCCTCCTCTCCATACCCCCCCCCTTTCACCTCTCACCTCTACTCGGGGGAGCTCGTGTGCGTTCCTGGGCTTTACGCACCGATGTGTGGGTGGATGAGTGGGTGTGTGCTCCCCCTCACCCCCCCCATCCCGCACGCGGTGCATTTCTCCTTTTTTCTCCTCTCTCTTTGGGCTCTCCATCATCCTTGACTTCTTCCCTTCACCCCCCTCCCCTCCCCCTTCACGCCTTCAGAGGTGTCCTCCAATGAGGATGGGGATTTATGTTTGTGTGTTTCTCTTCTTCTTCCCCCATTCACAGCGCCCACATATACACCTGCGGTCTGTGATGGTGACAGCACCACGTCCCTGTGCCTCTCCCTCCCTCCGCTACGACACAGAGTGGAGGGAGAGAGTGAGAGAGCTGAGTCCACCCCTTTGTGCCTTCGCCTTCCATCCCTCCATCCCTCTCTGTATGTGTGTGCTTGTCCTTCCTTATTTGTCTCGCTCACTTCCCTTCTCACGTCGACACCAGTGCGCTGTCAACACGAAACAAGAAAACCATCACACACCCCAACACCAACAAATACTCGAGCGCAGCACAGCAGAGAGGGGGTCGCTGGCTACGTCGGCGCCTGCGTCTGCATCACCCAGGTACATCCTCGGCTGTCCACGGCCTCGACGGTGTCGCAGTCACAGTGTCACGGCCTCGCAGGGCTGCCCCGACTCCCTCCATGTTCATTCTCATCCCTCCCCTATTCTTTCTCTCCTCCAACCGCCGCTTCCTCGCCCCATAATAGACCTCTGCTCACGACAGACAGGTCCACACGCAGTTCCTCAACCACCACAAGAGCACCCACGCACAGCGCCCCCATCCGCTGACCGAGACTCCATCACACGTTGCGCCGCCCTGACCGCCGTCGCTGCTCACCTTGCAGCCCCCGCGCTTCTTTCCCTGGCTGTCGTCGTCTCCGCCTTGGTGTGGGCACACCCCGCGTGCCTCGTAGCCCCCATCGCCTGATATGTTGGCGGTGAGGTGACGTGTATTGCAGGTAATGAACTCTGCGTTGTGTGGCCAGCCATTCCCCCGCGCGCCTGCCGTCCACCGCACCGGTCTTCTCTTGTTTCTGCTCTACGGCCCGTCAAATACTCTCACGCGGGTTCGTGTGTCCATTACGCTGACCGCTGGAGGTTCTCCGTCGCGGTGCTCAACCCACCCCTCCCTCCCCCCTTTTCCCGGCCGAAGCGCACTTGGTGTCCCTGGTGGGGTACCCCGACTTCTGTCCGCCCTGACCGCCGTTTTGGGGGTCTTCCCTGTTGTGTGTGCGTACAGGATTACGCAGGCCCCTCTAGTGGTGGGAGGACTCCACACACCGCTGATGCTAACAGACGACATGGACATGTGCTGCGATAAACTTCACAACCCTCTTTTCCTTGTTGCTCTTACGTTGTCCGCCCTCCCTGACTCTCCAAACGCAGCACACAGTCACACACTCGATGGGAGAGCATCACAGAAAAGTGAAGCGTGACTTCATCATATGTGTGTGGTGCATGACTGTGTGTGTGTGTGTTCGCTTTTTGACGACAACAGCAGCAGCAGCAGCAGCGGTGGCATGTGCGGATATGCCGGTGTGCATTTTTCATTTTCTCACTTACACGTGCAGAATGTGCATGGACTCGGTGGTGGTGCGTATCTGCAGACCTTCTTCTCTCCCTCTCCCTCTCCCCTCCCTCCCTCTCGTGTTCACTCTTTATTCACACACACACACACACGTGCACACCCCTGGTGATGGCGGGACTGCGGCTCTCGGCAACCACATTGGGGGTTTGCACCACCACTGGCAATCCCGCGTGACAGCACACGCTGGACAACACTCCCCTGCCTCCCTGCACGCGCAGACGTGCCCATCGGGGAGGGTCTATGCCGGCTGCACGTGCTAGTCAGCGGAGACGTCGAGCGCAATCCGGGTCTGAGTTTCACAGGAGTGCAGTGGAATGCTGAGGGGGGGGGGGGGGGGGGAGGGGTGCTCACCCATCCGAGGCGCCTCACCTCGGCCACGATGCCTTGGCGAGGGGGGAGAGGGCAGCCCCCCGCACCCTGGCAGACACGCACCTTAACCCCAAGGGAAGGGGAGGCGTTTGCGATAACACCGGTCACCGACACACACGGGAATGGAAGAAGTCGTCACGGCCACGCTCGTACTGAATGACCGCAGTCAGCTCACCATTACGTCCGCCTACTTCCCCCCCAATGAGGTGGGAGGGTCACTGATCGGACCCTGCATCGCCTGAACAACGCCCACCACGACTCTCCACTGGTTATTGGAGCGCACGTCAACTCCCACCATCCCTCGTGGAACCCATTACGCCCAGCAGACGACACAGGAGAACGACTCCTGCGATGGTGCTCGGAAGAAGGCATGCGAATAGCAAATGCGGGAAGTCCACGATGTGTGCCCCGACAGCGACCACACCGTGATCACCCTCGCGGTACAGCTGGGGGCCACGATGGACATCATCGGCACCGGTCAAGCCACGTCGCGAGATATACGCCTGGAGGAAAGCCAACTGGCCCTTATTTAGGAGCACAATCAACACACTGATGAGGACGGCACCATGCAACGCCTCAAAGAATGTGGATGCGTGGAACGAGAGGATCACCAGCCATATGCGACGAGCTACAGAAAAGAGCGTCCCGAAATAGGGGGACGGGGGGGGGGGGGGGGCACGGCGGCTGCGCCCGCCTGGCCGCTGGAGCTCACCTTGCTGGAAAAGGACACCGATGAGTGTGCCGTGATGAGAGGATGAGGGAGGCACTAATCTGGCAACGACAACAAATCCTGAACGCATACGCGGTTGCACGCTGGGGCGCGAGCGCTGTGGGGAACCTCATCGTCACCGACGGCCCGAGCTGGAAGCTGATCAAATGGGTGTACGGCCCTCGCTCGCCTGTACAAGAGCAAGTCTACCCCATAGACCCCCACCCATGGCGCAATACCCCCTCGACCACGGAGGGACCCGGCCTCCGCGAATGGCTTGGATTTACTCAAGGAAGCACGACTGCGGCCACTCCATGATGTCGCGGCATACCGTTCACTCGAATATTATCTGGAAGCCACCAAAGGAGGCGGCACCCTGGAGAACTATGCGACCAAAGTGTACGCCCAAGACCACGCGATGCACGCGAGGCTGAGCGCAGTCTGAGGAAAGCACACGGCAGTCGATGGCTTCGAGCCCCCCTTTGCATACACCACCATGAGATGAGCACGCAGACCCTTCTTTCACACCACCACCACCACCACCCTGAGGGGGGTGAGGAGGGGGAGGGGGGGGGGGACTAAAGGCTGACGATGACGAGAAGGCCGATAAACGCCACACAAAATGCTTCGAGTGTGAGACGCTGCAGGAGTGACGATTCCCCACTGTAGACGGACGCCTCTCGGTGGAACTCGACATCTCATCCGGTGCAGCAGCGCTCATATGTGACACGACACGACGGAGAGGAAACCCGCGACAAAAGGGGGCGAGGTAACTCGCATGCAGCCACCGAGCGGAGGGGATTGCCATGGAAGCAGGACTGAACACCCTCCGAAAACCGGTCCCCACAGGCACACACCGCTGCTTGCACGTGGCGGTGCTCACCGACTCCCTCTCGCTGCTGATGGCACTTGACACCGGACCCACCTCACGAGAAGATGGTGTCCTCGCCCGACTATGGAACACCATGTTCAAACTCACCAAATAGAATGTCCATCACACACTCCATCTCGTATTCTCCCACCGCGGCGTCCCCGGGAATGAGGCGGTGGATAAGGCGGCCAGCGGGCGCGCCATGCCATGCCCCAATCCTACCCTGCGTGGATCACAGGCATTGCGACAGGCCTCAGGAAGCACAATCGAAAGGAGGCGCACGCTGCCCATGAGAACGGAGGTGGACCAAGCACACATCGCCCCCCACTCCTGGGCCACATCCCCTCACCCCAACGGCCACATGCTCTACGACAGAAATGTGGGAGAGTCCACCCTCGCACCATTCCGCACCGGCACACCTCCGAACACGTCGTCTGGCTCCATCGAGTCATCACCAGCTGAGGGAGCAACATGGCCTGCCGATGGTGTCCACCCATTGGGCCCAGATCCACCCCCCTCCTCCCTACTCTAGCCGTGGCAACACGGCAGCAGGATCCACTAGTGTGTCCGGTCCGTCTCCCCGTATGCGCCTCGCGACAAGCGGGAGTAACGCACATAATGACGAGACACCGGTGGCAGAGAGGGCTCAGGCCCCTGGAAACGCTGCGAGGGGCGGGAAAGGCACAGGGGTCCCACAAAAAGGTGTACACGTGCCACATATACGCTGAGGTGGTCACCTCCCCCCGAGAGAGGCCTCTCGGAACAGCACATGCCCACCCCCATCTCCCCCCCCCCCAGTGACCCCCCGACAGAACCGATGCACCAGACACGCACCCCAGGAACCCCAATAGAGAGTGTGACCGCAAACAGAAACGTTGTGTCCTCAGAGGTGCAGGTATCCTCAACAAGCGAGCAGCGACAGCGCCTCCCCTGACAGTGCTGCAGGCGAACGCTTGGAAACACGACATGGCTCACACGCCACAGATGCCCGCTGAGGTCGCCCAGCCGCCCACCGCCGCCACCAACGGCTGCACTTCGGTGCCCGGTGTGGGGACTATGTGGGTCCGCCTAGAGGGATAGTATCCCACCGGATCAGGACCCCCTGGGGGGACATGACCCCAAGACTCCGACCCACCACCCCTCCCGGGGGTAGACAAGACACGCCCGAGGCCACAGTCCCCTGGCGTCATTCCATGTCCGCACACTGCGAGGGGGTATTTCGATCCAACACAGCCCCTGTGTGGCTGCACACGACGATACGGCCCATGCACACGCATCGGAGACCCCCCCCCTCCAAATGAGTGGCAACGAGAAGCCCTTTGCAGTGTGCCCGATGTGCGAGAAACGGTATGAACGGTGGACCATTCTTGTCTGGCGCATCCCCGCACGCACCACAACGAGGGCACAGTGGCCCAACGCAAGATGCCGGGTGGGACCGATCCACACAGTGGGGGGCTTGCCGCGAGAAACACCACATGCCTGTACTGTCCGCGCACACTTGCAGATGAACAGTGTCTCACGCAGCATCCCACTGTCTCCCATGGCCAAGCTGCACCCGCCATGCCCCATGACCCACGGAAAGAGCTCTGCGAGGTGTCCTTGACTCACCTATTGGTCTGTCCCGCACTAGCCAACGCTGGGGGAGAGTGTGGCATAGAAGATGGTCCGGTGCATAGGGTTGTCTTGTCCAAGCGATTGGCGGTGTACCCCAGCCGACTATGCGGCCTCGCGGATCCGACCGAGATTCCCCATCCAGAAGAGGACGAGAGCAACATTGAGCGCCAACTGCGTTAATCAACGACACTCCTCACCCCCATGATAATGATACCGAGCGGCGGACTGACAGCGATCCACATTTCACTTTTTTTCTCCTGGGCTGACCATCTTGGGCTGCACAGGATGCGGCCTGTCGGGACGACGTGTTGAGGGTGCGGGACTCGCCCGCGTTTGAGTTGCACCGGCAGGCTGGGAGAAGGAGGCCCTGTAGTGTATGTGCTGGGGGACATCCATCCTCTCCTCCCCCCCTGCACACTGTCACCCCTCCCCCCAGAGGATGAGAGACGAAGAACTGAAGTTGTTCTGAAAGCGTGTGTCCCTGGGAAGGGGCACGTGCAGAGTGAACGCACACACGGATATGTAGAAAAGCATGTACGCATTACATCTTTGCTCTGTGTCACTCCCCTTCCCCCTCCCGCTCCCTATCCATCCGTCCAGCGATTGCTGTGTACATGCAATATATACATATATGTACATATATTGGTGTATACTCTCTGGGAGTGCAGCAGAGAGGAATGGCAAGAGGCCCTCTCCCTCCCTCTCTCTCCCCTCTTGTATCACGCCTTGATGAAGAAATCAGCACAACAAGAGTAATGGTGGGGAGGAGAGAGAGAGAATGACGGGAGGGGGGAGGGGAGGGGCGGTGTATAGACCAACACGGGATGGGGTGGCGTGTTTTTATACGACTGGCTCCGTCACCCAATATTGTAGCTCAGAATGTGCATCCCTTCACCCCCCCCCCTCTCCTGGTGTGCACATACAACGCGCGTGTGCCTCAAAGTACTCAATTGTCCTCTCCGTCCAACACACACACAGACCTTCCCCCCTCTCCACCTCCTGCTTGTGCTACTCGGTGATTTGTACATCTTTGTATGTGCGTGTAGACGTGGTTTTGTGTACCTGCGTGTGTTGTCCTGTCAAAGGCTCTGGCCCCTCGCCCCCCCCCCCCTGCGTCCCTCCGTCCACATCCTGGCCTATGCTGCGACCAGCCCTCGTCCTCTCCACGCGCAGGATGTGAGCCATCCACCTATCCCCATCCCTTCACGTCTCCCCCCACCACCCGTCGGTCATGTTTTCCCCATCTCGCCCCACTCTATGCCCTCCCACCCCCCACCGCCCACCGCTCCCCTAGACTGCACAATCCTCCGCCCATCACCGGCACTCTCAATCACTCTTTTCTTACTGAACCGCCCCCCTCCCCCCATACAGAGGCACGCACAGCACAGCACATACCCGCTGAGCAGCACCTCCCCACTCACTCGCCTTTTCCCTACACCCCCCATCCCGCATATATACCTCCACGACCTACCCCACCGCCAGCATGACCCGCAACTGTTTGGGTAGTGAACACCAGGGACGTAGTGGCGCCACTCGCCTGGTGCGCCTCGCCGCAGTCACCTGCCTTGCACTGGCGGCCGGCTCTTCTGCCGTGTGGGCACAGTCGGTGGTCGTTGCGACCGCTGGAAACAGCTGCATCCACGACGAGGTACAGCAACGCGTGCTGCAGTCGGTTGCGCAGAAGCACGACCGATCAGGCACGCTCTCTGCGGTTGGTCTACCCGTTGTCGAAGTCGTGGCTGACCCCGCTTCTGTGAGCGACACGGTTGACTCCGCTTTGCCGTACACCATGGGGCCTAATGTCACGCGCTCCAAGGACTGGGGTGAGCTGCGCATCTCTGTGTCCACTGATAACTTCACAGACACCGAGCGCTACTGCACAGGTGTCGGGAAGAATGTCAGCAATCACGAGAACCGAGATGTATCATGCAGCGAGGACGACATATTGACCGAAAAGAAACGCGACATCCTGATGAACTCGATCCTCCCCGAGGCGGTGCGGCTGCACACGGATCGGCTGAAGGTGAGGCAGGTGCAGGACACCTGGAAGGTGACGGGCATGAACGGCAAAATATGTGGCTTATTCAAGGTGCCGCAGGAGCACGCCACCAAAGGCATCAACAACACCGACTTTCTGCTTTATGTTGCATCCGTGCCCAGCCCTGCAGGCGTGCTTTCGTGGGGCGCAACCTGCCAAGTGTTTCCCGATGGCCGGCCCGCTGTCGGCGTCATCAACGTCCCCGCAGCCAAGATCATGTCGCGCTACGACCAACGCGTCACTCGTACGGTAGCGCACCAGATCGCGCATGCTCTGGGCTTCAGCGACCAATTTTTCGTGAACAGCGGCATGAAGAACTCGAGCACTGGGGTGCGCGATAAACCCAGTCCCCATCCTGTCATCAAGGGCAACACTACAGTGGCAAAAGCACGCGAACACTACGGCTGTGATTCCCTGGAGTACTTGGAGATGGACTACCAGTACGTCTCCGGAACCCCTGCGTCACACCTGAAGATGCACAACGCCAATGACGAGCTCATGGCGCCTGATGTCGGCGCCGGCTACTACAGTGCGCTGACGATGGCCGTCTTCGAGGACATGGGCCTGTACAAGGCGGACTTCAGCAAGGCCGAGGTGATGCCGTGGGGCCACAAGGCGGGCTGTGACTTTCTGGAGAAGAAGTGCATGGAGAACGACAAGACGCGGTGGCCGCAGATGTTCTGCAATGGTAGTGAGATGCTCCGCTGCACGTCCAGCCGCCTTGGGCTGGGCAGATGCGAGCCAAGCTTTACACTCTATGACTCAGAATCGGATTCCAGCCACTTCACCAACCTTCACATCAACAGTTATTTGTCCCTAATGAACTCCTGCCCGTATGTGGTGCCAGAACGTAACGGTGCGTGCGACCAGAACTCATCTACTGCACCGGAGGACTTGAGTGCCTTCAACGTCTTTTCCGACGCGGCACGTTGCATCGATGGGGAATTAATACCCAAGAACAGGAGTACAGAACCCGGTCCCGTCTCGGGCACGTGCGCCAACGTCAGGTGCGACAACACGACGAACACGTACAGTGTCCAGGTGAAGGGCAGCAGCGCCTACATGACCTGCACACCGGGCCAGAACATCACACTCCACAATGTCAGCAACGCCTTCGATACCGGCAGCTACATCACGTGCCCGCCGTACGTTGAGGTGTGCCAGGGCAACGTGAAGGCGGTGGTGGACTTCAAAGCTGATCTCGAAAAGAACAGAGGCACAAGCAGCAGCGGAGAACGCGACACCCACACCAACAGCATGCCCAGCAGCGGAGAAGGCGACACTCACACCAACAGCATGCCCAGCAGCGGACGAAGCAACAACCCCACCGACAGCATGCCCAGCAGCGGACGAGGCCACAACCCCACCGACAGTATACCCAACAGCGGACGAGGCCACACCCCCACCGACAGCATGCCCAGCAGCGGCAGTGGTGCAAACCAGCCGGATGCCACGGCCAGCAACGGTAAAGGCGACAGGCTCTTCCCCCTCGGCAACAGTGCAGCTGGCCTGCACAGCGCACGCACCCTGGTGTCCGCTGGAGTGGCACTGCTGGTGGTGACACTGACTGTAGGTCTGAGTGTCTAACATCAGCACGCCTGGTGCACTGCTCATCGCAACTGCTGGTGCGGCCATCTAGCGAGGGTTGCATACACGACCGACACCCTCCGCTGGGGATGTCATGACGCACCCTGAGAGGGCCGCGGCCTGAACCTGGTGAGCGTTTGTTGTCCTATAGTGCATGCGCAGGGCCCACTCCTACTCCAGTCACTCCGGAGCCGAGCACCAATCCGGACGCGGCCCATGACCAGCGAAGAGTGAGAGCAGCCGGAGCCTTCTTGTATTCTCAGGTGCAACACACGTATCCGACGACTGAGGTGGCGTGTGCGCAAACGTGCCTGACACGCGGTGACACTCGTGGGTGGGACTGGAGTGCACGAGCCTCGGCCCAGTCCAGCGGCGTGATGGTCCATGAGCGGTGGCTGGGTGTGATACCGCCGACCGGCGTCTCGATGTACGGCTGCTGTGGACGGTTTATCGTGCCGAGTGTCCTCGCTCGTTCACCTACTCGGTTGATGGGCAGGTGAGTGTTTGGCACCCCACCTCCACACCCTTTCTCAACCACTTCTTTGTTGCTTATTGGATTCACCTCCCTTCCCCCCTTCCCATGTTATACCCGCTTACTTTATTACCCGCTTCCGTGAGCGTTGGTGGGTGCAGGGGTGGGATGGACGGTTGGAGTGGCGGACATGGAGGGCCGTCGATGTGGATGCTGTATACAAAGCGAGAGGGCCCAGTCCTCCTCACAACCCCCCTTCTCTCCCTACTCCCTGCCCTTTCCTTACACACCCTCTTCTTCATACCCCCCATTTCACCTCCCACCTCCCCTCGGAGGAGCTCGTGTGCGTCCCTGGGCTTTACGCACCGATGTGTGGGTGGTTGTGTGGGTGGATGAGTGGGTGTGTGCTCCCCCCCTCACCCCCCATCCCGAACGCGGTGCATTTCTCCTTTTTTCTTTTCTTTTTGGGCTCTCTATCATCCTTGACTTCTTCACTTCACCCCCCCTCCCCTCCCCCTTCACAGCGCCCACATATACACCTGCGGTCTGTGATGGTGACAGCGCCACGACCATGTGCCCCTCCTCCTCTACGACACAAAGTGGAGGGAGAGAGTGAGTGAGTGTGCTGAGTCGACCCCTCCGTGTCTCCACCCCCTCTCCCTCCCTCTGTCTCTCTGTATGTGTGTGCTTGTCCTTCCTTCTTTACCTTGTCCACTTCTCTTCTCACGACGACACCAGTGCGCTGTCAACACGAAACAAGAAAACCATCACACACCCCAACACACTCACACACTCGAGCGCAGCACAGCAGAGAAGGGCTCGCTGACTACGTCGGCGCCTGCGCCTGCATCGCACGGGTACATCCTCAGCTGCTCACGGCCTCGACGCTGACACGGCGTCAGACTGTCGCAGGGCTTCCCCGACTCCCTCCTATGGTCATTTTCATCCCACTCCTATTCTTCCTCTTCTCCAACCCCTGCTTCCTTGCCCCTTCCCCTCTCACTGCCCTCTGTTCATGACAGACACATGCCCAACCGCACGTGCCCGCCTCATCGCGCACACAGGCACGCACACGCCAGCTCATACCCGTTAACCAGCGCCTTCTCACTGGACTTACCCCCCCCCTCCCCTCCTTTGACCGACATCGCTGCTGACCCCCTAATCCCTGAACCACAGCTGTGCCGCTACCCGCATGCCCACCCTCGCCGCCAACATGACTCGCAGCTACCCCAGCAACACGCAGTAGAGGCGTAGTGGTGCCGCACGCCCGGTACACCTCGCAGCCGCCGCGTGCCTCGCCGTGGCTGTCGTCGTCTCCGCCTCCGTGTGCGCACAGGCCGCCAGTGAATCCCCCACCGCCCACCGTTGCATCCACGACGATGTGCAGCATCAAGTGCTGCAGTCGGTGGCGCAGGACTATCACGTCGCTGGCGACCCCCTCTTAGCGGTGGGACTGCCCTACGTTGCAACAGCACGTGCAGTCACTACAGGCCATGGCGCTGTAGGCTACCTCCTGGCGGACAGTACCTCGCCCAGTGTCGTACGCTCAACAGAGTGGGGTGAGCTGCGCAGCACCGTGTCCACTGAGGACCTCACGGACCCCGAGCGCTACTGCACACACGCTGGACAAGAGATCAATAACCACAACGGTCTCACTGTCACCTGCACCGTCGATGACATCCTCACGGACGAGAAGCGCGACATGCTGATGAACTCGATCCTCCCCGAGGCGGTGCGGCTGCACACGGAGGGCCTGAAGGTGAAGCATGTGCAGGACACACCTGGAAGGTCACCCCATTAACGTACCTGGGCTGCGGTGATTTCAAGGTACCGGAAGCCCACCTCACCAACGGCGTCAACAACACCGACTTTCTGCTGTACGTCGCTTCGGTGCCCAGTGAAGTCGACGCTTCGGCGTGGGCTCTGACGTGCCTGGCGTTCTTGGACGATCGGCCTGCCGTCGGTGTCCTCAACATCCCTGCTGCCAAGATCGTATCGCGGTATGACCAACGTCTCACGCGTACGGTAGCGCACGAGGTGGCGCACGTGCTGGGCTTCAGTGCGACATACCTTGAGCTGGTGGATGTGATACACTACGTTGGGGGCATTCGCGGCATGCCCTTTGAACATCCGGTGGTGAAGGGCAGCAAGACGGTGGCCGTGGCACGCACGCACTACGGCTGTCCTACCCTGCAGCACGTCGAAGTGCAATTTGATGAAGAGCCTTTTTCTGAGGTCTTGCACTTGTTGACGCGCAACGCCAAGGACGAGCTCATGGCGCCTGTGGTGGGTGCTGGCTACTACAGCGCGCTGACGATGGCCGTCTTCGAGGACACGCGCTTCTACAAGGCGGACTTCAGCAAGGCCGAGGTGATGCCGTGGGGCCGCAACGCCGGCTGTGACTTCCTCAACGAGAAGTGCATGGAGAATGGCACAACGCGGTGGCCGCAGATGTTCTGCAACCGAACGATACCAGAGTACAGCTGCACCTCCGATCGTCTGGACATCGGGCCATGCGGTATTGGGACCTACGCAGAATCGCCAAAGTCGTACTGGGAGTACTTCAACAAGTACCCGCTCGCTGGCTACTCCCCATATCTGGACTACTGCCCCACTATAATCCCCTATAGTGGCGGTGCCTGCAACCAGGACCCTGAGACGGCACCGAGATCTTTCAAGGGGTTCAACGTGTTTTCTGAGGCAGCGCGTTGCTTCGATGGGGCCTTCGCGCCGAAGGGCATCGCACCTTGGCCTGGCTTCTACAACGGCATGTGTGCCAACGTCCAGTGTGATACGTCGACACAGACGTACAGCGTCCAGGTGAAGGGGAGCCCCACTTATGTGAACTGTACGCCTGGCCTGAACATCACACTCAGTAAGTACAGCAAGGATTTCGCGGACAAGAGCTACATCACGTGCCCGCCGTACGCTGAGGTGTGCCAGGGCAACGTGAAGGCGGCCATGGACTTCGAGGGCAAACATCGTACACCAGTCCAAAGGGGATAGCGGAGGGGGGGGGGTAGAGTAACGACAAGGGCACTTCCACTGTCAGCGGTGATGACGACAACGACAAGAACATGACTCGTGGCAACGGTGCGGGTGGCGTCCACACTGCGCGCATACTGCTCACAGGTGCAGTAGCCCGTTGGTCTCTGATGCTGTTTGTGGACCTGGATGCGTAGACCAGAAGGGGGGGAGCCGTCTCAGAGCCCGACGTTGGTGTGGCGTGTGTGTGTGTGTGGTTTGTGCCCCATTTGGCGTAGTGGACGGACTGCTCCAGGGGGTTGGATATTCAGCGGTCCACCCACCGGGATGTCGGGACGCTGCTGAGAGGGGAGTGAAGACAGCCCGACAGACCCCGCGGTCGTTGACTGCCCTGAGCACCCTCCCTCCACAGAAGGCAGTGTGTGGTGTGCGTGCGGTGTTGTCGAGGACTGCTTCCATCGCGTGTGTCGCGTACCGTCAACCCATTCGTGAGGCTGGAAGGTGAGTGTGCGGGACTGACGAGGCGCGACACGGCTCACATGGCCTCGGAGTGCACGTGTGTCGAAGGCGTGCCGTACCCTCCCCACATTGAAGTGTGGGTACCGTGCGCCGGGTGATGAGGATAGAGTGGGTAGGCAGGCACGCATGCCGGAAGCATGTTGGGCACACCTCGCCTTCTACGGTGGCGCGCCATCCATACTCGTGTGTGGCACGGCTTAGCGAGCGATGCGGTGGGGTGCAGATGGGGGTGTACGTCGGGTCACTGTTTTGGGGGGAATGACAGCCGAATGACGTAGTGCGATGGTGCGGGGACTGAAGAAAGAGGACAGGAGGGCTTCTCTGCTCTACCCTCGGTGAGACCATCCCTCCTTTGTTTTGTGTGATCCACGCCCTCACGCACTACACTTCGTTCCCTCATGCTCATCATGCGATCGACACCGGTGTCCTCGTCCCCCAGAAAAGGAGCCCCTCGCTCCCCCTTCCCCTCCCCTCCCTCCCTGGTGCGAGCCTCGTGTGGCCAAAGAGGGAGAGGGAGCCACTGCTGTCTGTCTGGTACTCGTGGTGCTACGCGTATGCTCGGAGGGAACACGCAGAGGCACGAGAGAAGGTGCCGTAGTATGTGCGAACCTCTCCGGTATGAGCGAGACGACGGTTTCGTCTGTGAGAGAGAAAACCGCCACCGCCGTGCGCCAGCAGTGCTGCATGAGCGGTGGCTGTGTGTGTGTGTGTGTGTGTGCATGTTGGTGTGGCCTAACGCCCGGACGTGTCGTGACGTATGTGAGGGGGTATTCCCCCTCTTTTCTTGTGTTTTGAGTGTTTGTGCCGGTGGACGTCTTGAGCTGATCTCATGTGTCTGCGGACACTCACTCGCTTTTTTTTTCTCAGCTCTCGGTGCGGTTGAGGAGCTGCGCCAAACCAACCCTCCCCTCCCATGCACGCCGTCCTCTCTCGAGGGTGGTGCTGCTGTTCTGACTCACCCGCCGTACGCTCATTTTGTTTGTTTTTGACCTGGTGGACTACGTGTGGAGTGCACTACGCCGACCACCAGCAGATAACCGCCCCTGGCCCATCGTCTGTTGAGGCACACATCGCCTTGTGGGCTCACATATCTGTCCATCTATATACACATATATACACACACACACACACCCATATAACAATCATATCCGACGATACAAATATATATATGTACATATATATGTATATATATATATATACACATGTATATATACCCACACACACAATACACACACGACTGTACTATAAATATGCCTGTATGTCTACCTCAGTACATATGAATGTATATATTTATATATGTATATATATATTTATATGTATGCCTGTATATAGTATATATACCCACATAATATATTTATATATATATATATTGTGTATGCGTGTATGTATACACACACACACAGTCCCACGCTGTTTCTTTTCGTTTTCACATTGTTGTTTTTCCTCAATCCTCTCCTTACTGAATCACAGTTGTTTCTCATGACTTCATGTTCTCACAGTTTTCTGCTCTTTTTTATCTCCCACCAGCCTGACCGCCTGCGCACGACCTGCTCTCTTTTCCTGTGTGTGTGTGTGTGTGTGTGTAAGAGACGATGGTGGAGCTCACCGGCGAGCTGGTGTGTGTGGGCTCCATACAATACGAGCGGTAACACCACTGCTTACCCATCATTCTTCCCTTCCCCCTTTAACTCCTTCTTTCTAGTTTTACAGTCCCTCTCCCCCTGTCTGCCATCCCCTCCCACCGACACACACACACCGCACAGAGACGATGCATGTCAATCAACACAGCAATTGTGAACAGCCAGAAAAGATGGGCGGGTATCAGCTGCCGTGTGTGTGTGTGTGTGTAGTGGCGTGGGTGGTGGTGGTGGAGAGCCGCTGTGTTATACCCTCATGGCGTGTCGTTTATCTTATTTATTGCTCTCTTTTTCCCCCTGATCTCTTCAAGGGTGCGTGTGGTCGTGGGGTGCCGTGCGTGCACCCCCACTCTTCTACCCCTTCTTTTTTCCTTTTCTCCCTCCTTATGGCTGCACTTTGTTTTACTCCCCTGTGTGACTCGTGGGTGCCCCACTCTCAACTTGTATACGCGGTGAGTTTGGGTGCGTGCGCGGTTGTGACAGCGCATCGGCTGCCTGGTTACCCCCGCAGGATCGCGGTTGCCGGAGCTCACTCCCCAGTCCCACCGCCTTTTTTTCTGTACAGGTGAGCTGCAGCTTTGTTTTGCCAATGTACCCCCCTTCCTTCTTTGTGCCGCTGACACGTGCGCGGTGTCGACACTGCGCATAGGGCGGGTGAGGGTCACCCCACCGCTGCAAACACACACGCACGTATGTGAACACTCTCATATATGCATGCAGTGTGGATGGTGCGCCAACGCTGCACCGTTCCACCAAAGAGGAGTCTCAGCCGTGTACGAGTCCCGCCCATGATGTGTTTCATCGGACGTGTGTGTGTGTGTAGGGTGTCCCGCTGCGCCGCACACAGGTCACGCCACCCTGACACCCCTGGTGTCTCACAGCGCTCCTCCCACACCGAGCACAACACAATGTGTCCCTGCTGCTGCTGGTGCCAGCCGTGCGTGCGCACTCGCATCCCGAGCAGTGGCGTGGCGCAATCGCTGGGCGGGGAGGGGGGTGTTGCCCGCTTTGCGCGATGGTTACTGGTGTTGAGTGGCCGGAGTGGGTCGACTGTGTGTCTCGGTGCGGGAGAACTCATCGGCGGCGCTCTTTCACCGTGTATAGGGAGGTTGGGCCCTCCCCTGCCAGAGCGCAGCCTACGAGGTGAGTGCAACCATGAGGCGAGCGCCCGTCTGTGGATATGGGTGTTTTCGTCCTCTCTCTTGTGCTCCTTCCCTCCGCACCTCCCCGCCCCACCCCCGTCCCTCGCTCATTCCACCCCACGTCCTCTACTACTCGTGTGCCTCTCACCCCTTTGTGTTTTCACTGTTTACTCCTGCACCGCTAGTCCGCGCGTTAGACACAGGCACGCACGCATAGCACATACTCGCTGGGCAACGCCTCCTCCCCACTCGCCCTCACGCGGACACCCCCTGACGTTTTTACACGTATCCTCTCAGCACCAGTATTGTACCACACAACGCCAACGGCACGCACTAGCTGCGCAGCGGCGCCGCACGCCTTATGAGCCTCGCCGCAGCCGCGCCCCTCGCCCTGGTTGTCGGTGTCTCCGCTGTCGTGTGAGCACAATCCACGGGCGCCGTGACCGGAGGCGAGCACTGCATCCACGACGAGCTAGAGCAGCGCGTGCTGCAGTCGGTGGCGCAAGACCAGCACGGCGGCCGCGTCACTTATTCAGCTGTGGGCCTGACCTACGCCGCGGTGGCATCTCACACTGCTGTCGAGCACGACCCGGTAAACCACGGGCGGCCCGACATCACGCCATACGGCCTCGATCCCTCCGCAGACTGGGGTGAGCTGCGCATCACCGTGTCCACTGAGGTTTTCACGGACCCCGACCTCCAGTGCGCACACGGCGGGCAGGAGATCAGCAACCACAATAGTCTCATTCTACCCTACACCGCCGGTGACATCCTCGCGAACGAGAAGCGCGACATCCTCCTCGAGTCGATTCTCCCAGAGGGCTGTGCGGTTGCACACAGAGCCCCTGAGGGTGAGGCAGGTGCAGGGCAGCTGGAAGGTGATTGATATGCCGAGGGACATCTGTGACTTCCTCGAGGTGCAGGTAGCTCACCGCACGGAGGTGGTTCAGCAACACTGACTTCGTGGTCTATGTTGTTGCTGTACCGAACGAACTGAACGGTCTGGCAATCTCAGCTAACTGCCAAGTGTTATCTGACTGCCAGCACGCTGTCGGCGTCAACAACATCCCTGCAGCCCTGATCATGTCTCGGCACGATCAGCGCCTCACACGTCTACTCGCTCATGAGATGGCGCACGCGCACGGCTAACGTTCTTCGAACTGGAAGGAGGCACTCATCATGACAGGGGTCGAGTGTATTCGTGGCAACATGTATCCCGTCGCTGTGGTGAAGGGCAGCAGCACCACGACGACGGGGCTGTGACACTGTGGAGAAGGTGGAGATGGATCTTTTCTGGAAAACGGACCCTCGGACACGCATGTGAAGATGCGCAACGCCAAGGACGAGCTCATGGTGCCTGTGGTGAGTGCCGGCTACTACACTGCGCTGACGATGGCCATCTTCGAGGACACGGGCTTCTACAAGGCGGACTTCAGCAAGGCCGAGGTGATGCCGTGGGGCCGCAGCGCCAGCTGTGACTTATTGAACAAGAACATCACACAGTGACCAGAGATGTTCTGCAATCGGACAGAACCGGGGCTTCGCTGCACATCCTGCCGCCTCGGCGTCGGCCAGTGTGATTTGGTTACTCACACGCATGTGTTGGTGGACTACTTCCAGCACTTCACAAACGTATGGCTTCGCGGTTCGTCGCTGTACATGGACTACTGTCCTGTTGTCGAAGCGAACAGGGCGCGTACCTGCAACCAGAACCCCGCGACTACATGGGCTGATGTCAGAATCCTCAACGCCGTCTCCGATGCTGGGCGCTGTATCGATCTGGCCTTTTTGCCGAAAGGGGCATCCGTGCGGAGCCGGGCTGCAACGCCGGCATGTGCGCCCACGTCCAGTGCAACAACGCAACCAACACGTACAGCATCCAAGTGTATCAGAGCAGCACCTACATGGAGTGCACACCGGGCCAGAGAGTCACGCTCGCTGATGTCAGCGACGCCTTCGAGGCCGGCGGCTCCATCACGTGCCCGCCGTACGTTGAGGTGCGGCAGGGCAACGTGAAGGCGGTGGTGGACATCGAAGCTGATCATGAGGCCAACACCACCAGCAGCAGTCCGGATACCCACAGCCGGAGGCACAGCAGCTCCAACAGTAGCAGTACAGGGGGGCACATCGGAGGGCAAAGGCTGCGACTGTCGGGGCAGCGGTGCAGCCAATCTGCTTGCAAGGCCCATACTGTTCTGAGTTGGGGCGACAATGGCGACTCCGTTGCTGGTTGTACTCACTTGTGCCCAAAGCAGGAACGGCTCTCGGGACTCAAGGCAGTGCAACTATTTTCTCTCGGCCCCTAATGTCCGCCCCCTCCCGGGTAAAGAGGAAGGCAATCAGTCTGTGGCGGGCTGCCTATTGCCGCTGTCCCTCCACCGAATGGTTGAGTGGATGGTATGGAGGGATCACGACACCGCCCCTGATGAATGCCCCCCGTTGTTCTTCGAGGGGTGCCAAGATGAATCACCGTAACGACTGCGCGGACACGCACTGTCATGCTATGGCGGGCGGCTCGCAACACCGTCATCCAAACCATCTGAGGGAGAGAGGGCCACGAAAGGAGACGCACCAGTCGAGTGGTGCACCACATCATCCCATCCCAGATCACACATTTGTGTGCGACTCTCACCGTACACCGTCGATTCTCCACCCCCTCCTCCCCCACTCGATTGTGAGCAGTTCTCCGGCCTTCATATAACGGGCAGGAACTCGCGGCCAGTCAGGAGAACCCTCATCGCACACAGCGTGGCTGAAGAGACTGAGAGAGCCCTATGGCCTGTACTCCTGGAGCATCTTCTTTCTTTTATTCCTTCCCCACCCGCTCACCACCTCGCACACACACACTGCCTCATCCCCCTCGTTCCCTTCTTCCAACTACCCACCCACTTTGCATGTTCCCTGTACGACAGGTGCTGCTGCTTCCACGCCCTGAGAAGGACCCGTGTTTGGCCCCCCTGAGACGAGGGAGTGTGGGCCATTGCAGGTGTCTTCAACACTCATATTGCCGCGTGTCTCCAATGTATGGACGTGGAAGCACAACGAGGGGGGGGGGGGGAGGGCGGGGTGCACATGAAACAACTGTCCCCTCCGTCGATCTGAAAGAGGGTACGCCCAAGACGACGAGAAACCCCTTCGCAATGCAGCCTCAGTGAATGGGCCGTGGCCAGATGTGTAATTTCGTGTGTCCGGATGTGTGCCATGCCGATCGCACGTCTTCCCTCATCGCCCCCCTCCGTGTGGGATGGCGGGTGTCTTTCACTTTTTTTGATCCGGTGTGGCTCTCCCTTTTATAAACGACTCGTATATCCCCCACGCTGTCGTGTGAGCAGAGCGGAGAGGGCCGATGTCTGTCCGACTCGTCCTGTTAGCGGAAAGACAAAAAGAGGGCACAGCGTCTGGTGTGTGCGTGTGTGTGTGTGCAGGCATGGGGGTAACCCCCCAGAGATGTGCAGTATCCTTTCGGTGCCCTACTTCTCTTTGCCCAAGTGCCTTCTTCATCCGCGGTGAAAATAAACTCCCCGGCCATTGGCCGTCCCCCTCCCCCCTCCCGCGTTGTAGTGCGCCGAGGCCCCTCTCGACCACACCACAGAAAAGCCCTCCCTGGTGTTGCGTAGCCCTTGTGTTACACACTGTGAGAATGGTTGCCTTTGTGAGGTGGAGGCTGTGAGGGTGCTAAGACGACTTGAGTTTCCACTTCGCACCCCCGTCTGTCGGTGTCGCGGTCGCGCTGCGCCGGTACTACTCGGACGGGCCCTATCTGGACTACCGCTGCCAGCGCCAGCACCACTGCCGGCGGGTGTACAATCTCAAAAGCATGGGCGCCTGAACCCCCGCCTGCCACACCCTGTCGGCTGCTGATGCGGTCTTTGGTGCCTCCCTGCCTTGTGTGCTCTCTGCGCGCGTGTCGATTCCCCTCATGCTCGTCAATGGCCAGACTCACGGCGCCATATGCGGTGGCCTTCCGTGCCTCACGCTGTGGGACGTGACACTGGTTCTCGACGGCGTGACACCCCGTGTGTGTCGGCAGCGGCGGTCGGTGCACACGCTCCCACCCACAACCACGCATACGCACCGCACGGACAGTGATGAATCTGGTGTACCCCCGCGCCTGCACTGCCCAGACACATCTCTGCGCGGTCCAACTTTCCAACGCTCTACCCCACATCCTCCGCCTCCTCCGTGACGATCCATCCCGCTCTCTTCTCCCTTCTCCACTTCTGTCATCCCTACACCGCACGGTCCTCTGCCACACTCTCACACAGACGCTCACGCTCACACGCACTCGCTCGACTCAACCAGCACACCGCCACACACACACAGACACACACAGCACATACCCGCTGAGTTGTGTCTCCTGTTGTTCCACTCGCCTTTTCTCTACTCCTCCATCCCCTCAACACGCACCTCCCCTTCTCCTCCTTCACCGCCAACATGACTCGCAGCTACCCAAGCAGCACGCTCGAGAGGTGTAGCGGTGTCGTGCGCCTGGTGCGCCTCGCAGCTGCTGCGTGCCTCGCGCTGGCCGTCGTCGGCTCCGCTGCCGTGTGGGCACAACCAGTGGGTGTCCTGAACGCAGACAATCGCAGCGTCCAAGACGAGGTACAGCAGCGCGTTCTTCGGTCGGTGGCGCAGGACCAGCACAGAGGCAGCCACACTCTCTCGGCCGTGGGCCTAACCCACGTCGCGGCAGTGCCTTCTACCTCTGCAGCGGAACGCGGCACTGTGGACTACGGAGTAGCTGACGAAATCTCACCCAGAGGCGCGCGCTCCGAGGACTGGCGTGAGTTGCGCATCACCGTCTCCACCGAGGTTCTCACGAACCCTGCTTTCAACTGCACACACCCTGAGCAGGAGTTAACCGACCACAAGTACGGTCCCCGTTTCAACTGCACCGCCGACGACATCCTGACAGAAAACAAGCGCGACATCCTCATCAATTCGATCATCCCCGAGGCGGTGCGGCTGCACACGGAGCGCCTGAAGGTGAAGCAGGGGCAGAGTAACTGGACGGTGACAGACATGAAGGATGACATATGTGTCGACTTCAAGGTGCCGCAAGCGCAGCTCACTAACAGTGTCAACAACACCGACTTTCTGCTCTACTTGACATCCGTCCCTAGCGGTGCAGTCGCGTTGCCGTGGGGCGCAATCTGCCAAGTGTTTCCCGACGGTCGGCCGGCTGTCGGCGTCATCAACGTCCCCGCAGCCCAGATCGTGTCGCGCTATGACCAACGCGTCATTCGTACGGTAGCGCACCAGATCGCGCATGCGCTTGGCTTCGGCGATCGTTTCTTCAAGAGAGCCGGCATCACCAAAAACGTGACGGATATTCGTGAAATATACGGCAACTTTACTGTGATCAACGGCAGCAAGACAGTGGAGAAAGCCCAGGAGCACTACGGTTGTGAGAGCTTGAAGCACCTCGAGATGGAGAACAACTCCCTCGTCGACTGGGAACAGTCACACTTGTCGATGCGCAACGCCAAGGACGAGCTCATGGCGCCTGAGGTGGGTGCCGGCTACTACAGTGCGCTGACGATGGCCATCTTCGAGGACACGGGCTTCTACAAGGCGGACTTCAGCAAGGCCGAGGTGATGACGTGGGGCCGCAACGCCGGCTGTGACTTCTTCAACAGCACGTGCATGAATAATGGCACCACGCAGTGGCCGCAGATGTTCTGCAACCAGACGCAGCCGGAGCTCCGCTGCACGTCCAGCCGCCTCGAGATTGGTGGATGCGGTGTTTACCTTCCCGGGATCCCTTCGGATGAGTTTTACAAAAAGTTTCTAAACACAATGCTTGGGAGGCACTCACCTTACATGGACTCCTGCCCGTATGTGGAGCCCGAAGATGACGGTGCGTGCAACCAAAACTCATCCACCGCATCGGGCCTCTTCGGGGAATTCAGCGTGTTCTCTGACGCAGCACGTTGCATCGACGGGGCGTTTACAACGAAGAACAAGAGTAAGGATTCCCGCCCCATCTCGGGCATGTGCGCCAACGTCCAGTGCGACAACGCCACGAACACGTACAGCATCCAGGTGAAGGGCAGCAGCGCCTACGTGAACTGCACGGAGGGCCAGAAGATCACACTCGACAATATCAGCAACGCCTTCGATACCAGCAGCTACATCACGTGCCCGCCGTACGTTGAGGTATGCCAGGGCAACGTGAAGGCAGCCATGGACTTCAATGCTGCTCTCGAAAAGAACAGAGGCACAGGAAACAGCAGCGGACGAGGCAACAGCTCCACCGACAGCATGCCCAGCAGCGGACGAGGCCACACCCCCACAGACAGCATGTCCAGCAGCGGACGAGGCCACACCCCCACCGACAGCATGCCCAGCAGCGGACGAGGCAAAACACCCGCCGACAGTATGCCCAACAGCGGACGAGGCCACGCCCCCACCGACAGTATACCCAACAGCGGACGAGGCCACACCCCCACCGACAGCATGCCCAGCGGCGGCAGTGGTGCAAACAAGCCGGATGCCACGTCCAGCAACGGTAAAGGCGACAGGCTTTTCCCCCTCGGCAATGGTGCAGCCGGCGTGCGCAGCGCGCGCATCCTGGTGTCTGCTGAAGTGGCGCTGATGGTGGTGACACTGACTGTTGGTCTGAGTGCCTAACATCACAACGCCCGTTGCACTGCTCATCGCAATTGCTGGTGAGGCCATCTAGCGAAGGTTGCATACACGACTGACACCCTCCGCTGGGGATGTCATGACGCACCCTGAGAGGGCCCCGACCTCAACCCGGTGAGCGGTTCTCCCCGTGGTGGTACTGCAGTGCATGCCCAGGGCTCCCTCTACTCGAATCACTCCGAAACCGAGCACGAATCCGGACATGGCTCATTACCAGCGAAGAGTGGGAGCCCATAAAGCTGTCTTGTAGTTTCAGGTGCAACACACGTATCCGACGAGTGAAGAGGCGTGTAGGAGAACAGGCGTGACACACAATGACACACGTCGGTGGCACGCAAGGGCACACTCTGGATCGCGACAGCACCAGCCCCTGTCCAGCGGTGTGGTGGTCCATGAGCGGTGGCTGGGTGTGACACCGCCGACCGGTGTCTTGAGGTACGGCCGCTGTGGACGGTTCATCGTGCCGAGTGTCCTCGCTGGTCCACGTACTCGGTTGATGGGCAGGTAAGTGTTTGTCACCCCACCTCCACACCCCTTCCATACTCACGCACGGCTGCCCACGCCGTCCTCTTCCCCCGTCTATACTTGTTTCTCGCCTGCGTACTGAATGCACGCGTGGCTGTGTGTCTGTTACGAGGACCTCTGGACGACCAACCCCTCCCTCACCCCATCCACACTGGGGCGGTGGTGTCGTCGTCTCCACCCCCTTCTCAGCCACTTCTTTGTTGCTTATTGGATTCACGTTCCTTCTCCCCTTCCCACGTTATACCCGCTTACTTTATTACTCGCGTGTGGGGGTGGGTGGGTGCAGGGGTGGGATTGATGGGTGGAGTGGCGGACATGGCGGGCCATCGATGTGGATGCTGTATACAAAGCGAGAGGGCCCAGTCCTCCTCTCCTTCCTCATCGCCCCCCCACGCCCTCCCGTCGCCCCGTCACCCCTCCCCTCCCGAACGCGGTGCATTTCTCCTTTTTTCTTCTCTCTTTGGGCTCTCTATCATCCTTGACTTCTTCCCTTCACCCCCCTCCCCTCCCCCTTCACGCCTTCAGAGGTGTCCTCCAATGAGGATGGGGATTTATGTTTGTGTGTTTCTCTTCTTCTTACCCATTCACAGCACCCACATATACACCTGCGGTCTGTGATGGTGACAGCGCCACGTCCCTGTGCCCCTCCCTCCCTCCCCTACGACACAGAGTGGAGGGAGAGTGAGTGAGCGTGCTGAGTCCACCTCTCCGTGTCTCCGCCCTCTCTCTCTCCCTCCCTCTCTGTATGTGTGTGCTTGTCCTTCCTTATTTACCTTGTCCACTTCTCTTCTCACGTCCACACCAGTGCGCTGTCAACACGGAACAAGAAAACCATCACACACCCCAACACCAACAAATACTCGAGCGCAGCACAGCAGAGAAGGGCTCGCTGACTAAGTCGGCGCCTGCGTCTGCATCACCCCGGGGTACATCCGCAGCTGTCCACGGCCTCGACGCTGTCGCAGTATCAGGGCCTCGCAGGGCTGCCCCGACCCCCCCTCCCCTATGGTCATTCTCATCCCTCCCCTATTCTTCCCTCTTCCCCCCAACCGCCGCTTCCTCGTCCCATAATGGCCCTCTGCTCATGACAGGCCCACACGCAGTTCCTCAACCACCACAAGAGCACTCACGCACAGCACCCCCATCCGCTGGCCGAGACTTCATCACACGTTATGCTGCCTTGACCGCCGTCGCTGCTCACCCCTCAGCCCTAAAGCACATCGCCAACATGACTCGCAGCTTCCCCAGCAGCACGAAATAGAGACGTGGCGGTGCCGCACGCCTGATGCACCTCGCCGTGGCTGTCGTCTTCTCCGCCTTGGTGTGGGCACACCCCGCGTGCCTCGTGGCCCCCATCGCCTGATATGTTGGCGGTGAGGTGACGTGTATTGCAGGTAATGGACTCTGCGTTGTGTGGCCCGCCATTCCCCCTCGCGCGCACGCCGTCCACCGCACCGGTCTTCTCTTGTTTCTGCTCTACGGCCCGCCAAGTACTCTCACGCGGGTTCGTGTGTCCATTACGCTGACCGCTGGAGGTTCTCCGTCGCGGTGCTCAACCCACCCTCCCCCCTTTTTTAACCCCGTCGAAGCGCACTTGTTGTTGTCCCTGGTGGGGTACCCCGACTTCTGTTCGCCTCGACCGCTCTTGGAGGTCTTCCCTGTTGTGTGTACGTACAGGATTACGCAGGCCCCTCTAGTGGCCGGGAGGGGGTGCTCTCGACACACCGCTGATGCCAACAGACGACATGGACATATGTCGCGGTATACTTCACAACGCCCTTTTCTTGTTTCTCTTCCGTTGTCTGCCCCCTCCTGACCCTTCAAACGCAGCACACAGTCACACACTCGATGGGAGGGGCATCACAGAAAAGTGAAGCGCGACTTCATCATATGTGTGTGGTGCATGACTGTGTGTGTGTGTGTCGGCTTTCTGACAACAGCAGCAGTGGCATGTGAGGATAAGCCGGTGTGCATTTTTTATTTTCTCACTCACACGTGCAGAATGTGCATGGACTCGGTGGTGGTGCGTATCTGCAAGACCTCTTCCTCTCCCCCTATCCATCCGACCATCGCTTGCTGTGTACATGCATATATATATATATTTGTGTATACTCTCTGTGAGTGCAGCAGAGAGGAATGGCAAGAGGCTCTCTCTTCCCCCCCCCCCTTCTGTCACGCCTACATGAAGAAAACAGCACAACAAGAATAATGGTGGGGAGGAGAGAGAGTGACGGGGGAGGTGGGGGGTGCACGCCTGCAGTACTCTCCCTCCCTTTTCGGTCATATCTGTGTGTGGTGTCCATGTGGCTACACTCTCCTTCAGGGAGGAGGGCACAGCTTCTGCCTTCATTCCTCCTCGCACCCCCCGCCCCTCCGATGTAACACGTGTCCATCTCGCCTTTTGGCTTGTTTGCCTTTGTTTATGTGTCTCATGACACACACCCGAGGAATGGCGGTATACAAACCAGGGCAGCAACCACAAAGTCTGACAGAAGTGGGTGTACTGTGTACGCACATACATTGATGTGAGGTGTGGTGGTGCGAAGGGGGAGGGGGAGAGGAGGAGGGGCCGTGGAGGGCGTTGTATAGACCAATACAGGATAGGGTGGCGTGTTTTTATACGACTGGCTCCGTCACCAAATATTGTAGCTCAGAATGTGCATCCCTTCACCCCCCGCCTGGTGTGCACATACAACGCGTGTGCCTCAAGGTGCTCAATTGTCCCCTCCGTCACACATACATGCATACAGACTTCCCCCCCCCCTGTCCACCTCCTGCTTGTGCTACTCGGTGACGTCTACATCTTTGTGTATGTATAGACGTGGTTTTGTGTACTCGTATGTGTTGTCCTGTCAAAGGCTCTGGCCCCTCCCCCTCCCTCTCCACGCGCATGATGTGAATCATCCACCCATCCCCCACTCCACATCCCCATCCCATCACGTCTCCCCCACTATCTGCCCTCCCACCCCCACCGCCCACCGCTCCCCTAGACTGCACAATCCTGCGCGCATCACCAACACTCTCAATCGCTCTTTTCTTACTGAACCGTCCCCCTCCCCCCATACAGAGGCACGCACAGCACAGCACATACCCGCTGTGCAGCACCTTCCCATTCACTCGCCTTCCCCCTACACCCCCCACCCGCCTATATACCTCCACATTCTACCTCACCGCCAGCATGACCCGCAACTGTTTGGGTAGCACGCACCAGCTGCGTAGCGGTGCCGCACGCCTGGTGCGCCTCGCAGCCGTGACTTGTTTCGCACTGGCCGCCGGCTCTGCCACTGTGTGGGCACAGACTGCCGGCGACTTGGTTTCGGGTCACCGTTGCATGCACGACGAGCTACAGCAGCGTGTTCTGCGGTCGGTGGCGCAGGAGCACGGTAACCTGGGCATGCTCTCTGCCGTGGGTCTGCCTGTTGTCGCAGCACCACCGGGCCCCGCTTCTGTGAGCGGCACGGTCGACTTCTTTTTGCTGTACAGCAAGGGGCCCAATGTCACGCGCTCCAACGACTGGGGTGAGCTGCGCATCACCGTGGCCATGGTTAATCTCACAGACACCGAGCGCTACTGCAGGAAGGACGGGCAGACGGTTGATGAACACGATGACCTCACTGTCAACTGCACCGCTGCTGACATATTCACGGACGCGAAGCGCGACATCCTGATGAACTCGATCCTCCCCGAAGCGGTGCGGCTGCACACGGAGCGCCTGAAGGTGAAGCAGGTGCAGGACACCTGGAAGGTGACGGAGGGGAACAGCAAAATCTGTGGTAGCTTCAAGGTGCCGCTGGAGCACGCCACCTACGGTGTCAACAACACCGACTTTCTGCTCTACGTGGCATCCGTCCCGAGCAAACATGTTCTGTCCTGGGGTGCAACGTGCCAAGTGTTTCCCAACGGTCAGCCTGGTGTCGGCGTCATCAACGTCCCCGCAGCCCAAATCGTGTCGCGCTACGACCAACGCGTCATTCGTACGGTGGCGCACCAAATCGCGCATGCGCTTGGCTTCGGCAGTGATTTCTTCAGGAGCGCCGGATTTCTCAGCAACATCGCGAACGTTCGTGAGAAGGAATTATTATCTCGTGTGTTCAACGGCACCAAGACAGTGGAGAAGGCACGCGATCACTACAACTGCTCAACCCTAGAGCACGTGGAGATGGATAACCAAGCCAACCTTGACTGGGAAGGCTCACACTTGTCGATGCGCAATGCCAAGGACGAGCTCATGGCGCCTGTGGTGGGTGCCGGCTACTACAGTGCGCTGACGATGGCCATCTTCGAGGACACGGGCTTCTACCAGGCGAACTTCAGCAAGGCGGAGGTGATGACGTGGGGCCGCAACGCCGGCTGTGACTTCTTCAACAGCACGTGCATGAAGAAGAACAACACGCGATGGCCGCAGATGTTCTGCGATGGTAGTCAGGTGAGCCTCCGTTGCCCTTCTGACCGTCTCGGCATCGGGGCCTGTGGTATAGCGACTGCAAAAGAAGCCCTGCAACCGTACTTCCAGTACTTCACCGACGATTCTATCTCCGGCACCTCACCGGCTATGGACTACTGTCCTTTCGTGAAGCAGTTCGACGGGGCCTCCTGCAACCAGAACTCCTCCCACGCGACCAATGATGCAAACAGATTCAACGTCTTCTCCGACGCGGCGCGCTGCATCGATGTGGCCTTTGCACCGAAGAACAAGAGTGCGGAATCATGGCCCGTCTTGGGCATGTGCGCCAACGTCAAGTGCGACAACGCGACGAACACGTACAGTGTCCAGGTGAAGGGCAGCAGCGACTACGTGAACTGCACAGAGGGCCTGAACATCACACTCGACAATATCAGCAACGCCTTCGACGCCAGCGGCTACATCACCTGCCCGCCGTACGTTGAGGTGTGCCAGGGCAATGTGAAGGCGGTGATGGACTTCAAAGCTGATCTCGAAAAGAACAGAGGCACAAGCAGCAGCAGCGGACGAGGCCACACCTCCACCGACAGCATAACCAGCAGCGGACAAGACAGCGCCCCCACCGACAGTATGCCCAACAGCGGACGAGGCGACATCCCCACCGACAGCATGCCCAGCAGCGGACGAGGCCACACCCCCGCCGACAGCATGCCCAGCAGCGGACGAGGCCACACACCCGCCGACAGCATGCCCAGCAGCGGCAGTGGTGGAAACAAACCCGATGCCACGTCCAGCAACGGTAAAGGCGACAGACTGCACCCCCTCGGCAACGGTGCAGCCGGCCTGCACAGCGCGCGCACCCTGGTGTCCGCTGGAGTGGCGCTGCTGATGGTGACACTGACTGTTGGGCTGAGTGCCTAACATCAGAACGCCTGGCGCACTGCACATCGCAACTGCTGCTGCGGCCACCTAGCGAGGGTTGCATACACGACCGACACCCTCCGCTGGGGATGTCATGACGCACCCTGAGAGTGCCCCGACCTCAACCCGGTGAGCGTTTCTCCTCGTGGTGGTACTCCAGTGCATGCGCAGGGCCTCCTCCACTCCAGTCACTCCGAAGCCGAGCACGAATCCGGACGGGGAGTATTACCAGCGAAGAGTGGGAGCCGCACAAGCCTTCCTGCAGTCTGAGGTGCTACACACGTATCCGATGAGTGAATAGGCGTGTACGCAAACGGGCCTGACACTCGGTGACACCCGTCGGCAAGATGCGAGAACACCAGCGCCCCAGTCAAGCACTGTGGTGGTCCATGAGCGGTGGCTGGGTGCGAAACACCGCCGACCGGTGTCTTGAGGTACGATTGCTGTCGATAGCTCATCGTACCGAGTGTCCTCGCTGGTCCAGGTACTCTGTTGATGGGCAGGTAAGTGTTTGGCACTCCACCTCCACACCCCGTCCACACTCGTGTGGTGGTGCTGTCGTCGTCATCACCCCCTTCCCAACCACTTCTTCGTTACTTATTGAATTCACCCTCCTTCTCTTCTTCTTCCCATGTTATACCCGCTTACTGTATTATCCGCGTGTGTGGGTTGGGTGGGCGCAGGGGTGGGATGGACGGTTGGAGTGGCGGACATGGAGGGCCGTCGATGTGGATGCTGTATACAAAGCGAGAGGGCCCAGTCCTCCTCTCCTTCCTCACCGCCCCCCCTACGCTCTCCTATCATCTCACACACCCCTTCTCTTCATACCCCCCACTTCTCCTCCCACCCCCCACCCCTCGGGACAGCACGCACACACGCACACGACGAGGACGAGCAGAACAAAAGACAGCGTGACGAGAGAAAGATGGAAACAAAACTGTAGTGTGTGTCGTCGTGTTGGTCGATAGCGGTGCTGGGGGAGCTCGTGTGCGTTCCTGGGCTTCACGCACCGATGTGTGAGTGGTTTGGTGTGTGGATGAGTGGGTGTGTGCTCCCCCTCACCCCCCATCCCGAACGCGGTGGATTTCTCCTTTTTTCTTTTTTCTCTTTTTGGGCTCTCTATCATCCTTGACTTCTTCACTTCACCCCCCTCCCCTCCCCCTTCACTCCTTCAGTGGTGTCCTCCATGAGGATGGGGATTTATGTTTGTATGTTTCTCTTCTTCTTACCCCTTCACAGCGCCCACATATACTCCTGCGGTCTGTGATGGTGACAGCGCCACGTCCCTGTGCCATTCCTCCCCCTACGGCACAGAGTGGAGGGAGAGTGAGTGAGCGTGCTGGGTCCACCGCTCCGTGCCTCCGCCCTCTCTCCCTCCCTCTGTCTCTCTGTATGTGTGTGCTTGTCCTTCCTAATTTACCTCGTTCACTTCCCTTCTCACGTCGACACCAGTGCGCTGTCAACACGGAGCAAGAAAACCACCACACACCCCAACACCCACACTCACTCGAGCGCAGTACAGCAGAGAGGAGCTCGCTGGCTACGTCGGCGCCTGTGTCTGCATCACCCGGGGTTCATGCTCGGCTGTCCACGGCCTCGACGCTGTCGCAGTCTCGAAGTGTCGCAGAGCTGCCCCGACTCCCTCCATGTTTATTCTCATGCCTCCCATATTCTTCTTATCCCCCCAACTGCTGCTTCCTTGTCCCTCTCACTGCCCTCTGCTCATGACAGACACACGCCCAACCGCGCTTTCCCTGCTCCACGCGCACCCAGTCACCCGCGCACACACAGCACATACCCGATGGCCTGCGCCTTCTCACTGGATGTCTTCCCCACCTCCTTGACCACATCATTGCCGCTGCCACCGAGCGCCGTGAACAAACCCTCCCGGTGACCCACCGACAGAACTCGATGCACCAGACACGCGCCCCAGGAACCCCAATAGAGAGTGTGACAGCAAAGAGAAACGTTGTGTCTTCGGAGGTGCAGGTATCCTCAACAAGCGAGCAGCGGCAGCGCCTCCCCTGACAGTACTGCAGGCGAACGTCTGGAAACACGACATGGCTCACACGCCACAGATGCCCGCTGAGGTCGCCCAGCCGCCCACCGCCGCCACCAACGGTTACACTTCGGTGCCCGGTGTGGGGACTATGTGGGTCCGCCTAGAGGGATAGTATGTATCCCACAGGATCAGGACCCACTGGGGGGACATGACCCCAACACTCCGACCCACCACCCTCCCGGGGGTAGACAAGACACGCCCGAGGCCACAGTCCCCTGGCGTCATTCCATGTCCACACACTGCGCGTGGGTATTTCGATCCAACGCAGCCCGTGTGTGGCTCCACACGACGACACGGCCCATGCACACGCATCGGAGACCCCCCCCTCCAAATGAGTGGCAACGCGAAGCCCTTCGCAGTGTGCCCGATGTGCGAGAAACGGTATGAATGATGGGCCATTCTTGTCTGGCGCCTCCCCGCACGCATCACAACGAGGGCACAGTGGCCCAACGCGAGATGCCGGGTGGGACCGAGCAACACAGGGAGCCTGCCGCGAGAAACCCCACATGACCGCACTGTCCGCGCACACCTGCAGATGAACAGTGTCTCACGCAGCATCCAACGGTCTCTCATGGCCAAGCTGCACCCGCCAGCGCCCATGACCCACGGAAAGAGATCTGCGAGGTGTCCTTGACTCACCTATTGGTCTGTCCCGCACTAGCCACCGTTGGGTGAGAGTGTGGCATAGAAGATGGTCCGGTGCATAGGGTTGTCCAGTCCACGCGATTGGCGGTGTACCCCAGCCGACTATTGAGCCTCGCGGATCCGGCCGAGATTCCCAATCCAGAAGAGGACGAGCAGCATTGAGCGCCAACTGCGTTAATCGACGACACTCCTCACCCCCATGATAATGATACCGAGCGGCGGACTGGCAGCGATCCACATTTTACTTTTTTGCTCCAGAGCTGACCATCGTGGGCTGCACAGGGTGCGGCCTGTCGTGACGACGTGTGGATGGTGCGGGACTCGCCCGAGTTTGAGTTGCACCGGCAGGCTGGGAGAAGGCCCTGTAGTGTATATGCCGGGGGACATCCATCCCCCCTCCCCTGCACAGTGTCACCCTTCTCCCCTCCCCCCAGAAGACAAGAGACGGAGAAGTGAAGGTGTTCTCAAAACGTTTGTCCCTGGGAAGGGGCACGTGCAGAATGAACGCACACACAGATATGTAGACAAGCATGTACGCATTACATCTTTGCTCTGTGTCACTCCCCTTCCCTCCCCCCCCCCTATCGATCCGTCCATCGCTTGCTGTGTACATATATTTGTATATGTATATATATATATATATACATATATATTGGTGTATACTCTCTGTGAGTGCCGCAGAGAGGAATGGCAAGAGGCCCTCTCCCCCCCCCCTCTTCTGTCACGCCTTCATGAAGAAAACAGAACAGCAAGAATAATGGTGGGGAGGAGAGAGAGAGACGGGAGGGGAGGTGTGCACGCCTGCAGTACTCTCTCTCTTTTCGGTCTTATCTGTGTGTGGTGTCCATGTGGCTACACTCTCCTTCAGAGAGAAGGACACATCTTCTGCCTTCATCCCTCCTCGCACCCCCCCCTACCCCTCGATGTTACACGTGTTCATCTCGCCTCTTGGCTTGTTTGACTGTGTTTATTTGTATCGTGACACACACGCGAGGAATGGCGGTATACCAACCAGGGCAGCAACCACAAAGTCTGACAGAGGTGGGTGCACTGTGTACGCACATACATTGACGTGAGGTGTGGTGATGCGGAGGGGGGAGGGGAGGGGGGCCGTGGCGGGAGGTGTATAGACCAACACAGGATGGGGTGGCGTGTTTTCATACGACTGGCTCCGTCACCGAATATTGTAGCTCAGAACGCGCATCCCTTCACCCTCCCCCCCTGGTGTGCACATACAACGCGTGTGCCTCAAGGTGCTCGATTATCCTCTCCGTCACACATACACACACAGACCTTCGCCCCTCTCGACTTTCTGCTTGTGCTACCCGGTGATGTCTATATCTTTGTGTGTGCGTGTAGACGTGGTTTTGTGGACTTGCATGTGTCGTCCTGTCAAAGGCTCCGGCCTCTCTTCCTCCGTCTCTCCCCTCTCTCCACTCCGGGCAGTGTGGCCCTGATGGGATTCCCATTTTGATGCCGCCTGTTTCGCTCTCTTCCGCTTCGCTGACCCTCACCGGCCGCCCTCACCCTCGCCCTCTCCACGCGCATGATGTGAACCATCCACCCATCCCCCACCCCACATCCCCATCCCTTCACGTCTCCCCCACCACCCGTCGGTGATGTTTCCCTCACCTCGCCCCACTCTCTCCTCTACCACACCCACCACCCACCGCTCCCCTAGACTGCACAATCCTGCGCCCATCAACGGCACTCGCCATCGCTCTTTCTTCACTGAACCCCCCCCTCTTCCCCCCATACAGAGGCACGCACAGCACAGCACATACCCGCTGAGCAGCACCTCCCCACTCACTTGCCTTCTCCCCCCTCCCCTCTATAAACCTCCACATCCTACCCCACCGCCAGCATGTCCCGCAACTGTTTGGGTAGCACGCACCAGGGACGTAGCGGCGCCGCTCGCCTGGTGCGACTTGCAGCCGTGACATGCCTCGCACTGGCGGCCGGCTCCGCCGCCGTGTGGGCACAGACTACCGGCAACTCGGCTGCGGGCCACCGCTGCATCCACGACGAGGTACAGCAGCGCGTGCTGTGGTCGATGGCGCAAGAGCACAACGGGCGCAATAGTCTCTCTTCGGTGAGTCTGCCCGTTGTTGCCGCAGAGCTCGCCCCCAATGCGGAGCACCGCGGAGTCGACTACGCGCGCGCTGGCGGCGGCATACCACGGAAGCCGCAGCGCTCCACGGAATGGGGTGAGCTGCGCATCAACGTGTCGTACGAGGACCTGAGTGACTCCAAGTACTACTGCACAAGTGAGGGACAGCGTGTCAACAATCACCTAGATGCTTTTGTCAACTGCACTAAAGCTGACATCCTCACAGATGAGAAACGCAACATTCTGATCAACTCCCTCATCCCACAGGCGCTCAAACTGCACACGGACCGGTTGAAGGTGAGGCAAGTGAAGGGCAGGTTGATAGTGAACAACTATAGAGGTCGAATCTGTAAAAACTTCAAGGTGCCAAGAGCGCATCGCACGACGGGGCTCAGCAACACGGACTTTATGTTGTACGTTGCTTCAGTTCCAAGCGAAATGCGTGTGCTCGCATGGTCAGTGACTTGCCAGATGTTTCCAGACAAGCATCCCGCCGTCGGTGTGATCAACATCCCCGCATCCCGCATCGTGTCCCGCTACGACCAGGCCATCACGCGCACGGTTGCGCACGAGATTGCGCATGCGCTGGGCTTCAGTAGTGCTTTCTTCAACGGCACCGGCATCATGCACAATGTGTCGGGTGTTCGAGGCAAGCCTCTTCCTGTTCCGGTGATCAAAGGCAACAACACGTTGGCGAAGGCACGCGAGCACTACGGCTGCGACACCCTGGAGTATGTGGAGCTGGAAGACCAAGGTCGTCGTGGTTCTTCGATCTCGCACCTGAAGATGCGCAACGCCAAGGACGAGCTCATGGTGCCTGCGAGCAGGGCCGGCTACTACAGTGCCCTGACGATGGCCATCTTCGAGGACATGGGCTTCTACAAGGCGGACTTCAGCAAGGCCGAGGCGATGACGTGGGGCCGCAACGCCAGCTGCGCCTTCCTCAACGAGAAGTGCATGAAGAATGGCACAACGCGGTGGCCGCAGATGTTCTGCAACCGGACGATACCAGAGTACAGCTGCACCTCCAGCCGTCTAGACATCGGACCATGCGGTATCGGGACCTACGCAGAATTGCCAAAGCCATACTGGGACTACTTCAGCAAGTACCCGCTCGCTGGCTACTCCCGATATATGGACTACTGCCCCACTATCATCCCCTATAGTGGCGGTGCCTGCAACCAGGACCCCGCGAAGGCACCGGAGAGTTTCCAAAGCTTCAACGTGTTTTCTGCGGCAGCGCGTTGCTTCGATGGGGCCTTCGCGCCGAAGGGCATCAGACCTTGGCCTGGCTTCTACAACGGCATGTGTGCCAACGTCACGTGTGATACGACGACGCAGACGTACAGCGTCCAGGTGAAGGGGAGCAGTGCTTATGTGAACTGTACGCCGGGCCTGAACATCACACTCGATAAGTACAGCGGCGATTTCGAGGCCGGCGGCTACATCACGTGCCCGCCGTACGCTGAGGTGTGCCAGGGCAACCTGAAGGCGGCCATTGACTTCGAGGGCAAACATCGTAAAGCAGTCAAAATGGGACAGCGGGGGTAGAGTGGCAACAGAAGCACTTCTACTGTCAGCGGTGATGACGACCACGACAAGAACATGACTCGTGGCAACAGTGCGGGTGGCGTCCACAATGCGCGTGCGTACTGCTCACAGGTGCAGTAGCCCGTTGGTCTCTGATGCTGCTTGTGGCCCTGAATGCTTTAGACCAGAAGGGGTGGGGAGCCGTCTCAGAGCCCGACGTTGAGGTGGCGTGTGTGTGGTTTGTGCCCCATTTGGCGTAGTGGAAGGACTGCTCCTGGGGATGAGGTGGGAGGTTGGATATTCAGCGGTCCACCCACCGGGATGTCGGGACGCTGCTGAGAGGGGAGTGAAGACAGCCCGACAGACCCCGCGGTCGTTGACTGCCCTGAGCACCCCCCCCCCTCTACGGAAGACAGTGTGTGGTGTGTGTGTGCGGTGTTGTCGAGGACTGCTTTCATCGCGTGTGTCGCGTACCGTCAACCCATTCGTGAGGCTGAGTGCTGAGTGTGCGGAACTGACGAGGCGCGACACGGCTCACATGGCCTCGGAGTGCACGTGTGTCGAAGGCGTGCCGTACCCTCCCCACATTGAAGTGTGGGTACCGTGCGCCGGGTGATGAGGATGAAGCGGGTAGGCAGGCACGCATGCCGGAAGCATTTTGGGCACACCTCGCCTTATACTGTGGCGCCATCCATACTCGTATGTGGCACAGCTTAGCGAACGATGCGGTGGGGTGCAGATGGGTGTACGTTGGGTCACTGTTTTGGAGAGGGTGACAGCCGAATGACGTAGTGTGATGGTGCGGGGACTGAAAGAGGACAGGAGGGCTTCTCTGCTGTACCCTCGGTGAGACCAACCCTCCTTTATTTCGTGTGATCCACGCCCTCAAGCACTACACTTCGTTCTCTCATGCTCGTCATGCGACTGACACCGGTGCCCTCGTCCCCCAGAAAAGGAGCGCCTTGCCCCCCCCCCCCCCCTTCGCTCTCCCTCCCTCCCTGGTGCGAGCCTCGTGTGGCCAAAGAGGGAGAGGGAGCCACTGCTGTCTGTCTGGTACTCGTGGTGCTACGCGTATGCTCGGAGGAAACACACAGAGGCACGAGAGAAGGTGCCGTAGGATGTGCGAACCTCTCCGGTGACAGAGATGACGACGGTGCGTCTGTGAAAAAGAAAACCGCCACCGCCGTGCGCCAGCAGTGCTGCATGAGCGGTGGCTGTGTGTGTGTGTGTGTATGCATGTTGGTGTGGCCTAACGCCCGGAGGCGTCGTCACACGTATGTCAGGGGGTATTTCCCCTCTTTTCTTGTGCTTTGAGTGTTTGTGCCGGTGGACGTCTTGAGCTGATCTCATGTGTCTGCACACACTCACTCAGTTTCATTTTTTTCCTCCTCCTTCTCTTCTCTCTCACCTCGTTTGGGCGGGAGGGGGGGATGAGGAGTTGCGCCACTCCACTCCACTCCACTCCACTCCCCCCTCCATCCAGTCATGGCGGTGAATTTCTCATTTTGTTCTTTTTTATTGTTGGGCTTCTGCGTGCGCTGTTTTTCCTTTTTTTTACTTCTCCGCCTCCTCCCATCCCTTCGTATACGCGTCTTCCTCCGTTCGCTCTTTTTTTATTATTAATCACAGCGCACACTTCTCTGTGGGCTTTGTGTGTTTGACAGATGGCTGTCTGTCTGTTTTCCTCTAGAGAACAGAAAGGGGGATGGAGAGAGAGTGGGGGGGACGGAGGGCAGCTTGGTGAGTACACCCCCCCCCTCCTCTTCCCCCCCCCCCCACACACTCCGTACCCCGTGCCCTGTTCGATTATGGGAACGCACATGCCCCGCTTTTTATCTGGGCTTCGCTTCTTTTTCCTCTTTTGACGCCAGTGCGCTGTCGACACTTATCAGGGACACCGCTACACCCCCGGACGCGCACACAGACGCACACGCACACACGCGTGGCCGACAGCAGTTGGGGTGGCTTGTGTATTGGTGGATCGTCAACCATGCGCGTGCGACCGTGTGTGCGGTGATGCGTTGTGTCCCTGCGTTTTTTCTGTTTTCCAACGTGCCTTTTTCGAGAAGTCACTAAACGTGCTCCCACCCATCCTCCCCTTTCTTAGTCTGGCTGACGGCTGTGCGCTGCTCTGCGGTGCCGCATCTTCTAGCGTCACTAGTCCTTCGCGTTGCACCGACGCTGCACCACGGTTGCGGGTTACGATTGGTGCAGCAGAGGCGACTCATCCAGCAAATGTGGCCGTGAACTCTGTCTCTGTGCGCCGTCTTCCCGCCCTTACCGCACCTCCCCGCCCCCCCCCCCGTGACCCCTTGTCTTTACAACCCCCCGGCAACTACCACCCGTAACCCTTCGCCTCTCACCCCTTTGTGTTTACACTGTTTGCCCCTACACCGCTGGTTCGTGCGTCAGACACAGGCACGCGCCTACGCACTCGCTTCCCTTCGACTCAGCACACGTACATAGGCACGCACGCACGCACAGCACATACTCGCTGGTCAGCGCCTCCTCCCCACTCGCCCTCACACCGAGACCTCCTTACTATTTACACGTATCCTCTCAGCGCCATTATGCCACCACACGACGCAAGCTGCACGCACCAGTTGCGTAGCGGTGCCGCACGCCTGGTGCGCCTCACCGCAGTGACGTGCCTCGCACTGGCGGCCGGCTCTGCCACTGTGTGGGCACAGGCCGGTGGTGCACCCGCTGCGGGCCACCGCTGTATCCACGACCAGATACAGCAGCACGTGCTGCAGTCGGTGGTGCAGCAGCACGGCAACCTCGGCACGCTCTCTGCCGTGGGTCTGCCCGTTGTCGCAGCAGCACCGGACCTCGCTTCTGTGCGCGGCAAGTTCAACTACGCAGTGGCTGATGGCACCCCGCGCGGTGTCACGCGCTCCAACGACTGGGGTGAACTGCGCGTCACTCTCTCTGCAGAGGATCTCACGCACACAGACCGCCACTGCACGAAGGATGGGCAGATAGTTGATAACCACCTTGGCTTCGACGTGCCCTGCACGGCTGAGGACATCCTGACAGAAGAGAAGCGGGACATTCTGATGAACTCGATCCTCCCCGAGGCGGTGGGGCTGCACACGGAGCGCCTGAAGGTGAGGCAGGTGCAGAGTAACTGGACGGTGACTCCCATGTCGGGAGTCGCCTGTGGTAGCTTCAAGGTGCCGCAGGAGCACGCCACCCACGGCGTCAACAACACCGACTTTCTGCTCTACGTGGCATCCGCGCCCAGCACTGCAGGCGTGGGGCCGTGGGCTGCAATCTGCCAAGTGTTCCCCGACGGCCAGCCTGCTGTCGGCGTGATCAACGTCCCCGCAGCCCAGATCGTGTCGCGCTATGACCAACGCGTCATTCGTACTGTAGCGCACCAAATCGCGCATGCCCTGGGCTTCAGCAACCAATCGTTCGTGAGCGCCGGCATCAAGAACTCGAGCAGTGAGATGCGCGATAAGCCCAGTAACCCTCCTGTCATCAAGGGCAACACGACGATCGCCAAAGCACGCGACCACTACGGCTGCCCAACCCTGCAGCACGTGGAGCTGCAGGACCCTTCGGACACTAAGATCGCCTTCTCTCATCTTGACGAGCACAACGCCAAGGACGAGCTCATGGCGCCTGAGGTGGGTGCCGGCTACTACAGTGCGCTGACGATGGCCATCTTCGAGGACACGCGCTTCTACAAGGCGGACTTCAGCAAGGCCGAGGCGATGACGTGGGGCCGCAACGCCAGCTGTGACTTCCTGAAGAAGAAGTGCATGGAGAACAACATCACGAAGTGGCCGCAGATGTTCTGCAACCCTACGCAGCCGCAGCTCCGCTGCACGTCTAGTCGCCTGGAGATGGGCAAGTGCGGGCCGAGCTTCACATTCGCTGGGTCAGCATCGGACTCCCACTCTTTCACCCAGCCCTTCATCTACGGTGATGCGCTTCCCGTGAACTCCTGCCCGTATGTGGAGGCTGAACATAATGGTGCGTGCAACCTGAACTCCTCTACCGCGTCGGATTACATGAGTGCCTTCAACGTCTTCTCTGACGCGGCGCGCTGCATCGACGGGGCGTTTGCACCGAAGAACAGAAGTACGGATACCCGTCCCATCTTGGGCATGTGCGCCAACGTGCAGTGCGACAACACAACGAACACATACAGCGTCCAGGTGAAGGGCAGCAGCGCCTACGTGAACTGCACACCGGGCCAGCACATTACACTCGACACCATCAGCGACGCCTTCGAGGCCGGCAGCTACATCACGTGCCCGCCATACGCTGAGGTGTGCCAGGGCAACCTGAAGGCGGCCATGGACTTCAAAGCTGATCTCGGAAAGAACAGAGGCACAAGCAGCAGCAGCAGCGGACGAGGCGACACTCACACCGACAGCATGCCCAGCAACGGTAAAGGCGACAGGCCCAACCCCCGCGGCAACGGTGCAGCGGGCCTCCGCAGCGCGCGCACCCTGGTGTCCGCTGGAGTGGCGCTGCTGATGGTGACACTGACTGTTGGTCTGAGTGCCTAACATCAGAACGCCTGGCGCACTGCTCATCGCAACTGCTGGTGCGGCCACCTAGCGAGGGTTGCATACACGACCGACACCCTCCGCTGGGGATGTCATGGCGCACCCTGAGAGGGCCCCGACCTCAACCCGGTGAGGGCTTCTCCTCGTGGTGGTACTGCAGTGCATGCGCAGGGCCCCCCTCCACTCCAGTCCCTCCGAAGTCGAGCACGAATCCTGACGCGGCTCATGACCAGCAAAGAGTGGGAGCCAAAGAAGCCTTCCTGCAGTCTCTGCTGCTTCACGTATCCGATGAGTGAAGTGGCGTGTACGCAAACGTGTCTGACACACGGTGACACCCGTCGGTGGCACGCGAGGGCACACTCTGGATCGCGATAGCACCAGTCCAGCGGTGTGGTGGTCCATGAGCGGTGGCTGGGTGTGACACCACTGACCGGTGTCTTGAGGTACGGCTGCTGACGATGGCTCATCGTGCCGAGTGTCCTCGCTGGTCCACGTACTCGGTTGATGGATAGGTGAGTGTCTGGCACCCCACCGCCACACCCCATCCACACTCGGGCGGTGGTGGTGTCGTCGTCTTCACCCCCTTCCCAACCACCTCTTTGTTGCTTATTGCATTCCCCTTCCTCCCCTTCTCATGTTATACCCGCTTACTGTATTATCCGCGTGTGTGGATTGGGTGGTTGGGTGCAGGGATGGGATCGATGGGTGAAGTGGCAGACATGGAGGGCCGTCGATGTGGATGCTATATACAGAGCGAGAGAGCCCACTCCTCCTCTCCTTCCTCATCGCCCGCTCCTCCTCTTCATATCCCCCACTTCACCCCTCACCTCCACTCGGGGGAGCTCGTGTGCGTCCCTGGGCTTTACGCACCGATGTGTGGGTGGGTTGGTGGGTGGATGAGTGGGTGTGTGCTCCCCCTCACCCCCCATCCCGAACGCGGTTGATTTCATCTTTCTCCTTTTCCTCTCTTTGGGCTCTCCACCATTCTTGACTTCTTCACTTCACCCCCCTCCCCTCCCCCTTCACAGTGCCCACATATACACCTGCGGTCTGTGGTGACAGCGCCACGTCCCTGTGCCCCTCCTCCCCTACGATACAGAGTGGAGGGAGAGTGAGTGAGCGTGCTGAGTCCACCCCTCCGTGCCTCCGCCCTCTCTCCCTCCCTCTCTCTCTGTATGTGTGTGCTTGTCCTTCCTTATCTCGTTCACTTCCCTTCTCACGTCGACACCAGTGCGCTGTCAACACGAAACAAGAAAACCACCACACACCCCAACACTCACTCGAGCACAATACACTAAAGAGGAGCTCGCTGGCTACGTCGGCGCCTGCGTCTGCATCACCCCGGGTACATCCTCGGCTGTCCACGGCCTCGACGCTGTCGCAGTCTCAGGGTGTCGTAGAGCTGCCCCGACTCCCTCCATGTTTATTCTCATGCCTCCCATATTCTTCTTATCCCCCCAACTGCTGCTTCCTTGTCCCTCTCACTGCCCTCTGCTCATGAGAGACACACGCCCAACCGCGCTTGCCCTGCTCCACGCGCACCCAGTCACCCGCGCACACACAGCACATACCCGCTGGCCTGCGCCTTCTCACTGGACGTCCTCTCCACCTCCTTGACCAAATCATTGCCGCCGCCAGCGTGCGCGACCGCACTGTCGGCATGCCCCCCCCCCCTTTCTCTCCAAGCAGCGCACACCGCGGGTGTCCTGACCGCAGACAACCTCTGCATCGTCGGCAAGGTACAGCACCGCGCCCTGCAGTCGGTCTCGCAGGTCCAGCACAGCGGCATCGACCCCCTCGCAGCTTTGGGCCTGCCCTGCGTTGTAGCAGCACGTGAAACCGCGGACGCCCAAGGCGCGGTGGACTGAAAACCGACAGCGGATGAGCAAGCAAAAGAGACACACACGCACACACACACGCAGTGCGTCGAGTGAGGCGGCTTACAGCCCACGACTGCCAAGTTTGGAGATAGGTGGCGACGGAAAGCGGGGGAGTGACGCGGGGGTGTGCGGAGCGGACTGGCGTGCGGCTACACTGGGCGGAGAGCGTTGCCACATGGAAGCCGGGTTACATGCGCTGGGGAACGTGGTCCCATCAGGAGGACACCGCCGCCTCGAGGTGGCAGTGCTTACAGACTTCCCCCCTCCCTCACCTCACTTCTGATGGCGCTGGACACACAGGCCCAACCAGCGTGGAGGATGGGACCCTCACACGTATTTGGTCCATCACCCTCAAACCCACTCGGCGCAAAGCCCACCTGTCCTTCCAGCTCGTCTTCTCACACTGCAGTGTCCCGCGAAACGAGGCTGTGTACAAAGCAGCCAACAGGGGGAATGACATGCCTCAATCCTATACGGCGTGGATCACAGACGTTGCGGCAGGCATCAAGCGACAACATGGGAAAGAAACAGATGCGGCGCTCACCAACGGAGAGGGGCCCGAACACGCACCGGTCCAACTCACTCGGCCACGTCCACCCCACACACCCCTCAAGATATACAGTGAAATAGGATCGCAGTGGGGAGTCCATGTTGGCGCATTATCGCACGGACACCTCCAAACACTTTTTGGGGGGCCACGTAAAGCCCTTCGTCCGTAAGGAGGACAGCATGGCCTGCCGATGGTGTCCACTCGTTGGACCCAGATCCACCCCCCCTCCTCCCTACTCTAGCCGTGGCAACACGGCAGCACAATTCACTAGTGTGTCCGGTCCGTCTCACCATATGCGCCTCACGGCAAGCGGGAGTAACGCACAGGATGACGTGACACCGGTGGCAGGGAGGGCTCAGGCCCCCAGTAACGCTGCAAGGGGCGGGAAAGGCATAGGGGTCCCACAAAAAGGTGTACAAGTGCCACATATGCGCTGAGGTGCTCCCCTCCCCCCGAGAGAGGCCTCTCGGAGAAGCACATGCCTACGCCCATTTCCCCTCTACCGGACAGACCCCCGGGACTACCTCCACCTGGCAGTGCGACGGCGAACCCAGTGACCCACAGCAGCGCCGTGAACAAACCCTCCCGGTGACCCACCGACAGAACTCGATGCACCAGACACGCGCCCCAGGAACCCCAATAGAGAGTGTGACAGCAAAGAGAAACGTTGTGTCCTCAGAGGTTCATGTATCCTCAACAAGCGAGCAGCGGCAGCGCCTCCCCTGACAACACTGCAGGCGAACGCTTGGAAACACGACATGGCTCACACGCCACAGATGCCCGCTGAGGTCGCCCAGCCGCCCACCGCCGCCACCAAAGGTTACACTTCGGTGCCCGGTGTGGGGACTATGTGGGTCCGCCTAGAGGGATAGTATGTATCCCACAGGATCAGGACCCACTGGGGGGACATGACCCCAACACTCCGACCCACCACCCTCCCGGGGGTAGACAAGACACGCCCGAGTCCACAGTCCCCTGGCGTCATTCCATGTCCACACACTGCGCGTGGGTATTTCGATCCAACGCAGCCCGTGTGTGGCTCCACACGACGACACGGCCCATGCACACGCATCGGAGACCCCCCCCTCCAAATGAGTGGCAACGCGAAGCCCTTCGCAGTGTGCCCGATGTGCGAGAAACGGTATGAATGATGGGCCATTCTTGTCTGGCGCCTCCCCGCACGCATCACAACGAGGGCACAGTGGCCCAACGCGAGATGCCGGGTGGGACCGAGCAACACAGGGAGCCTGCCGCGAGAAACCCCACATGACCGCACTGTCCGCGCACACCTGCAGATGAACAGTGTCTCACGCAGCATCCAACGGTCTCTCATGGCCAAGCTGCACCCGCCAGCGCCCATGACCCACGGAAAGAGATCTGCGAGGTGTCCTTGACTCACCTATTGGTCTGTCCCGCACTAGCCACCGTTGGGTGAGAGTGTGGCATAGAAGATGGTCCGGTGCATAGGGTTGTCCAGTCCACGCGATTGGCGGTGTACCCCAGCCGACTATTGAGCCTCGCGGATCCGGCCGAGATTCCCAATCCAGAAGAGGACGAGCAGCATTGAGCGCCAACTGCGTTAATCGACGACACTCCTCACCCCCATGATAATGATACCGAGCGGCGGACTGGCAGCGATCCACATTTTACTTTTTTGCTCCAGAGCTGACCATCGTGGGCTGCACAGGGTGCGGCCTGTCGTGACGACGTGTGGATGGTGCGGGACTCGCCCGAGTTTGAGTTGCACCGGCAGGCTGGGAGAAGGCCCTGTAGTGTATATGCCGGGGGACATCCATCCCCCCTCCCCTGCACAGTGTCACCCTTCTCCCCTCCCCCCAGAAGACAAGAGACGGAGAAGTGAAGGTGTTCTAAAAACGTGTGTCCCTGGGAAGGGGCACGTGCAGAATGAACGCACACACAGATATGTAGACAAGCATGTACGCATTACATCCTCGCTCTGTGTCACTCCCCTCTTGCCCCTCCCCTCCCTATCCATCCGTCCATCGCTTGCTGTGTACATGCATTCATATATATATACATATATATTGGTGTATACTCTCTGTGAGCGCCGCAGAGAGGAATGGCAAGAGGCCCTCTCCCCCCCCCTCTTCTGTCACGCCTTCATGAAGAAAACAGAACAGCAAGAATAATGGTGGGGAGGAGAGAGAGAGACGGGAGGGGAGGTGTGCACGCCTGCAGTACTCTCTCTCTTTTCGGTCTTATCTGTGTGTGGTGTCCATGTGGCTACACTCTCCTTCAGAGAGAAGGACACATCTTCTGCCTTCATCCCTCCTCGCACCCCCCCCCTACCCCTCGATGTTACACGTGTTCATCTCGCCTCTTGGCTTGTTTGCCTTGGTTTATTTGTATCGTGACACACACGCGAGGAATGGCGGTATACCAACCAGGGCAGCAACCACAAAGTCTGACAGAGGTGGGTGGACTGTGTACGTACATACATTGACGTGAGGTGTGGTGGTGCGGAGGGGAGGAGGGGCCGTGGCGGGCGGTGTATAGACCAACACAGGATGGGGTGGCGTGTTTTCATACGACTGGCTCCGTCACCGAATATTGTAGCTCAGTGTGTGCATCCCTTCACCCCCCCCTCCACCTGGTGTGCACATACAACGCGTGTGCCTCAAAGTACTCAATTGTCCCCTTCGTCATACACACACACACACTCATAGACCTTCCTCCCCTGTCCACCTCCTGCGTGTGCTACTCTGTCACGCCTACAGCTTTGTGTTTGTGTATATGTGTAGACGTGGTTTTGTGTACTTGCATGTGTCGTCTTGTCAAAGGCTCCGGCCCCCCTCCCGCCTCCCTTCCCTGCACTCCAGGCGGTGTGGCCCTGGTGGGATTCCCATTTTTCTGCCGCCTGTTTCGCTCTCTTCCGCTTCGCTGACCCTCACCGGCGGCCCCTCCCTTCCCCTCGTCCTCTCCACGCGCATGATGTGAACCATTCTCCCATCCCCCACTCCACACCCCCATCCCATCACTTCTCCCCCACCACCCGTCGGTGATGTTTCCCTCACTTCGCCCCACTCTCTCCCCTTCCCTCCTTCTTCCCCCCCCCCCCACCGCCCACTGCTCCCCTAGACTGCACAATCCTGCGCCCATCAACGGCACTCGCCCTCGCTTTTTTTTTTCACTCACTGAACCCCCCCCCCCCATATAGAGGCACGCACAGCACAGCACACACCCGCTGAGCGGCACCTCCCCACTCACTTCCCTTCTCCCCCGTCGCCAGCATGCCCCGCAACTGTTTGGGTAGCACGCACCAGTTGCGTAGCGGCGCCGCACGCCTGGTGCGCCTCGCAGCCGTGACGTGTCTCGCACTGGCGGCCGGCTCCGCTGCCGTGTGGGCAAAGACCACCGGTGACTTGGCTGCGGGCCACCGCTGCATCCACGACGAGGTACAGCAGCGCGTGCTGCAGTCGGTGGCGCAAGAGCGCGACAACGTGGGCACGCTTTCTGCCGTGGGTCTGCCCATTGTCGCAGCAGAGCCCGCCCCCACTGCGCAGCACGGCGGGGTTGACTACGCGCTGGCTGACAGCACGTCGTCGCAGGTGGAGCGCTCTGATGACTGGGGACAGCTGCGCATCACCGTTTCTGCCGAGGACTTCACGGACCCCGAGTTCTACTGTGAAAGTGAGGGACAGGTTGTGTACAATCACCTTAACCGTTATGTCACCTGCACTGCCGCTGACGTCGTGACAAAGGAGAAGCGCGACACGCTTGTCAATTATATCATCCCGCAGGCAGTAAAATTGCACACGGACCGGCTGAAGGTGAAGCGACAGCAGGGCACATGGAAGGTGACTGGCATGACAGGGCAAGCCTGTGAGGCCTTCAAGGTACCAGAGTGGCACACCACGACGGGGCTGAACAATACGGACTTCCTGCTGTACGTCGCCTCAGTTCCATGCGAAGAGGGTGTGCGCGCATGGGCTACTATTTGCCAGACGTTCTCCGACGGCCGACCCGCCGTCGGTGTGATTAACATCGCACCAGCGAAGATTGTGTCTCGCTACGACCAGCGTACCACGCGCACGGTTGCGCACGAGATCGCGCATGCGCTGGGCTTCACCGGCAGTTTCTTCAATGACAGGGGAATTACCCAGAATGTCTCTGGTATTCGCGGCAAGGATCTCGATATCACTGTCATCAACGGCAGCAGAACGGTGACCAAGGCACGCGAGCACTACGGCTGCGACAACCTGAGTTACGTGGAGCTGGAGGATCCAGGCTCGCCTGGGTCATCTGTCTCGCACCTGAAGATGCGCAACGCCAACGACGAGCTCATGGCGCCTTCGAGCAGCGCCGGCTACTACTCTGCGGTGACGATGGCCATCTTCGAGGACACGGGCTTCTACAAGGCGGACTACAGCAAGGCCGAGGTGATGACGTGGGGCCGCAACGCGGGGTGTGACTTCTTCAGCAAGAAGTGCATGGAGAACAACATCACGCAGTGGCCGCAGATGTTCTGCAACGACACAAACGAAGAGTACCGCTGCACCTCCAGCCGTCTGCACATCGGAGGATGTGATGTGCTGACCTACGCAGAATCGCTGCCGTCGCACTGGCGCTACTTCACCAACGACCGCCTCGGGGGCTCTATTGGATTCCTCGACATCTGTCCCGTTGTGGGCCCCTCTGACGATGGTGCGTGCAACCAGAACACCACGACCGCACCGTGGTATGTCAGGACCTTCAACGTATTCTCTGAGGCAGCGCGTTGCATCGATGGGTCCTTCACGCCAAAGGGCCTCGCACATCTGCGTCGCCTCTACAACGGCATGTGCGCCAACATCCAGTGTGATACGTCGACGCGGACGTACGGTATCCAGGTGAGGTGGGGCAGCGGTTATTTCAACTGTACGCCGGGCCAGAACATCTCGCTCGATACCATCAGCAACGGCTTCGAGGACGGCGGCTACATCACGTGCCCGCCGTACGCTGAGGTGTGCCAGGGCAACGTGAAGGCGGCCATAGACTTCAAAGCTGATCTCGGAAAGAACAGCCACACAAGCAGCAGCAGCAGCGGACGAGGCCACACCCCTACTGACAGCATGCCCAGCAGCGACAGTGGTGTAAACAAACCGGATGCCACGTCCAGCAACGGTATAGGCAACAGGCTCTTCCCACTCGGCAACGGTGCAGCCGGCCTGGACAGCGCACGCACCCTGGTGTCCGCTGGAGTGGCGCTGCTGGTGGTGACACTGACTGTTGGTCTGAGTGCCTAACATCGAAAAGCCTGGTGCAGTGCTCATCGCAACTGCTGGTGCGGCCACCTAGCAAGGGTTGCATACACGACCGACACCCTCCGCTGGGGATGTCATGACGCACCCTGAGAGGGCCCCGACCTCAACCCGGTGAGCGTTTCTCCTCGTGGTGGTACTCCAGTGCATGCGCAGGGCCTCCTCCACTCCAGTCACTCCGAAGCCGAGCACGAATCCGGACGGGGAGTATTACCAGCGAAGAGTGGGACCCGAACAAGCCACCCTGGAGTCTGAGGTGCTACACGTATCCGATGAGTGAATAGGCGTGTACGCAAACGGGCCTGACACTCGTGGGTGAGTCTGGAGGGCACGAGCCTCGGCCCAGCCCAGTTGTGTGTTGGTCCATGAGCGGTGGCTGGGTGTGACACCACCGACCGGTGTCTTGAGGTACGGCTGCTGTCGATAGCTCATCGTGCCGAGTGTCTTCGCTGGTCCACGTACTCAGTTGATGGGCAGGTAAGTGTTTGGCACACCCCTCCCTCACCCCATCCACACTCGGACGGTGGTGGTGTCGTCGTCTTCGCCCCCTTCTCAACCACTTCTTTGTTGCTTATTGGATTCACCCTTTTTCTCCCCTTCCCATGTTATACCCGCTTACTGTATTATCCGCGTGTGTGGGTTGGGTGGGTGGGCGCAGGGGTGGGATGGACGGTTGGAGTGGCGGACATGGAGGGCCGTCGATGTGGATGCTATATACAAAGCGAGAGAGCCCGCTCCTCCTCTGCTTCCTCATCGTTTCCCCGTCCCTCCCCCTCCTATCATCTCGCACACACCTCCTTTCCATACCCCCCACTTCTCCTCCCACCTCCCCTCGGGACAGCACGCACGCACAAACGATGAGGACGAGCAGAACAATGGACAGCGTGACGAGAGAAAGATGCAAACCATGCTGTAGTGTGTGTCTTCGTGTTGGTCGATAGCGGTGCTGGGGGAGCTCGTGTGCGTCCCTGGGCTTTACGCACCGATGTGTAAGTGGTTTGGTGTGTGGATGAGTGGGTGTGTGCTCCCCCTCCCTCACCCCCACCCCTCACCCCCCATCCCGAACGCGGTGCATTTCTCCTTTTTTCTTCTCTCTTTGGGCTCTCTATCATCCTTGACTTCTTCACTTCACCCCCCTCCCCTCCCCCTTCACTCCTTCAGAGGTGTCCTCCATGAGGATGGGGATTTATGTTTGTATGTTTCTCTTCTTCTTACCCCTTCACAGCGCCCATATATACACCTGCGGGTTGTGATGGTGACAGCGCCACGTCCCTGTGCCCCTCCTCCCCTACGATACAGAGTGGAGGGAGAGTGAGTGAGCGTGCTGGGTCCACCCCTCCGTGCCTCCGCCCTCTCTCCCTCCCTCTCCCTCTGTATGTGTGTGCTTGTCCTTCCTCATTTACCTCGTTCACTTCCCTTCTCACGTCGACACCAGTGCACTGTCAACACGAACAAGAAAGCCACCACACACCCCAACACATACTCTTGAGCGCAGTACACTAAAGAGAAGCTCGCTGGCTACGTCGGCTCCTGTGTCTGCATCACCCCGGGTTCATGCTCGGCTGTCCACGCCCTCGACGCTGCCACAGTGTCAGGGTGTCGTAGAGCTGCCCCGACTCCCCCCATGTTTATTCTCATCCCTCCCATATTCTGCTTCTCCCCCCAAGCGCCCTTTCCTTGCCCCATAATAGACCTCTGCTCATGACAGACAGGCCCACACGCAGTTCCTCAACCAACACAAGAGCACACACGCACAGCACCACCTGTCCGCTGGCCGAGACTGCTTCACACGTTCTGCTGCCTTGACCGCCGTCGCTGCTCACCCCCCCCCCAGCCCTGAAGCACACCGCCAAAACGACTAGCAGCTTCCCCAGCAACACGAAAAAGAGGCGTAGCGGTGCCGCACGCCTGATGACCCTCGCCCTGGTTGTTGGTGTCTCTGCTGTCGTGTGAGCACAATCCACGGGCACCGCGACCGTAGGCAAACACTGCATCCACGATGATATGCAGCAGCGCGTGCTGCAGTCGGTGGCGCAGGACCAGCACGGCGGCCGCGTCACTCATTCAGCTGCGGGCCTGACCTACGCCGCGGTAGCATCTCACCCTGCTGTCGAGCACGACCCGGTGAACTACGCGCGGCTCGACATCACGCCACACAGCCTCGATCTCTCCGCAGACTGGGGTGAGCTGCGCATCACCGTGTCCGCCGAGGGCCTCACGGATCCCGCCTACCACTGCGCCTACATTGGCCAGCAAGTAAACAACCACAACGGAACGAACGTCCGCTGCACAGCCGCCGCCATCATTCCGGATACACAGTGGGACATCTTTGTCAATTCGATCTTCCCAGAAGCAGTGCAGCTGCACACGGGACCGGCTGAGGGTGAGGCGGGTGCAAGGCACTTGGAGGGTCACTGCAATGACCGACAGGGTTTGCAGTACCCTTAAAGTGCCTGATGAGCACCGCACTGTGGGCTTCACCAACAATAAAGGCTTCGTGCTCGACGTCTTCTTGACGCCAAGCGAGGGGGTTGTTCTCGCGTAGTCCACCATTTGCGAAGTGTTCTCAGGCGAGAACAATCCGCCATGGGTGTGATGAACATCCCTGCGGCCGTCGTTGTGTCGCGCTACGGCCAGGCCCTCACGCGCATTGTCACCCACGGGTTGGCGCGTGTGCTCTGCTTCAGCATAGAGTATCTTCATGGCACCGGCATGTTTCTCCCCACACGACGGTGGCGAAAGCACGCGAGCACTACGGCTGCGAGAGTTCGGAGTACATGGAGCTGGAGGAGCGGGGTGGACCGGGCTCAGCTGACTCGCACCTAAAAGGGGCGCAACACGAACGACGAGCTCCTGGCGCCTGTGGTGGGTGCCGGCTACTACACTGCGCTGACGATGGCCATCCTCGAGGACATGAGCTTCTACAAGGCGGACTTCAGCAAGGCCGAGGTGATGCCGTGGGGCCACAACGTTAGCTGTAACCTATTGGAGAAGAACATCACGAAGTGGCCAGAGATGTTCTGCAATCGGACAGAACAGGGGCTCCGCTGCATGTCCAGCCGCCTCGGCGTCGGCCAGTGTGATTTGGTTACTCACACGCATGTGTTGGTGGACTACTTCCAGCACTTCACAAACGTATGGCTTCGCGGCTCTTTGCTGTACATGGACAACTGTGCTGTTGTCGAAGCGAACAGGGCGCGTACCTGCAACCAGAACCCCGCGTCCACATGGGCTGATGTCAGAATCCTCAACGCCTTCTCCGATGCTGGGCGCTGCATCGATCTTGCCTTTTTGCCGAAAGGGGCATCCGTGCGGAACCGGGCTGCCACGCCGGCATGTGTGCCCACGTACAGTGCAACAACACAACGCGCACGTACAGCATCCAAGTGTATCAGAGCAGCACCTACATGGAGTGCACGCCGGGCCAGAGAGTCGCGCTCGCTAATGTCAGCGACGCCTTCGAGGCCGGCGGCTCCATCACGTGCCCACCGTACGTTGAGGTGTGCCAGGGCAACGTGAAGGCGGTGGTTGACATCGAAGCTGATCATGAGGACAACACCACCAGCAGCAGTCCGTATACCCACAGCCGGAGGCACAGCAGCTCCAACAGTAGCAGTACAAAAGGCACATCGGAGGGCAAAGGCTGCGACTGTCGGGGCAACGGTGCAGCCAATCCGCTTGCAAGGCCCATACTGTTCTCGATTGGGGCGACAATGGCGACTCCGTTGCTGGTTGTACTCACTTGAGCCTGAAGCAGGAACGGCTCTTGGGCCTCAAGGCAGTGCAACTATTTTCTCTCGGCCCCTAACGTCTGCCCCCCCCCCTCCCCTCCTTCTCTCCCGGGTAAAGAGGAAGGCAAACAGTCTGTGGCGGACTGCCTATTGCCGCTGTCCCTCTACTAAATGGTTTAGTGGATGGTATGGAGGGATCACGACACCGCCCCTGTTGAATACCCCCTGTTGTTCTTCGAGGGGTGCCAAGATGAATCACCGTAACGACTGCGCGGACACACACTGTCGTGCTATGGCTGGCGGCTCGCAACACAGTCATCCAAACCATCTGAGGGAGAGAGGGCCACGAAAGGAGACGCACCAGTCGAGTGGTGCACCACATCATCCCATCCCAGATCACACATTTGTGTGACTCCCACCGTACACCGTCGATCCTCCCCCTCCCCCACTCGATTCTGAGCAGTTCTCCGGCCTTCATATAACGGGCAGGAACTCGCGGCTAGTCGGGAGAACCTTCATCGCACACAGCGTGGTTGAATAGACTGAGAGAGCCCTATGCCCTGTACTCCTGGAGCATCCTCTGTTTTTTTATTCCTTCCCCCCCCCCCTCTCACCCCCTCGCACACACACACACTGCCTCATCGCCCTCGTTCCCTTCTTCCAACTACCCACCCACTTTGCATGTTCCCCGTACGACGGGTGCCGCTGCTTCCACGCCCCGAGAAGGACCCGTGTTTGGCCCCGCTGAGACGAGGGAGTGTGGGCCACTGCAGGTGTCTTCAACACTCATATTGCCACGTGTCTCCAACGAATGGACGTGGAAGCACAACGAGGCGGGGGGGCGGGGGTGCACACAAAACAAGTGTCCCCTCCGTCGATCCGAAAGAGGGTACGCCCAAGACGACGAGAAACCCCTTCGCAGGGCAGCCTCAGTGAATGGGCCGTGGCCAGATGTGTGCGCGTGTGACCGGGTGAAGTTCTGTTTGTAAGGGTATGCGTTGAAGCTGGAAAAAAAGGGGGGGAACAGCGGTCGGTTGGTTGTCATTGGCATGTCCTCGCCGAGCAGCGCTGTCCCGCTGTGACGCATGTGTGTGCCTCCATCCAACGATTTGCCATACTCCCCTTTTCCCCTGGTCGGGTGTTCGGTCCCTCCTCCCTCTCCCTTCCTCCCCCCCCCTCCGTGTGGGACGGCGGGTGTTTTTCACTTATTTTGATCCGATGTGGCTTTCCCTTTTATAAACGACTCGTATATCCCCCACGCTGTCTTGTGAGCAGAGCGGAGGGGGCCGATGTCTGTCCGACTCGTCCTGTTAGCGGAAAGACAGGGAAGAGGGCAGAGCGTCTGGTGTGCGTGTGTGTGCACTGATCACCACCACCTCCCTGCTGGTGTTGTCGCTCTACTTCTTCTGTTATTGTTATACATCTCTCTTTGTTATACGGTGTCTAGAGTCTTTGTTGTCCTGCATATTTTTACTCCCACTGGTGCACTGCCAAGACAGGCACACCAGCATACTCGACCGCCCTCTCCACACACACAACGCGAGTGTACACGCATAACCACTGGTGTGCAAGTTGCACATCTTTGACCTGCGTGTGCGTGTGTGTGTGTGTGTGCGCAGGCATGGGGGTAACCCCCCTGAGATGTGCAGTATCCCTTTGGTGCCCTACTTCTCTTTGCTCATGTGCCTTCTTCATCCGCGGTGAAAATGAACTTCCCTGCCATTGGTCGTCCCCCTCCCCCCTCCTGCGTTGTAGTGCGCCGATGCCCCTCTCGGCCACACCACAGAAAAGCTCTCCCTGGTGTTGCATAGCCCTTGTGTTACACGCTGTGAGAATCGTGGCCTTTGTGAGGTGGAGGCTGTGAGGGTGTCAAGACGACTTGAGTTTCCACTTTGCACCCCCGTATGTCGCTGTCACGGTCGCGCTGCGCCGGTACTACTCGGACGGGCCCCCTCTGGACTACCGCTGCCAGCGCCAGCACAACTGACGGCGGGTGTACAATGGCGAATGCATGGACGCCTGAACCCCCGCCTGCCACACCCTATCGGCTGCTGCGGTGCTTGGTGCCTCCTTGCCTTGTATGCTCTCTGCTCGCGTGTCGATTCCCCTCATTCTCGTCAATAGCCGGACTTATGGCGTTATATGCGGTGGCCTTCTGTGCCTCACGCTGTGGGACGTGACACTGGTTCTCGACGGCGTGACACCCCGTGTGTGACGGCAGCGGCGGTCGGCGCACACGCTCACACCCACAACCACGCATACGCCTACGCACAGCACGGACAGTGACGCATCTGGTGTACCCCCGCGCCTGCACTGCCCAGGCCCATCTCTGCGCGGTCCAACTCTTCCATGCTCTACTCCACACCCTCACCCTCCCCCTCCTCCCTGACGATCCATCCCGCTCTCTTCTCCCTCCTCCACTCCTGTCATCCCTACATTGCACGGTCCTCTGCCACACACACACACAGACGCTCACGCTCACACGCACTCTCTCGACTTGACCAGCACACTGCCACGGATACGCGCAGCACATACCCGCTGAGTAGTGTCTCCTGTGGCCCCGTCTCTTCACTTTTCCATTCCCTCCACACGCACGCCCCCCCTCCCTCACCGCCAACATGTCTCGCAGCTTACCAAGCATCACGCACGAAAGCCGTAGCTGTGCCGCACGCCTGGTGCACCTCGCCGCAGTTACGTGGCTTGCACTGGCCGTCGTCGGCTCCGCAGTCGTGTGGGCACAGACCACCAACAACCGCTGCATCCACGACGAGGTACAGCAGCGCGTGCTGCGGTCGATGGCGCCGGACCAGAGAAGCGGCAGCGGCCCCATCTCGGCCGTGAGCCTGCCCTACGTTGCCATATCGGATAGCCTCACCGAAATGAGCAGCGCAGTCAAATCCATGGGATCTGACAGCACCCCGCTCAATGTCACGCGCCCCAACGACTGGGGTGAGCTGCGCATCATCGTGTCCACGGGTAATTTCACAGACACCGAGCGCTACTGCACACACGACAAGCAGATAGTCAAGGATCACCGTGTCTCCAATGTCACCTGCACCGCTGCTGACATCCTGACAGAAGATAAGCGCGACATCCTGATGAACTCGATCATCCCCGAGGCGTTGCGGCTGCACACGGATCGGTTGAAGGTGAGGCAGGTGCAGAGTAAGTGGAAGGTGACGGGAATGAACGGCAAAATATGTGGCTTATTCAAGGTGCCGCAGGAGCACGCCACCAAAGACATCAACAACACCGACTTTCTGCTCTACTTGACATCCGTGCCAAGCGATTCAGGGGTAGTGGCGTGGGGCGCAGTCTGCCAAGTGTTCCCCGATGGTCAGCCAGCTGTCGGTGTGATCAACGTCCCCGCGGACAAGATCGTGTCGCGCTATGACCAACGCGTCATTCGTACTGTAGCGCACCAGATCGCACATGCGCTGGGCTTCAGCGATCAGTTTTTCGACAGGCCCCGCATGAATGACTCGAGCAGTGAAGTTGGCGATAAGCCCAGTAACCCTCCTGTCATCAAGGGCAACAGGACAGTCACCATGGCACGCAAGCACTACAACTGCTCCACACTGAAGCAACTGGAGATGGAAAGCGACCCCCTAGATGAAAATCAGATCTTCCACTTGTTGACGCGCAACGCCAAGGACGAGCTCATGGCGCCTGTGGTGGGTGCCGGCTACTACACTGCGCTGACGATGGCCATCTTCGAGGACACGGGCTTCTACCAGGCGAACTTCAGCAAGGCCGAGGTGATGACGTGGGGCCGCAACGCCAGCTGTGACTTCTTCAACAACGCGTGCAAAGACAACAACATCACGCAGTGGCCGCAGATGTTCTGCAACCAGACACAGCCGGAGCTCCGCTGCACGTCCAGTCGCCTCGAGATTGGCAAATGCGTTGTTGAGACTTACCACAATGACTTGGCGTCGGCTTACCACTACCTCAACACAGAGGAGGGAGAAAGCTTACCTGCCCTGGACTCCTGCCCGTATGTGGTGCCTGCACGTAACGGTACGTGCAACCTGAACTCCTCTACCGCATCGGGCCCCTTCGTGGAATTCAGCGTCTTCTCTGACGCGGCGCGCTGCATCGACGGGGCGTTTAAGCCGAAGAACAAGAGTACGGAATCAGGGCTCATCTTGGGCATGTGCGCCAACGTCAAGTGCGCCAACGCAACGAACAGGTACAGTGTCCAGGTGAAGGGCAGCAGCGCCTACGTGAACTGCACACCGGGCATGAAGATCACACTCGGCAATATCAGCGACGCCTTCGATACCGACAGCTACATCACGTGCCCGCCGTACGTTGAGGTGTGCCAGGGCAACGTGAAGGCGGCCATGGACTTCGAAGCTGGTCTCGAAAAGAACAGAGGCACCAGCAGCAGCAGCGGACGAGGCCACACCCCCAACGACAGCATGCCCAGCAGCGGAAGAAGCAACACACCCGCCGACAGCATGCCCAACAGCGGCAGTGGTGCAAGCAAGCCCGATGCCACGTCCAGCAACGGCAAAGGCGACAGCCTCAACCCCCGCGGCAACGGTGCAGCCGGCCTCCGCAGCGCGCGCACCCTGGTGTCCGCTGGAGTGGCACTGGTGGTGGTGACACTGACTGTTGGGCTGAGTGCCTAACATCAGAACGCGTGGCGCACTGCTCATCGCAACTGCTGGTGCGGCTGTCGAGCTAGGGTTGCATACACGACCGACACCCTCCGCTGGGGATGTCATGACGCACCCTGAGAGGGCCCCGACCTGAACCCCGTGAGCGTTTCTCCTCGTGGTGGTACTGCAGTGCATGCGCAGGGCCCCCTCCACTCCAGTCCCTCCGAAGTCGAGCACGAATCCGGACGGGGACTATTACCAGCGAAGAGTGGGAGCCACTGCAGCTTTTCTGGAGTCTCAGGTGCTACACGTATCCGACGAGTGAATAGGCGTGTACGCAAACGGGCCTGACACATGGTGACACCCGTCGGTGGCACGCGAGGGCACACTCTGGATTGCGATAGCACCAGCCCAGCGGTGTGGTGGTCCATAAGCGGTGGCTGGGTGTGATACCGCCGACCGGTGTCTTGAGGTACGGCTGCTGTTGATGGTTCATCGAGCCGAGTGTCCTCGCTGGTCCACGTACTCAGTTGATGGGCAGGTGAGTGTTTGGCACCCCACCTTCACACTCCTTCCACACTCGGGCGGTGGTGGTGTCGTCGTCTTCATCCCCTTCCCAACCACTTCTTTGTTGCTTATTGGATTCCCCTTCCTTCTCCCCTTCCCATGTTATACCCGCTTACTGTATTATCCGCGTTTGTGGGTTGGGTGGGATCGACGGTTGGAGTGGCGGACATGGAGGGCCGTCGATGTGGATGCTGTATACAAAGCGAGAGGGCCCACTCCTCCTCTGCTTCCTCATCGTTCCCCCCTCCCTCCCCTGCCATCTCTCCTCACGCACCCCTCATCTCCATACTACCCACTTCTCCTCCCACCTCCCCTGGGGATAGCACGCACACACACACACACGATGAGGACGAGCAGAACAAAAGACAGCGTGACAAGAGAGAGATGCAAACCATGCTGTAGTGTGTGTCTTCGTGTTGGTCGATAGCGGTGCTGGGGACCTCGTGTGCGTCCCTGGGCTTTACGCACCGATGTGTAAGTGGTTTGGTGTGTGGATGAGTGGGTGTGCGCTTCCCCTCCCTCAACCCTCCCCCCACCCCCCATCCCGAACGCGGTGGATTTCATCTTTTTCCTTTTCCTTTCTTTGGGCTCTCCACCATCCTTGACTTCTTCACTTCACCCCCCTCCCCTCCCCCTTCACTCCTTCAGAGGTGTCCTCCATGAGGAGGGGATTTATGTTTGTGTGTTTCTCTTCTTCTTACCCCTTCACAGCGCCCACATATACCCCTGCGGTCTGTGATGGTGACAGCGCCACGTCCCTGTGCCCCTCCTCCCCTACGACACAGAGTGCAGGGAGAGTGAGTGAGCGTGCTGGGTCCACCCCTCCGTACCTCCGCCCTCTCTCCCTCCCTCTCTCTCTGTATGTGTGTGCTTGTCCTTCCTTTTTTATCTCGTTCACTTTCCTTCTCACGTCGACACCAGTGCGCTGTCAACACGAAACAAGAAAACCACCACACACCCCAACACTCACTCGAGCGCAATACACTAAAGAGGAGCTCGCTGGCTACGTCGGCGCCTGCGTCTGCATCACCCCGGGTACATCCTCGGCTGTCCACGGCCTCGACGCTGTCGCAGTCTCAGGGTGTCGTAGAGCTGCCCCGACTTACCCCAATGTTTGTTCTCATCCCTCCCCTATTCGTTCTCCCCCCCCCCCCAACTGCTGCTTCCTTGTCCCTCTCACTGCCCTCTGGTCATGACAGACACACGCCCAAGCGCGATTTCCCTGCTCCACGCGCACCCAGTCACCCGCGCACACACAGCACATACCCGCTGGCCTGCGCCTTCTCACTGGACGTCTTCTCCACTTCTTTGACCACATCATTGCCACCGCCAGCGTGCGCGACCGCACTGTCTGCATGCCCCACCCCCTCTCTCCAAGCAGCGCGCACCGCGGGCGCCCTGACCGCAGACAACCCTTGCATCGTCGGCGAGGTACAGCACCGCGTCCTGCAGTCGGTCGCGCAGGCCCAGCACAGCGGCATCGACCCCCTCTCAGCTTTGGGCCTGCCCTGCGTTGTAGCAGCACGTGAAACCGCGGACGCCCAAGGCGCGGTGGACTGAAAACCGACAGCGGATGAGCAAGCAAAAGAGACACACACGCACACACACACGCAGTGCGTCGAGTGAGGCGGCTTACAGCCCACGACTGCCAAGTTTGGAGATAGGTGGCGACGGAAAGCGGGGGAGTGACGCGGGGGTGTGCGGTGCGGGGCGGACTGGCGTGCGGCTACACTGGGCGGAGAGCGTTGCCACATGGAAGCCGGGCTACATGCGCTGGAGAACGTGGTCCCATCAGGAGGACGCCGCCGCCTCGAGGTGGCAGTGCTTACAGACTTCCCCCCTCCCTCACCTCACTTCTGATGGCGCTGGACACACAGGCCCAACCAGCGTGGAGGATGGGACCCTCACACGTATTTGGTCCATCACCCTCAAACCCACTCGGCGCAAAGCCCACCTGTCCTTCCAGCTCGTCTTCTCACACTGCGGTGTCCCGCGAAACGAGGCTGTGTACAAAGCAGCCAACAGGGGGAATGCCATGCTCCAACCCTACCCGGCATGGATCACAAACGTTGTGGCAGGCATCAAGCGACAACATGGGAAAGAAACAGATGCGGCGCTCACCAACGGAGAGGGGCCCGAACACGCACCGGTCCAACTCACTCGGCCACGTCCACCCCACACACCCCTCAAGATATACAGTGAAATAGGATCGCAGTGGGGAGTCCATGTTGGCGCATTATCGCACGGACACCTCCAAACACTTTTTGGGTGGCCACGTAGAGCCCTTCGTCCGTAAGGAGGACAGCATGGCCTGCCGATGGTGTCCACTCGTTGGACCCAGATCCACCCCCCCTCCTCCCTACTCTAGCCGTGGCAACACGGCAGCACAATTCACTAGTGTGTCCGGTCCGTCTCACCATATGCGCCTCACGACAAGCGGGAGTAACGCACAGGATGACGTGACACCGGTGGCAGGGAGGGCTCAGGCCCCCAGTAACGCTGCAAGGGGTGGGAAAGGCATAGGGGTCCCACAAAAAGGTGTACAAGTGCCACATATGCGCTGAGGTGCTCCCCTCCCCCCGAGAGAGGCCTCTCGGAGAAGCACATGCCTACGCCCATTTCCCCTCTACCGGACAGACCCCCGGGACTACCTCCACCTGGCAGTGCGACGGCAGACCCGGCCCCCTCAGCGGCGCCGGAAACAAACCCTCCCGGTGACCCACCGACAGAACTCGCTGCACCAGACACGTGCCCCAGGAACCCCAATAGAGAGTGTGACAGCAAAGAGAAACGTTGTGTCCTCGGAGGTGCAGGTATCCTCAACAAGCGAGCAGCGACAGCGCCTCTCCTGACAGCACTGCAGGCGAACGTTTGGAAACACGACATGACTCACACGCCACAGATGCCCGCTGAGGTCGCCCAGCCGCCCACCGCCGCTGCCAACGGTTACACTTCGGTGCCCGGTGTGGGGACTATGTGGGTCCGCCTAGAGGGATAGTATGTATCCCACAGGATCAGGACCCACTGGGGGGACATGACCCCAACACTCCGACCCACCACCCTCCCGGGGGTAGACAAGACACGCCCGAGGCCACAGTCCCCTGGCGTCATTCCATGTCCGCACACTGCGAGGGGGTATTTCGATCCAACGCAGCCCCTGTGTGGCTCCACACGACGACACGGCCCATGCACACACATCGGAGACCCCCCACTCCAAATGAGTGGCAACGCGAAGCCCTTTGCAGTGTGCCAGATGTGCGAGAAACAGTATGAACCGCGGACCATTCTTGTCCGGCGCCTCCCCGCACGCATCACAACGAGGGCACAGTGGCCCAACGCGAGATGCCGGGTGGGACCGATCCACACAGGGAGCCTGCCGCGAGAAACCCCACATGCCCGCGCTGTCCGCGTACACTTGCAGATGAACAGTGTCTCACGCAGCATCCAACTATTTCCCGTGGCCAAGCTGCACCCGCCAGCGCCCATGACCCACGGAAAGAGATCTGCGAGGAGTCCTTGCCTCACCTATTGGTCTGTCCCGCACTAGCCAACGTTGGGAGAGAGTGTGGCATAGAAGATGGTCCGGTACATAGGGTTGTCCAGTCCAAGCGATTGGCGGTGTACCCCAGCCGACTAATCGGCCTCTCGGATCCGGCTGAGATTCCCAATCCAGAAGAGGACGAGCAACATTGAGCGCCAACTGCGTTAATCGACGACACTCCTCATCCCCATGATAATGATACCGAGCGGCGGACTGGCAGCGATCCACATTTTACTTTTTTGCTCCAGGGCTGACCATCGGGAGCTGCACAGGGTGCGGCCTGTCGTGACGACGTGTGGAGGGTGCGGGACTCGCCCGCGTTTGAGTTGCACCGGCAGGCTGGGAGGAGGAGGCCCTGTAGTGTATATGCTGGGGGACATCCACCCCCCGCCCCCCTGCACAGTGTCACCCCTTCCTCCCTTCCCAGAGTATGAGAGGCGGAGAACTGAAGGTGTTCTGAAACGTGTGTCCCTGGGAAGGGGCACGTGCAGAATGAACGCACACACGGATATGTAGACAAGCATGTACGCATTACATCCTCGCTCTGTGTCACTCCCCTCCCCCCTTCCTATCCATCCGTCCATCGCTTGCTGTGTACATGCATATATATGTATACATATATTGGTGTATACTCTCTGTGAGTGCAGCATAGAGGAATGGCAAGAGGCCCTCTCTCTCTCCCCCCCCCCTCTTCTGTCACGCCTACATGAAGAAAACAGCACAACAAGAATAATGGTGGGGAGGAGAGAGAGACAGGGGAGGGGTGCACGCCTGCAGTACTCTCTCCCTTTTCTTTCTTATCTGTGTGTGGTGTCCATGTGGCCACACTCTCCTTCAGAGAGGAGGACACAGCTTCTGCCTTCATCCCTCCTCGCACTTCCGCCCCTCCGATGTTACACGTGTCCATCTCGCCTCTTGGGTTGTTCGACTTTGTTTATTTGTCTCGTGACACACACGCGAGGAATGGCGGTATACCAACCAGGGCAACAACCACAAAGTCTGACAGAGGTGGGTGCATTCTGTACGTACATTGACGTGAGGTGTGGTGGTGCGAAGGGGGAGGGGGGGCCGCGGCGGGCGGTGTATAGACCAACACAGGATGGGGTGGCGTGTTTTTATACGATTGGCTCCGTCACCAAATATTGTAGCTCAGAATGCGCATCCCTTCACCACCACCCCCTGCCTGGTGTGCACATACAACACGCACGTGCCTCAAAGTGCTCAATTGTCCCCTCCGTTACACACACAGAGACCTTCCTCTCTCGCCACCTCCTGTTTGTGCTACTCGGTGACGCCTACATCTTTGTGTGTGTGTGTGTAGATGTGGTTTTGTGTACTCGCATGTATCGTGTTGTCAAAGGCTCTGGCCCTCTCCCTCCCTCCCTCCCCTCCACTCCAGACGGTGTGGCCCTGGTGGGATTCCCATTTTGCTGCCGCCTGTTTCGCTCTCTTCCGCTTCGCTGACCCTCACCGGCGGCCCCTCCCTTTCCCTCCCTCTCCACGCGCATGATGTGAACCATCCACCCTTCCGCCACCCCACACCCCCATCCCTTCACGTCTCCCCCAACACCCGTCGGTGATGTTTCCCTCACCTTGCCCCACTCTCTCCCTTTCCACCCCCACTGCCCACCGCTCCCCTAGACTGCACAATCCTGCGCGCATCAACGGCACACGCCCTCGCTTTTTCCTCACTGAACCCTTCCCCCCCTTCCCCCCATACAGAGGCACGCACAGCACAGCACATACCCGCTGAGCAGCACCTCCCCACTCACTCGCCTTTTCCCTATACCCCCCTCCCCTCTATATATCTCCACGACCTACCCTACCGCCAGCATGTCCCGCAACTGTTTGGGTAGAACGCACCAGCTGGGTAGCGGTGCGGCACGCCTGGTGCGCCTCGCCGCAGTGACGTGCCTCGCGCTCGCGGCCGGCTCCGCCGTCGTGTGGGCACAGACTGCCGGCAACTTGGCTGCGGGTCACCGCTGTATGCACGACCAGATACAGCAGCGCGTGCTGCGGTCGGTGGCTCATGAGCACAACGGCCGCGATACGCTCTCTGCCGTGGGTCTGCCCGTTGTCGCAACAGAGCCCGCCCCCACTGCGCAGCACGGCGGAGTCGACTACGCGCTGGCTGAAAGCACGTCTCCGCAGGTGGAGCGCTCTGAGGACTGGGGTGAGCTGCGCATCAACGTGTCATTCGAGGACCTCACGGACCGCCCGCGCTACTGCTCAGAGTACGGGCAGATAGTTGATGCCCACGACGGATACGGAGTCATTTGCACTGATGAAGACATCCTCACGACAGAGAAGCGCAACATCCTGATGAACTCCCTCATACCACAGGCGTTAAAGTTGCACACGGACCGGCTGAGGGTGAAGCAAGTGCAGGGCAACTGGAAGGTGCCTACGTTGCTAGGCGAAGTCTGTGGCAGCTTCAAGGTGCCGGAGTGGCACCGCACGACGGGCCTGAACAACACAGACTTCGTTTTGTACGTTGCGTCGGTCCCAAGCGAAGTGGGTGTGGTCGCGTGGGCAGCGATCTGCGAAGTGTTCACCGATGATCACCCCGCCGTCGGCGTGATCAACATCCCAGCAATCGAAATCGTGTCAGCATACGACCAGAGAGCGATACGAGCGGTCGCGCACGAGATTGCGCATGCGCTGGGCTTCAGCGACTTTTTTTTCAACTACACTGGGATCATGGAGGATGAGTCGAATGTTCGAGGCAAGACATCCGAGGTGCCCGCTATTATGAGCAACACCACTGTGGCGAAGGCACGCGAGCACTACGGCTGCGACACCCTAACGTACATGGAGCTGGAAGACCAGGGTGGTCCTGGTTCTGCAGGCTCGCACTTGAAGATGCGCAACGCCAACGACGAGCTCATGGCGCCTGCGCTGAGCGCCGGCTACTACACTGCGCTGACGATGGCCATCTTCGAGGACATGGGCTACTACAAGGCGAACTTCAGCAAGGCCGAGGTGATGCCGTGGGGCCGCAACGCCAGCTGCGCCTTCCTCAACGAGAAGTGCATGGAGAATGGCACAACGCAGTGGCCGCAGATGTTCTGCAACCGGACGATACCAGAGTACAGCTGCACCTCCGATCGTCTAGACATCGGACCATGCGGTATCGGGATCTACGCAGAATTGCCAAAGCCGTACTGGGACTACTTCAACAAGTACCCGCTCGCTGGCTACTCCCCATTTATGGACTACTGCCCCACTATCATCCCCTATGACGGCGGTGCCTGCAACCAGGATCCTCAGACTGCACCGGTGAGTTTCCAAAGCTTCAACGTGTTTTCTGAGGCAGCGCGTTGCTTCGATGGGGCCTTCGCTCCGAAGGGCATCAGACCTTGGCCTGGCTTCTACAACGGCATGTGTGCCGACGTCCAGTGTGATACGACGACGCAGACGTACAGCGTCCAGGTGAAGGGGAGCAGTGCTTATGTGAACTGTACGCCGGGCCTGAACATCACACTCGATGCGTACAGCAGCGATTTCGAGGACGGGGGCTACATCACGTGCCCGCCGTATGCTGAGGTGTGCCAGGGCAACGTGAAGGCGGCCATTGACTTCGAAGATCAACATAAAAAAAACAGTGGACAGTGATAGCAGGTAGAGTAGCAACAGGGGCACTTCCACTGTCAGCGGTGATGACGACTACACCGACAAGAACATTACTTGTGGCAACGGTGCGGGTGGTGTACACCGCGCGTGCGTACTGCTCACAGGTGCAGTAGCCCGTTGGTCTCTGATGCTGCTTGTGGCCCTGAATGCTTTAGACCAGAAGGGGTGGGGGGCGTCTCAGAGCCCGACGTTGAGGTGGCGTGTGTGTGTGGTTTGTGCCCCATTTGGCGTAGTGGACGGACTGCTCCTGGGGATGAGGTGGGGGGTTGGATATTCATCGGTCCTCCCACCGGGATGTCGGTACGCTGCTGATAGAGGAGTGAAGACAGCCCGACAGACCCCGCGGTCGTTGACTGCCCTGAGCACCCTCACTCCACAGAAGACAGTGTGTGGTGTGTGTGCGTTGTTGTCGAGAACTGCTTTCATCGCGTGTGTCGCGTACCGTCAACCCATTCGTGAGGCTGAATGCTGAGTGTGCGGGACTGACGAGGCGCGACACGGCTCACGTGGCCTCGGAGTGCACGTGTGTCGAAGGCGTGCCGTATTCCCCACATTGAAGTGTGGGTACCCTGCGCCGGGTGATGAGGGTGGAGTGGGTAGGCAGGCACGTATGCCGGAAGCATGTTGGGCACACCTCGCCTTCCGCAGTGGCGCGCCATCCATATTCGTATGGGGCACGGTTGTGCGGACAACGCGGTGGGGTGCAGATGGGGGTACGTTAGGTCGCTGTTTTGGGGAGGGTGACAGCCGAATGACGTAGTGTGATGGTGCGTGTTGTGAAAGAGGACAGGAGGGCTTCTCTGCTGTACCCTCGGTGAGACCAACCCTCCTTTATTTCGTGTGATCCACGCCCTCAGGCACTACACTTTGTCCCCTCATGCTTGTCATGCGACCCCGACACCGGTGCCCTCGTCCCCCAGTAAAGGAGACACTGCTGTCTGTCAGGTACTCGTGGTGCTACGCGTATGCTCGGAGGAAACACACAGAGTCACGAGAGAAGGTGCCGTAGGATGTGCGAACCTCTCCGGTGTGGGCGAGACGACGGTGCGTCTGTGAGAGAGAAAACCGTCGCCGCCGTGTGCCAGCAGTGCTGCATGAACGCTGTCAGTGTGTGTGTGTGTGTGCATGTTGGTGTGACCTGACGCCAGGAGGCGTCGTCACACGTATGTCAGGGGGTATTCGCCCTCTTTTCTTGTGCTTTGAGTGTTTGTGCCGGTGGACGTCTTGAGCTGATCTCATGTATCTGCACACACTCACTCGGTTCCTCTTTTTTCTCCCCCCTTCTCTCTCACCTCGTTTGGGCGGGAGGGGGGGATGAGGAGTTGCGCCAACCCCCTCCACTCCCCACTCCACTCCCCTCCCCTCCACCCAGTCATGGCGGTGAATTTCTCATTTTGTTCTTTTTTATTGTTGGGCTTCTGCGTGCGCTGTTTTTCTTTTTTTTTTCTTGGCCGCCTCCTCCCCTCCCTTCTTATACGCGTCTTCCTCCGTTCGCTCTTTTTTTTTAATTATACACAGCGCACACTTCTCTGTGGGCTTTGTGTGTTTGACAGATGGCTGTCTGTCTGTTTTCCTCTAGAGAACAGAAAGGAGGATGGAGAGAGAGTGGGGGAGACGGAGGGCGGCTTGGTGAGTACACCCCCCCCCTCTTCTCCCCCACACACACTCCGTACCCTGTGTCCTGCTCGATTATGGGAACGCACATGCCCCGTTTTTTATCTGGGCTTCGCTTCTTTCTCCTCTTTTGACGCCAGTGCGCTGTCGACACTTATCAGGGACACCGCTACACTCCCGGACGCGCACACAGACGCACACGCACACACCGACACACACGCACACGCGCGTGGCCGACAGCAGTTGGGTTGGCTTGTGTATCGGTGGATCACCAACCATGCGCGTGCGGCCGTGTGATGCGGTGATGCGTTGTGTCCCTGCGTTTTTTCTGTTTTCCAACGTGCCTTTTTCGAGAAGTCACTAAACGTGATCCCACCCATCCTCCCCTTTCTTGGTCTGGCTGACGGCTGTGCGCTGCTCTGCGGTGCCGCATCTTCTAGCGTCACTAGCCCTTCGCGTTGCACCGACGCTGCACCACGGTTGTGGGTTACGATTGGTGCAGCAGAGGCGGCTACCCCAGCGATTGTCGCCGTGAACTCCGTCTCCATGCGCCGTCTTCCCGCCCTTACCGCTCCTTCCCGCCACCCCCGTGACCCCTTGCCTTTGCCACCCCCCGGCAACTATACCACCCGTAACCCTCTGCTTCTCACCCCTTTGTTGTTTGTACTGTTTGCCCCTACACCGCTGGTTCGCGCGTCAGACACAGGCACGCACGCACAGCACATACTCGCTGGACAGCGCCTGCTCCCCTCACTTGTTCCCACACCGACACCTCCTTACTTTTTACACGTATCCTCTCAGCGCCACTATGCCACCACACGACGCCAGCCGCACGCACCAGTTGCGCAGCGGCGCCGCACGTCTGGTGCGCCTCACCGCAGTGACGTGTCTCGCACTGGCGGCCGGCTCTGCCACTGTGTGGGCACAGGCCGGTGGTGGACCCGCTGCGGGCCACCGCTGTATCCACGACCAGATACAGCAGCACGTGCTGCAGTCGCTGGTGCAGCAGCACGGCAACCTCGGCACGCTCTCTGCCGTGGGTCTGCCCGTTGTCGCAGCAGCACCGGACCTCGCTTCTGTGCGCGGCAAGCTCAACTACGCAGTGGCTGATGGCACCCCGCGCGGTGTCACGCGCTCCAACGACTGGGGTGAACTGCGCATCACCGTGGCCACGGATAATTTCACGGACCCGCAGCGCTACTGCACACAGGACGGGCAGATGGTTGATAACCTCCTGGGCTTTCCCGCCCTCTGCACCACCGATGACATCCTGACGGATGAGAAGCGGGACATTCTGATGAAGTCGATCCTCCCCGAGGCGGTGCGGCTGCACACGGAGCGCCTGAAGGTGAAGCAGGTGCAGAGTAACTGGACGGTGACTCCCATGTCGGGAGTCGCCTGTGGTAGCTTCAAGGTGCCGCAGGAGCACACCACCCACGGCGTCAACAACACCGACTTTCTGCTCTACGTGGCATCCGCGCCCAGCGCCCCAGGCGTAGTGTCGTGGGCTGCAATCTGCCAAGTGTTTCCCGACGGCCAGCCCGCTGTCGGCGTGATCAACGTCCCCGCAGCGAATATCGTGTCGCGCTATGACCAACGCGTCACTCGTACTGTAGCGCACCAAATCGCGCATGCCCTGGGCTTCAGCAACCAATCGTTCGTGAACGCCGGCATCAAGAACTCGAGCAGTGAGAAGCGCGATAAGCCCAGTACCCCTCCTGTCATCAAGGGCAACAAGACGATCGCCAAAGCACGCGACCACTACGGTTGCCCAACCCTGCAGCATGTGGAGCTGCAGGACCCTTTGGACACTAATATCGCCTTCTCTCATCTTGACGAGCACAACGCCAAGGACGAGCTGATGGCGCCTGAGGTGGGTGCCGGCTACTACAGTGCGCTGACGATGGCCATCTTCGAGGACACGCGCTTCTACAAGGCGGACTTCAGCAAGGCCGAGGTGATGACGTGGGGGCGCAACGCCAGCTGTGACTTCCTGGAGAAGAAGTGCATGGAGAACAACATCACGAAGTGGCCGCAGATGTTCTGCAACCCTACGCAGCCGCAGCTCCGCTGCACGTCTAGTCGCCTGGAGATGGGCAAGTGCGGGCCGAGCTTCACATTCGCTGGGTCAGCATCGGACTCCCACTCTTTCACCCAGCCCTTCATCTACGGTGATGCGCTCCCCGAGAACTCCTGCCCGTATGTGGAGGCTGAACATAATGGTGCGTGCAACCTGAACTCCTCCACTGCATCGGATTACATGAGTGCCTTCAACGTCTTCTCCGACGCGGCGCGCTGCATCGACGGGGCGTTTGCACCGAAGAACAGAAGTACGGATACCCGTCCCATCTTGGGCATGTGTGCCAACGTGCAGTGCGACAACGCAACGAAGACGTACAGCATCCAGGTGAAGGGCAGCAGCGACTACGTGAACTGCACAGAGGGCCAGCACATCACACTCGACACCATCAGCGACGCCTTCGAGCGAAATGGTTACATCACGTGCCCGCCGTACGCTGAGGTGTGCCAGGGCAACCTGAAGGCGGTGGTGGACTTCAAAGCTGATCTCGGAAAGAACAGAGGCACAAGCAGCAGCAGCGGACGAGGCGACACTCACACCGACAGCATGCCCAGCAACGGTAAAGGCGACAGGCCCAACCCCCGCGGCAACGGTGCAGCTGGCCTGCACAGCGCGCGCACCCTGGTGTCCGCTGGAGTGGCGCTGTTGATGATGACACTGGCTGTTGGTCTGAGTGCCTAACATCGAAAAGCCTGGTGCACTGCTCATCGCAAGTGCTGGTGCGGCCACCTAGCGAGGGTTGCATACACGACCGACACCCTCCGCTGGGGATGTCATGACGGACCCTGAGAGGGCCTCGACCTCAACCCGGTGAGCGTTTCTCCTCGTGGTGGTACTGCAGTGCATGCGCAGGGCCCCCTCCACTCCAGGCACTCCGAAGCCGAGCAGGAATCTGGACACGGCTCATCACCAGCGAATAGTGGGAGCCAAATAAGCCTTCTTGTATTCTCAGGTGCTACACACGTATCCGATGAGTGAATAGGCGTGTACGCAAACGGGCCTGACACACGGTGACACTCGTGGGTGAGTCTGGAGGGCACGAGCCTCGGCCCAGCCCAGTAGTGTGTTGGTCCATGAGCGGTGGCTGGGTGTGACACCACCGACCGGTGTCTTGAGATACGGCTGATGTCGATAGCTCATCGTGCCGAGGGTCCTCGCTGGCCCACGTACTCGGTTGATGGGCAGGTGAGTGTTTGGCACCCCACCTCCACACCCCATCCACACTCGGGCGGTGGTGGTGTCGTCGTCTTCACCCCCTTCTCAACCACTTCTTTGTTGCTTATTGGATTCCCCTTCCTCTTCTTCCCATGTTATACCCGCTTACTGTATTATCCGCGTGTGTGGGTTGGGCGGGTGCGGGGGTGGGATCGACGGGTGGAGTGGCGGACATGGAGGGCCGTCGATGTGGATGCTATATACAGGGCGAGAGGGCCCACTCCTCCTCTGCTTCCTCATCGCTCCCCACTCCCTCCCCTTCCTATCATCTCACACACCCCTCGGGACAGCACGCACACACACACGATGAGGACGAGCAGAACAATGGACAGTGTGACGAGAGAGAGATGCAAACCATGCTGTAGTGTGTGTCGTCGTGTTGGTCGATAGCGGTGCTGGGGGACCTCGTGTGCGTTCCTGGGCTTTACGCACCTAGGTGTGGGTGGGTTGGTGGATGGATGAGTGGGTGTGTGCTGCCCCCCCTCCCACGCCCTCCCGTCGCCCCGTCACCCCTCCCCCTCACCCCCCAATCCCGAACGCGGTGCATTTCTCTTTTTTCCTTTTTTATCTTTGGGCTCTCCACCATCCTTGACTTCTTCACTTCACCCCCCTCCCCTTCCCCTTCACTCCTTCAGAGGTGTCCTCCATGAGGATGGGATTTTTGTTTGTATGTTTCTCTTCTTCTTACCCCCTTCACAGCGCCCAGATATACCCCTGCGGTCTGTGATGGTGACAGCGCCACGTCCCTGTGCCCCTCCTCCCTTACGACACAGAGTGCAGGGAGAGTGAGTGAGCGTGCTGAGTCCACCACTCCGTGCCTCCGCCCTCTCTCCCTCCCTCTTCCTCTGTATGTGTGTGCTTGTCCCTCTTTATTTATCTCGTTCACTTCCCTTCTCACGTCGACACCAGTGCGCTGTCAACACGAAACAAGAAAACCACCACACACCCCAACACACACTCTTGAGCGCAGCACAGCAGAGAGGAGCTCGCTGGCTACGTCGGCGCCTGTGTCTGCATCACCCCGGGTACAACCTCGGCTGCTCACGGCCTCGACGCTGCCACAGTGTCAGGGTGTCGCACGGCTGCCCCGACTCCCTCCATGTTTATTCTCATCCCTCCCATATTCTTCTACTCCCCCCAACCGCCCTTTCCTCGCCCCATAATTTACCTTTCCCTATGACAGACAGGCCTACACGCAGTTCCTCAACCAACACAAGAGCACACACGCACAGCACCACCTGTCCGCTGGCCGAGACTGCTTCACACGTTCTGCTGCCTTGACCGCCGTCGCTGCTCACCCCCACCCAACCCTGAAGCACACCGCCAAAACGACTAGCAGCTTCCCCAGCAACACGCAAAAGAGGCGTAGCGGTGCCGCACGCCTGATGACCCTCGCCACATCCGCGCTCCTCGCCCTGGTTGTTGGTGTCTCCGCTGTCGTGTGAGCACAATCCACGGGCACCGCGACCGTAGGCAAACACTGCATCCACGATGATATGCAGCAGCGCGTGCTGCAGTCGGTGGCGCAGGACCAGCACGGCGGCCGCGTCACTCATTCAGCTGCGGGCCTGACCTACGCCGCGGTAGCATCTCACCCTGCTGTCGAGCACGACCCGGTGAACTACGCGCGGCTCGACATCACGCCACACAGCCTCGATCCCTCCGCAGAACGGGGTGAGCTACGCATCACCGTGTCCGCCGAGGACCTCACGGATCCCGCTTTCCACTGCGCCTACATTGGCCAGCAAGTAAACAAACACAACGGAACGAACGTCCGCTGCACAGCCGCCGACATCCTTCCGGATACACAGTGGGACATCTTTGTCAATTCGATCTTCCCAGAAGCAGTGCAGCTCCACACGGGACCGGTTGAGGGTGAGGCGGGTGCAAGGCACTTGGAGGGTCACTGCAATGACCGACAGGGTTTGCAGTACCCTTAAAGTGCCTGATGAGCACCGCACTGTGGGCTTCACCAACAATAAAGGCTTCGTGCTCGACGTCTTCTTGACGCCAAGCGAGGGGGATGTTCTCGCGTGGCCCACCATTTGCCAAGTGTTCTCAGGCAAGAACAATCCGCCATGGGTGTGATGAACATCCCTGCGGCCGTCGTTGTGTCGCGCTACGGCCAGCCCCTCACGCGCATTGTCACCCACGGGTTGGCGCATGTGCTCTGCTTCAGCATAGAGTATCTTCATCGCACCGGCATGTTTCTGCCCACACGACGGTGGCGAAAGCACGCGAGCACTACGGCTGCGAGAGTTCGGAATACATGGAGCTGGAGGAGCGGGGTGGACCGGGCTCAGCTGACTCGCACCTAAAAGGGGCGCAACACGAACGACGAGCTCATGGCGCCTGAGAGCAGCGCCGGCTACTACACTGCGCTGACGATGGCCATCTTCGAGGACATGGGCTTCTATAAGGCGGACTTCAGCAAGGCCGAGGTGATGCCGTGGGGCCACAACGTCAGCTGTAACCTATTGGAGAAAACCATCACGCAATGCCCAGAGATGTTCTGCAATCGGACAGAACCGGGGATCCGCTACACGACCAGCCGCCTCGGCGTCGGCCAGAGTGATTTGGTTACTCACACGCATGTGTTGGTGGACTACTTCCAGCACTTCACAAACGTATGGCTTCGCGGCTCTTCGCTGTACATGGACAACTGTCCTGTTGTCGAAGCGAACAGGGCGCGTACCTGCAACCAAAACCCCGCGACTACATGGGCTGATGTCATATTCCCCAACGCCATCTCCGATGCTGGGTGCTGTATCGATCTTGCCCTTTTGTCGAAAGGGGCATTAGTGCGGAACCGGGCTGCCACGCCGGCATGTGCAGCCACGTGCAGTGCAACAACGCAACGCGCACATACAGCATCCAAGTGTATCAGAGCAGCATCCCCATGGAGTGCACACCGGGCCAGAGAGTCACGCTCGCTGATGTCAGCGACGCCTTCGAGGCCGGCGGCTCCATCACGTACCCGCCGTACGTTGAGGTGTGCCAGGGCAACGTGAAGGCGGTGGTTGACATCGAAGCTGATTATGAGGCCAACACTACCAGCAGCAGTCCGTATACCCACAGCCGGAGGCACAGCAGCTTCAACAGTAGCAGTACAAAATGCACATCGGAGGGCAAAGGCTGCGACTGTCGGGGCAACGGTGCAGCCAATCCGCTTGCAAGGCCCATACTGTTCTCGATTGGGGCGACAATGGCGACTCCGTTGCTGGTTGTACTCACTTGAGCCTGAAGCAGGAACGGCTCTTGGGCCTCAAGGCAGTGCAACTATTTTCTCTCGGCCCCTAACGTCTGCCCCCCCCCCTCCCCTCCTTCTCTCCCGGGTAAAGAGGAAGGCAAACAGTCTGTGGCGGACTGCCTATTGCCGCTGTCCCTCTCCCGAATGGTTGAGTGGATGGTATGGAAGGATCACGACACCGCCCCTGTTGAATGTCCCCTGTTGTTCTTCGAGGGGTGCCAAGATGAATCGCCGTAACGACTGCGCGGACACGCACTGTCATGCTATGGCTGGCGGCTCGCAACACCGTCACCCAAACCATCTGAGGGAGAGAGGGCCACGAAAGGAGACGCACCAGTCGAGTGGTGCAACACATCATCCCATCCCAGATCACACATTTGTGTGACTCCCACCGTACACCGTCGATCCTCCCCCTCCCCCACTCGATTCTGAGCAGTTCTCCGGCCTTCATATAACGGGCAGGAACTCGCGGCTAGTCGGGAGAACCTTCATCGCACACAGCGTGGTTGAATAGACTGAGAGAGCCCTATGCCCTGTACTCCTGGAGCATCCTCTGTTTTTTTATTCCTTCCCCCCCCCCCTCTCACCCCCTCGCACACACACACACTGCCTCATCGCCCTCGTTCCCTTCTTCCAACTACCCACCCACTTTGCATGTTCCCCGTACGACGGGTGCCGCTGCTTCCACGCCCCGAGAAGGACCCGTGTTTGGCCCCGCTGAGACGAGGGAGTGTGGGCCACTGCAGGTGTCTTCAACACTCATATTGCCACGTGTCTCCAACGAATGGACGTGGAAGCACAACGAGGAGGGAGGGGCGGGGGTGCACATAAAACAACTGTCCCCTCCGTCGATCCGAAAGAGGGTACGCCCAAGACGACGAGAAACCCCTTCGCAGGGCAGCCTCAGTGAATGGGCCGTGGCCAGATGTGTGCGCGTGTGACCGGGTGAAGTTCTGTTTGTAAGGGTATGCGTTGAAGCTGGAAAAAAAGGGGGGGAACAGCGGTCGGTTGGTTGTCATTGGCATGTCCTCGCCGAGCAGCGCTGTCCCGCTGTGACGCATGTGTGTGCCTCCATCCAACGATTTGTCCATACTCCCCTTTTCCCCTGGTCGGGTGTTCGGTCCCTCCTCCCTCTCCCTTCCTCCCCCCCCCTCCGTGTGGGACGGCGGGTGTTTTTCACTTATTTTGATCCGATGTGGCTTTCCCTTTTATAAACGACTCGTATATCCCCCACGCTGTCTTGTGAGCAGAGCGGAGGGGGCCGATGTCTGTCCGACTCGTCCTGTTAGCGGAAAGACAGGGAAGAGGGCAGAGCGTCTGGTGTGCGTGTGTGTGCACTGATCACCACCACCTCCCTGCTGGTGTTGTCGCTCTACTTCTTCTGTTATTGTTATACATCTCTCTTTGTTATACGGTGTCTAGAGTCTTTGTTGTCCTGCATATTTTTACTCCCACTGGTGCACTGCCAAGACAGGCACACCAGCATACTCGACCGCCCTCTCCACACACACACACACACACAAACAACTCGAGTGTACACGCATAACCACTGGTGTGCAAGTCGCACGTCTTTGACCTGCGTGTGTGTGTGTGTGCGCGCACGCCTGGGGGTACACCCCCAGAGATGTGCAGTATCCCTTCGGTGCCCTACTTCTCTTTGCCCAAGTGCCTTTATCCGAGGTGAAAATGAACTCCCCGGCCACTGGTTGTGCTCCACCCCCCTCCCCCTCCTGCGTTGTAGTGCGCCGATGCCCTTCGGCCACACCACAGAAAAGCCCTCCCTGGTGTTGCATAGCCCTTGTGTTACACGCTGTGAGAATCGTGGCCTTTGTGAGGTGGAGGCTGTGAGGGTGTCAAGGCCACTTGAGTTTTCACTTCGCACCCCCGTCTGTCGTTGTCACGGTCGCGCTGCGCCGGTACTACTCGGACGGGCCCCCTCGGGGCTACCGCTGTCAGCACCAGCACCACTGCCGGCGGGTGTACAATCTCAAAAGCATGGGCACCTGAACCCCCGCCTGCTACAACCTATCAGCTGCTGCGGTGCTTGGTGCCTACTTGCCTTGTGTGCTCTCTGCGCGCGTGTCGATTCCCCTCCTTCTCGTCAATGACCAGACTTACGGCGTTATATGCGGTGGCCTTCCGTGCCTCACGCTGTGGGACGTGACACTGGTTCTCGACGGCGTGACACCCCGTGTGTGACGGCAGCGGCGGTCGGCGCACACGCTCACACCCACAACCACGCATACGCCTACGCACAGCACGGACAGTGACGCATCTGGTGTACCCCCGCGCCTGCACTGCCCAGGCCCATCTCTGCGCGGTCCAACTCTTCCATGCTCTACTCCACACCCTCACCCTCCCCCTCCTCCCTGACGATCCATCCCGCTCTCTTCTCCCTCCTCCACTCCTGTCATCCCTACATTGCACGGTCCTCTGCCACACTCACACACAGACGCTCACGCTCACACGCACTCGCTCGACTCGACCAGCACACCGCCACACACACGCACACAGCACATACCCGCTGAGTAGTGTCTCCTGTGGCCCTTTGTCTTCTCTCCACTCTTCCATTCCCTCCACACGCACGCCCCACCTCCCTCACCGTCAACATGACTCGCAGCTTCCCAAGCAGCACGCACGACAGGCGTAGCGGCGCCGCACGCCTGGTGCGCCTTGCAGCCGCCGCGCTCCTCGCCCTGGCCATCGTCGGCTCCGCCGTCGTGTGGGCACAGACCACCAATAACCGCTGCATCCACCACGAGGTACAGCAGAACGTGCTGCGGTCGGTGGCGCCGGACCAAAGCAGCGGCAGCGGCACACTCTCGGCCGTGGGCCTGCCCGTTGTTGCCATAGTGGATAACTCCACCGACATGAGCACCGCATTCGACTCCATGGGATCTGACAGCACCCAACCCAATGTCACGCGCTCAAACGACTGGGGTGAGCTGCGCATCACCGTGTTCACGGATAATTTCACAGACCCCCAGCGCTACTGCAAAGGTGTCGGAGAGCAGGTCAAAGATCACCGTGGCTCCAATGTCCCCTGCACCACTACGGACATCCTGACGGAAGATAAGCGCGACATGCTGATGAACTCGATCCTCCCCGAGGCGGTGCGGCTGCACACTGAACGCCTGAGGGTGAAGCAGGTGCGAGGCAGCTGGAAGGTGTCGGAGGGGCAGGACAACTTCTGTGGCTTATTCAACGTGTCGCGGGAGCACGCCATGGAAAGCTTCAACAACACCGACTTTCTGCTCTACGTGGCATCCGTCCCCAGCGATGCAGGCGTGGTGTCATGGGGCGCAACGTGCCAAGTGTTTCCCGACGGCCAGCCCGCTGTCGGCGTCATCAACGTCCCCGCGGACAAGATCGTGTCGCGCCACGACCAACGCGTCACTCGTGTGGTAGCGCACCAGATCGCGCATGCGCTTGGATTCAGCAACCACTTTTTCGAGACCACCCACATGAAGAACTCGAGCACTGAACTTAGCGATGAGCGGAATATCCCTCCTGTCATCAAGGGCAACAAGACAGTCACCATGGCACGCAAGCACTACGGCTGTGAATCCCTGCAGCAATTGGAGATGGAGAAGCGCCTCGAAAAAGATAGCCAGATCTTCCACTTCTTGACGCGCAACGCCAAGGACGAGCTCATGGCTCCTGAGGTGGGTGCCGGCTACTACAGCGCGCTGACGATGGCCATCTTCGAGGACACGGGCTTCTACCAGGCGAACTTCAGCAAGGCGGAGGTGATGACGTGGGGCCGCAATGCCAGCTGTGACTTCCTCAACAACACGTGCAAAGACAACAACATCACGAAGTGGCCGCAGATGTTCTGCAACCGAACAGAACCGGGGATCCGCTGCACGTCCAGCCGCCTCGATATTGGCAAATGTGGTGTTCACCTACCAGTCACCCCCTGGGCTACGGCTTACCAATACTTCAACACAGAGGAGGAGCATAGCTCACCTGCACTGGACTCCTGCCCGTATGTGGAGGCTCCACGTAATGGTGCGTGCAACCTGAACTCATCCACCGCATCGGGCCCCTTCGTGGAATTCAACGTCTTCTCCGACGCGGCGCGCTGCATCGATGGGGCGTTCGCACCGAAGAACAATAGCACGAAACCAGGGCCCATCCTGGGCGTGTGCGCCAATATCAAGTGCGACAACGCAACGAACAGGTACAGCGTCCAGGTGAAGGGGAGCAACGACTACGTGAACTGCACAGAGGGCCACAACATCACACTCGGCAATGTCAGCGACGCCTTCGAGGCCAGCGGCTACATCACGTGCCCGCCGTACGTTGAGGTGTGCCAGGGCAACGTGAAGGCGGTGGTAGACTTCAAAGCTGATCTCAAAAAGAACAAAAGCACAAGCAGCGGCAGCGGACGAGGCGACACTCACACCGACAGCTTGTCCAGCAGCGGACAAGACAGCGTCCTCGCCCACAGCTTGTCCAGCAGCGGACAAGACAGCGCCCTCGCCCACAGCATGACCAGCAGCGAACAAGACAACGCCCTCGCCCACAGCATGCCCAGCAGCGGACCAGGCCACACCCCCACCGACAGCATGCCCAGCAGCGGACAAGGCCACACCCCCACAGACAGCATGCCCAGCAGCGGACAAGACAGCGTCCTCGCCCACAGCATGCCCAGCAGCGGCAGTGGTGCAAACAAGCCCGATGCCACGTCCAGCAACGGCAAAGGCGACAGCCTCAACCCCCGCGGCAACGGTGCAGCTGGCCTCCGCAGCACGTGGACCCTGGTGTCCGCTGGAGTGGCGCTGCTGATGGTGACACTGACTGTTGGTCTGAGTGCCTAACATCAGAACGCCTGGCGCACTGCTCATCGCAAGTGCTGGTGCGGCCACCTAGCGAGGGTTGCATACACGACCGACACCCTCCGCTGGGGATGTCATGGCGCACCCTGAGAGGGCCCCGACCTCAACCCAGTGAGCGTTTCTCCTCGTGGTGGTACTGCAGTGCATGCGCAGGGCCCACCTCCACTCCAGTCCCTCCGAAGCCGAGCAGGAATCCGGACGCGGCTCATTACCACCGAAGAGTGGGACCCGAACAAGCCTTCCTGGATTCTGAGGTGCTACACACGCATCCGATGAGTGAATAGGCGTGTACACAAACGGGCCTGGCACACGGTGACACCCGTCGGCAAGATACGAGAACACCAGCGCCCCAATCCAGCTGTGTGGTGGTCCATGAGCGGTGGCTGGGTGTGACACCACCGACCGGTGTCTTGAGGTACGGCTGCTGTCGATGGTTCATCGTGCCGAGGGTTCTCGCTGCTCCACGTACTCGATTGATGGGCAGGGAAGAGTTTGGCACCCCACCGCCACACTCCTTCCATACTCGGGCGGTGGTGGTGTCGTCGTCTTCACCCCCTTCTCAACCACTTCTTTGTTGCTTATTGGATTCCCCTTCCTTCTCCTCTTCCCATGTTATACCCGCTTACTGTATTATCCGCGTGTGGGTGGGTGGGTGGGATCGACGGTTGGAGTGGCGGACATGGAGGGCCGTCGATGTGGATGCTATATACAAAGCGAGAGGGCCCACTACTCCTCTCCTTCCCCATCGCTCCCCCCTCCCTCTCCCTCCTATCATCTCGCACACCCCTTCTCTCCATAACCCCCACTTCTCCTCCCACCTCCCCTCGGGACAGCACGCACACACACACGATGAGGACGAGCAGAACAATGGACAGCGTGACAAGAGAGAGATGCAAACCATGCTGTAGTGTGTGCTCACACGCCACAGATGTCCGCTGAGGTCGCCCAGCCGCCCACCGCCGCCACCAACGGCTACACTTCGGTGCCCGGTGTGGGGACTATGTGGGTCCGCCTAGAGGGACAGTATCCCACAGGATCAGGACCCACTGGGGGGGGGACATGACCCCAACACTCCGACCCACCACCCCTCCCGGGGGTAGACAAGACACGCCCGAGGCCACAGTCCCCTGGCGTCATTCCATGTCCACACACTGCGAGGGGGTATTTCGACCCAACACAGCCTCTGTGTGGCTCCACACGATGACACGGCCCATGCACACACATCGGAGACCCCCTCCTCTCCTCCTCCAATGAGTGGCAACGAGAAGCCCTTTGCGGTGTGCCCGACGTGCGAGAAACGGTATGAACGGTGGACCATTCTTGTCTGGGGCATCCCCGCACGCACCACAACGAGGGCACAGTGGCCCAACGCAAGATGCCGGGTGGGACCGATCCACACAGGGAGCCCGCCGTGAGAAACACCACATGCCCGCACTGTCCGCGCACACCTGCAGATGAACAGTGTCTCACGCAGCATCCAACTGTCTCCCATGGCCAAGCTGCACCCGCCATTCCCCATGGCCCACGGAAAGAGATCTGCGAGGTGTCCTTGACTCACCTGTTGGACTGTCCCGCACTACCCAACCTTCGGAGAGAGTGTGGCATAGAAGATGGTCCGGTGCATGGGGTTGTCCAGTCCAAGCGATTGGCGGTGTACCCCAACCGACTACTCGGCCTCGCGGATCCGGCCGAGATTCCCAATCCAGAAGAGGACGAGCAACATTGAGCGCCAACTGCGTTACTCGACGACACTCCTCACCCCCATGATAAAGATACCGAACGGCGGACTGGCAGCGATCCACATTTTACTTTTCTGCTCCTGGGCTGACCATCGGGAGCTGCACAGGGTGCGGCCTGTCGGGACGACGTGTTGAGGGTGCGGGACTCGCCCGCGTTTGAGTTGCACCGGCAGGCTGGGAGGAGGAGGCCCTGTAGTGTATGTGCTGGGGGACATCCATCACCCCCTCCCTTGCACAGTGTCACCCCCCTCATCTTCACAGAGGACAAGAGACGGAGAAGTGAAGGTGTTCTAAAAACGTGTGTCCGTGGGAAGGGGCACGTGCAGAATGAACGCACACACGGATATGTAGACAAGCATGTACGCATTACATCTTTGCTCTGTGTCACTCCCCTTCCCCCCCTCCCCCCATCCATCCGTCCATCGCTACCTGTGTACATGCATATATACATATATATTGGTGTATACTCTCTGTGAGTGCCGCAGAGAGGAATGGCAAGAGGCGCTCTCTCTCTCTCCCCCCTCCCCTTCTGTCACGCCTACATGAAGAAAACAGCACAACAAGAATAATGGTGGGGAGGAGAGAGAGAATGACGGGAGGGGATGGGGGGGGGTGCACGCCTGCAGTACTCTCTCCCTTTTTGGTCATATCTATGTGTGGTGTCCATGTGGCTACACTCTCCTTCAGAGAGGAGGACACAACTTCTGTCTTCATCCCTCTTCGCACCCCCCCCTCCCCTCCGATGTTACACGTGTCCATCTCGCCTCTTGGCTTGTTTGACTTTGTTTATTTGTCTCGTGACACACACCCGAGGAATGGCAAGAGGCGCTCTCTCTCTCTCCCTCCCTCCCCCTCTCTGTCACGTAGCACAAACAGTGTCCACTGGAGGGGGCGGGCGCAGTAGTGCTGCTGCGGCGGCGCAGGCTCGCCTCGTGCCGGCATCAACGCTGCTTCGTGCCACGCACGGAGAGGGTGGGCTGCGCAGCACAGCCGCCTCTTCGCTTACGACTGATTGCCTGCCTGGCCGCGTACTCACGACGACCGTCCCCCGCTCCATTCCTCCCACCACAATCGCATCGGCGATATAAACGCGGCCGAGCGCCACACAGAGCGGGCGACATGTGACCGTGTGTTTCGCTTCTCTCCGGCCCGGCTACACTCCCCAACCCAACACCCCCCCTCGCTCTCCTTTGGGGGGAGAGGGTGGGAGGGGGAGGAGGAGCAGGCCGTAGAAACACACCACCACCACCGCCCCGCCTGTCCTTCCCTCCCACCAGTCAAAGCAGGTTACTTGTGTGGCGGCGTGCATGTTCTGCGTGAACAGCAACGATGGAGAGGTGATCCGCCAGCGCCTGGGAGAGCTGCAGGTGGCCAGCACGGTGCTGTGCGTAGCACCGCCGCGTGGCACGCACACATACAGACGTTGCCCCCTGTCCACCTGCTGTTTGTGCTACTCGGTGACGCCTATTTGTGTGTGCGTGTAGACGTAGTTTTGTGTACTTGCATGTGTCGTCCTGTCAAAGGCTCCGGCCCCTCCCCTCCCTCCCGCCCCCCCCTCCACTCCACTCCAGGCGGTGTGGCCCTGGTGGGATTCCCATTTTGCTGCCGCCTGTTTCGCTCTCTTCCGCTTCGCTGACCCTCACCGGCGGCCCCTCTCCTCCCCTCCCTCTCCACGCGCATGATGTGAACCATCCACCCATCCCCCACTCCACATCCCCATCCCATCACGTCTCCCCCACTATCTGCCCTCCCACCCCCACCGCCCACCGCTCCCCTAGACTGCACAATCCTGCGCCCATCACCGGCACTCTCAATCGCTCTTTTCTTACTGAACCTCCCCCTCCCCCCATACAGAGGCACGCACAGCAGAGCACATACTCGCTGAGCACCACCTCCCCATTCACTCGCCTTTACCCTACACCTCCCCCCCCACCCGCCTATATACCTCCACGACCTACCCCACCGCCAGCATGACCCACAACTGTTTGGGTAGCACGCACCAGCTGCGTAGCGGCGCCGCACGCCTGGTGCGCCTCGCCGCAGTGACGTGCCTCGCACTGGCCGCCGGTTCCGCCGCCGTGTGGGCACAGCCGGTGGGTGTCGTGACCACCGGGCACCGCTGCATCCACGACGAGCTACAGCAGCGCGTGCTGCGGTCGATGGCGCAAGAGCACGACAACCTGGGCACGCTCTCTGCGGTGGGTCTGCCCGTTGTCGCAGCAGCCACGGACCTCGATTCTGTGAGCGGCACGGTCGACTCCGCTTTTCCGTACAGCACGGGGCTAAATGTCACGCGCTCCACGGACTGGGGTGAGCTGCGCATCACCGTGTCCACGGGTAATTTCACAGACACCGAGCGCTACTGCACAAGCGCTCAGCAGGAGATCAACAATCACGAAACTGGACTAGTAGAATGCAGCGAAGACGACATATTGACCGAAGAGAAGCGCGACATTCTCATGAACTCGATCCTCCCCGAGGCGGTGCGACTGCACACGGAGCGCCTGAAGGTGAGGCAGGTGCAGGACACCTGGAAGGTGACGGAGGGGAACGGCAAAATCTGTGGTAACTTCACGGTACCGCATGCACACGTCACTGACGGCGTCAACAACACCGACTTTCTGCTCTACGTGGCATCCGTCCCGAGCAAACACGTGCTGTCTTGGGGTGCAACCTGCCAAGTGTTTCCCAACGGTCAACCGGCTGTCGGCGTGATCAACATCCCCGCAGCCAAGATCGTGTCGCGCTACGACCAACGCATCATTCGTACGGTAGCGCACCAGATCGCGCATGTGCTTGGATTCGGCGATCGTTTCTTCAGGAGAGCCGGCATCACCAGGAACGTGACTACCATTCGTGACATGCCCGGCAACTTTACGGTGATCAACGGCAGCAAGACAATGAAGAACGCCCGGGAGCACTACGGTTGCGAGAGCTTGGAGCACCTCGAGATGGAGGGACGTGATACGCTTGACATGGAGATATCACACATGAAGATGCGCAACGCCAAGGACGAGCTCATGGCGCCTGAAGTGGGCGCCGGCTACTACAGCGCGCTGACGATGGCCATCTTCGAGGACACAGGCTTCTACCAGGCGAACTTCAGCAAGGCGGAGGTGATGCCGTGGGGCCGCAACGCCGGCTGTGACTTCCTCAACAGGACGTGCATGAAGGACAACATCACGCAGTGGCCGCAGATGTTCTGCAACGGTAGTCAGGTGAGACTGAGTTGCCCTTCTGACCGTCTCGGTGTCGGGATCTGTGGTATAGAAAGTGCAGAAAACCCGCTGCCGTCTTACTTCCAGTACTTCACTAACACAACTCTGGGGGGACAGTCACTATTGATGGACTACTGCCCGTTTGTGGGAGCCGAACTTTCTGGTGCGTGCAACCAAAACTCATCCACTGCACCACATCACATGAGTGCCTTCAACGTCTTCTCCGACACGGCGCGCTGCATCGATGGGGCGTTTGCACCGAAGAACATGAGTAAGAAGTCCGTACTCATCTCGGGCACGTGCGCCCACGTCAGGTGTGACAACACAACGAACACGTACAGCGTCCAGGTGAAGGGCAGCAGCGCCTACGTGAACTGCACAGAGGGCCAAAACATCACACTCTACAACATCAGCGACGCCTTCGAGACCGGCAGCTACATCACGTGCCCGCCGTACGTTGAGGTGTGCCAGGGCAACGTGAAGGCGGCCATGGACTTCAAAGCTGATCTCGAAAAGAGCAGAGGCACAAGCAGCAGCAGCGGACGAGGCGACAATCACACCGACAGCATGTCCAGCAGCGGACGAGGCCACACCCCACCGACAGCATGCCCAGCAGCGGACGAGGCCACACACCCGCCGACAGCATGCCCAGCAGCGGACAAGGCCACACACCCGCCGACAGCATGCCCAGCAGCGGACAAGGCCACACCCCCACCGACAGCATGCCCAACAGCGGCAGTGGTGCAAACAAGCCGGATGCCGCGTCCACCAACGGCAAAGGCGACAGGCTCTACCCCCTCGGCAACAGTGCAGCCGGCCTGCACAGCGCACGCACCCTGGTGTCCGCTGGAGTGGCGTTGCTGGTGGTGACACTGACCGTTGGTCTGAGTGCCTAACATCAGAACGCCTGGCGCACTGCTCATCACAACTGCTGGTGCGGCCACCCAGCGAGGGTTGCATACACGACTAACACCCTCCGCTGGGGATGTCATGACGCACTCTGAGAGGGCCCCGACTTCAACCCGGCGAGCGTTTCTCCTCGCGGTGGTACTGCAGTGCATGCGCAGGGCCCACCTCCACTATACCCTTTCCGAAGCCGAACGCGAATCCGGACGCGGCTCATTACCAGCGAAGAGTGGAAGCGGATGGAGCCTTCCTGGAGTCTGAGGTGCTCCACGTATCCGGTGAGTGAAGTGGCGTGTACGCAAACGGGCCTGACACACGGTGACACCCGTCGGTGGCCCGCGAGGGCACACCCTGTATCGCGATAGCACGAGCCCAGCGGTGTGGTGGTCCATGAGGGGTTGCTGGGTGTGAGACACTGCTGGCCGGCGTATTGAGGTACGACTGCTGTCGATGGTTCATCCTGCCGAGTGTCTTCGCTGGTCCACGTACTCTGTTGATCTGCAGGTGAGTGTTCGGCACCCCACTCCCACCCCCTTCCATACTCATGCACGGCTGCCCACGCCGTCCTCTGCCCCCGTCTGTGCTTGTTTCTCGCCTGCGTACTGAATGCACGCGCGTCTGTGTGTCTGACACAACGACCCCTGGACGACCAACCCCTCCCCTCCCCATCCACACTCGAGCGATGGTGGTGTCGTTGTCATCACCCCTTCTCCACCACTTCTTTGTTACTTATTGAATTCCCCTTACCCCCCTTCCCAGGTTATACCCGCTTACTGTATTACCCACGTGTGTGGGTTGGGTGGGTGGGTGCAGGGGTGGGATGGACGGTTGGAGTGGTGAGCATGGAGGGCCGTCGATGTGGATGGTGTATACAAAGCGAGTGGGCTCCTTTCTCCTCTCCTCCCTCATCGCGCGCCCCTCCTCTTCTTATTCCCCACTTCACCTCTCACCTCCCCTCGGAGGAGCTCGTGTGCGTTCCTGGGCTTTACGCACCGATGTGTGGGTGGTTTGGTGGGTGGATGAGTGGGTGTGTGCTCCCCCTCACCCGCCCACGCCCTCCCGTCGCCCCGTCACCCCTCCCCTCACCCCCCCCATCCCGAACGCGGTGCATTTCTCCTTTTTTCTTCTCTCTTTGGGCTCTCTATCATCCTTGACTTCTTCCCTTCACCCCCCTCCCCTCCCCCTTCACTCCTTCAGAGGTGTCCTCCAATGAGGATGGGGATTTATCTTTGTGTGTTTCTCTTCTTCTTACCCCTTCACAGCGCCCACATATACACCTGCGGTCTGTGATGGTGACAGCGCCACGTCCCTGTGCCCCTCCCTCCCTCCCCTACGACACAGAGTGGAGGGAGAGAGTGAGTGAGCGTGCTGAGTCCACCCCTCCGCGTCTCCGCCCTCCCTCCCTCCCTCTCTCTCTGTATGTGTGTGCTTGTCCTTCCTTATTTATCTCGTTCGCTTCCCTTATCACGTCGACACCAGTGCGCTGTCAACACGAAACAAGAATACCATTGTAACCCCAACACCCACACACACTCGACCGCAGGACAGCAGAGAAGGGGTCGCTGGCTACGTTGGCGCCTGCGTCTGCATCACCCCGGGTACATCCTCGGCTTCTCACGGCCTCGACGCTGCCGCAGCGTCACGGCGTCTCAGGGCTGCCCCGACTCCCTCCTATGGTCATTCTCATCCCTCCCCTATTCCTCCTCTTCCCCCAACCGCCGCTTCCTCGCCCCATAATAGACCTCTGCTCATGACAGACAGGCCCACACGCAGTTCCTCAACCACCACAAGAGCACCCACGCACAGCGTCCCCAGCAGCACGCACTAGAGACGTAGCGGTGCCGCACGCCTGGTGCACCTCGCCGTGGCTGTCGTCGTGTCCCCCTTGCGGTGGGCACACCCCGTGTGCCTTGTAGCCCCCATCGCCTGATATGTTGGCGGTGAGGTGACTTGTTTTGCCGGTAATGGACTCTGTGTTGTGTGGTCCGCCATTCCCCCTCGCGCACGCCGTCCACCGCACCGGTCTTGTTTCTGCTCTACGGCCCGCCAAATACTCTCACGCGGGCTGGTGTGTCTATTACACTGACCGATGGGGGTTCCCCGTCGCGGTACTCAACCCACCCTCCCCTTTTTTCCCCGTCGAAGCGCACTTGTTGTCCCTGGTGGGTATCCTGACTTCTGTCCGCCCCGACCGCTCTTGGGGGTCTTCCCTGTTGTGTGTGCGTACAGGATGACCAAGGCTTCTCTAGTGGCGGGGCCGGGGAGGGGGGTAGGGGGGAGGCTCTCGACACACCGCTGATGCTAACAGACGACATGAACATATGTTCCGATATACTTCACAACCCCCTTTTCCTTGTTGCTCTTTCGTTGTCCGCCCCCTCCTGACCCCCCCCCCTGACCCTCCAAACGCAGCACACAGTCACACACTCGATGGGAGGGGCATCACAGAAAAGTGAAGCGCGACTTCATCATGTGTGTGTGTGTGTGTGTGTGTGTGTGTGTGTGTTCGATTTTCGACGACAGCAGCAGTGGCATGTGCGGATAAGCCGGTGTGCATTTTTTATTTTCTCACTTACACGTGCAGAATGTACATGGACTCGGTGGTGGTGCGTATCCTCGGACCCTCGTTTCTCCCTCTCCCCCACTGCTCTACTCCACAGAGATCTTGACGACGACGCATCACCCCCCCCTCCCCCTCCACATTGTTGGGCTCGTACGTGAGCCTAAACCTTTTCTCTTCTTTTTTATACCTCATCCACCCCACCCCCCTCTAAGCAGGCCTTCGGTCTCTCCCTGTCTCCAACGCCTTACACACCCATTTGTGTGTGTTGTTTGTGTGTTCTCCCCCCCTTCCTCCCTTTTTTGTTTACTATTTATTCACACACACACACACATGCACACCCCTGGTGATGGCGGGCATCCGGCTCTCGGCAACCACATTGGGAGTTTGCACCACCACTGGCAATCCCGCGTGACAGCACACGCTCGACAACACTCCCCTCCCTCCCTGCATGTGCAGACGTGCCCATCCGGGGGGGGGTCTATGCCGGCTGCTCCTGCCAGTCAGCGGAGACGTCGAGCACAATCCGGGTCCGAGTTTCACAAGAGTGCAGTGGAATGCTGAGGGGGGGCGGAGGGGTGCTCACCCAGCCGAGGCGCCTCACCTCGGCCACGATGCCTTGGCGAGGAGGAGAAGGCCGCCCCCTGCACCCTGGCAGACACTCACCTTCACCCCAAGGGAGGGGGAAGCGTTTGCGATAACACCGGTCACCGACACATGGGAATGGCCCGAACTCCACACGGAGGCGGAGTCTCGTCACGGATGCAGGACCGCATCGGCGTTATCAATGGCACGATAGAGCACGGGATGGAAGAAGTCGTCACGGCCACGCTCGTACTGAATGACCGCAGTCCGCTCACCATTACGTCCGCCTACTTCCCCCCAAGAGGGGGGGAGGGTCACTGATCGGGCCCTGCAGCGCCTGAGTAACGCCCACCACGACTCTCCACTGGTTATTGGAGCGGACGTCAACTCCCACGATCCTTCGTGGAACCCACTACGCCCAGCAGGCGACACAGGAGAACGACTCCTGCGATGGTGCTTGGAAGAAGGCATGCGAATAGCAAATGCGGGAGGTCCACGATGTGTGCCCCGACAGCGACCACACCGTGATCACCCTCACGGCACAGCCGGGGGCCACGATGGACATCATCGGCACCGGTCAAGCCACGTCGCGAGATATACGCCTGGAGGAAAGCCAACTGGCCCTTATTTGGGAGCACAATCAACACACTGATAATGACGGCACCATGCAACGCCCTCAAGGGGTGTGGATGCATGGAACGAGAGGATCACCAGCCATATGCGACGAGCTACAGAAAAGAGCGTCCCGAAATAGGGGGACGGGGGGGCACGGCGGCTCCGCCCGCCTGGCCGCTGGAGCTCACCTTGCTGGAAAAGGACACCGATGCGTGCCGTGATGAGAGGAGGAGGGAGGCACTAATCTGGCAACGACAACAAATCCTGAACACATACGCGGTTGCACGCTGGGGCGCGAGCGCTGTGGGGAACCTCATCGTCACCGACGGCCTGAGCTGGAAGCTGATCAAATCGGTGTACGGCCCTCGCTCGCCTGTACAAGAGCAAGTCTACCCGATAGCCCCCACCCATGGCGCAATGCCCCTCGACCACGGAGGGACCCCGCCTCCGCGAATGGCTTGGATATAATCAAGGAGGCACGACTGCTGCCACTCCATGATGTTGCGGCATACCGTTCACTCGAATATGATCTGGAAGCCACCAAAGGAGGCGGCACCCTGGAGAACTATGCGACCAAAGTGTACGCCCAAGACCACGCGATACACGCGAGGCTGAGCGCAGTCCGAGGAAAGCACACTGCCGTCGATGGCTTCGAGCCCTCCTCTCCATACCCCACCATGAGATGAGCACGCAGACCCTTCTTTCACACCGCCACCACCACCACCACCCTCAGAGGGGTGTGGGAGAGGGAGGAGGGGACTAAAAGCTGACGATGACAAGAAGGCCGATAAACGCCACACAAAATGCTTCGGGTGAGAGACGCTTCAGGAGTGACGATTCTCCACTGTGGACGGACACCTCTCGGTGGAACTCGACATCTCATCCGGTGCAGCAGCGCTCATATGTGACACGACACGACGGAGGAAACCCGCGACAAAAGGGGGGCGAGGTAACTCGCATGCAGCCACCGAGCGGAGGGGATTGCCATGGAAGCAGGACTGAACACCCTCTCAAGACTGCTGTCCACAGGCTCACACCGCTGCCTGCGCGTGGCGGTGCTCACGGACTCCCTCTCGCTGCTGATGGCACTTGACACCGGAGCCACCTCACTAGAAGATGGTGTCCTCGCCCGACTATGGAACACCATCCTCGAACTCACCAAACAGAATGTCCATCACACACACTCCAGCTCGTATTCTCCCACTGCGGCGTCCCCAGGAATGAGGCGGTGGATAAGGCGGCCAGCAGGCGCGCCATGCCAGGCCCCAATCCTACCCGGCGTGAATCACAGGCATTGCGACAGGCATCAAGAAGCACATTTGAAAAGAGACGCACGCTGCCCATGAGAACGGAGGTGGACCAGACACACATCGCTCCCCACTCCTAGGCCGCATCGCCCCCACTCCCGACGGCAACATGCTCTACGACAGAAATGGGGGAGAGTCCACCCTCGCACCATTCCGCACCGGCACACCTCCAAACACGTTGTCTGGCTCCATCGAGTCATCACCAGCTGAGGGAGCAACATGGCCTGCCGATGGTGTCCACCCATTGGACCCAGATCCACCCCCCTCCTCCCTACTCTAGCCGTGGCAACACGGCAGCAGGATCCACTCGTGTGTCCGGTCCGTCTCCCCATATGCGCCTCACGACAATCGGGAGTAACGCACATGATGACCAGACACCGGTGACAGGGGAGGGCTCAGGCCCCCAGTAACGCTGCGAGGGGCGGGAAAGGCACAGGGGTCCCACAAAAAGGTCTACAAGTGCCACACATGCGCTGGGGTGCTCCCCTCCTCCGGAGAGAGGCCTCTCGGAGCACCACATGCCCACACCCATCTCCCCCCGCCCCCCCCTCCCAGTGACCCACCGACAGCACTCGATGCACCAGACACGCGCCCCAGGAACCCCAATAGAGAGTGTGACAGCAAAGAGAAACGTTGTGTCCTCGGAGGTGCAGGTATCCTCAACAAGCGAGCAGCGACAGCGCCTCCCCTGACAACACTGCAGGCAAACGTCTGGAAACACGACATGGCTCATACGCCACAGATGCCCGCTGAGGTCGCCCAGCCGCCCACCGCCGCCACCAACGGCTACACTTCGGTGCCCGGTGTGGGGACTATGTGGGTCCGCCTAGAGGGATAGTATCCCACAGGATCAGGACCCACTGGGGGGACATGACCCCAAGACTCCGACCCACCCACCCTCCCGGGGGTAGACAACACACGCCCGAGGCCACAGTCCCCTGGCGTCATTCCATGTCCACACACTGCGAGGGGGTATTTCGATCCAGCGCAGCCCCTGTGTGGCTCCACACAACGACACGGCCCATGCACACACATCGGAGACACCCCCCCCCTCCAAATGAGTGGCAACGCGAAGCCCTTTGCAGTGTGCCCGATGTGCGAGAAACGGTATGAACGGTGGATCATTCTTGTCTGGTGCATCCCCGCACGCACCACAACGAGGGCACAGTGGCCCAACGCAAGATGCCGTGTGGGACCGAGCAACACAGGGAGCTTGCCGCGAGAAACCCCACATACACGCACTGTCCGAGCACACCTGCAGATGAACAGTGTCTCACGCAGCATCCCACTGTCTCTCATGGCCAAGCTGCACCCGCCATTACCCATGACCCACGGAAAGAGATCTGCGAGGTGTCCTTGCCTCACCTGTTGGTCTGTCCCGCACTAGCCAAGGTTGGGTGAGAGTGTGGCATAGAAGATGGTCCGGTGCATAGGGTTGTCCAGTCCAAGCGATTGGCGGTGTACCCCAGCCGACTATTCGACCTCGCGGATCCGGCCGAGATTCCCAATCCAGAAGAGGACGAGCAACATTGAGCGCCAACTGCGTTACTCGACGACACTCCTCACCCCCATGATAAAGATACCGAACGGCGGACTGGCAGCGATCCACATTTTACTTTTTTGCTCCTGGGCTGACCATCGGGAGCTGCACAGGGTGCGGCCTGTCGGGACGACGTGTTGAGGGTGCGGGACTCGCCCGCGTTTGAGTTGCACCGGCAGGCTGGGAGGAGGAGGCCCTGTAGTGTATGTGCTGGGGGACATCCATCACCCCCTCCCCCTGCACAGTGTCACCCCCCTCATCTTCACAGAGGACAAGAGACGGAGAAGTGAAGGTGTTCTAAAAACGTGTGTCCGTGGGAAGGGGCACGTGCAGAATGAACGCACACACGGATATGTAGACAAGCATGTACGCATTACATCTTTGCTCTGTGTCACTCCCCTTCCCCCCCCCCTCGCCCTCTCCACGCGCATGATGTAAACCATCCACCCATCCCCCACCCCACATCCCCATCCCATCACGTCTCCCCCACCACCCGTCGGTGATGTTTCCCTCACCTCGCTCCACTCTCTCCCCTCCCCTCCCACTCCCACCGCCCACTGCTCTCCTAGACTGCACAATCCTGCGCCCATCACCGGCACTTGTCCTCTCTCTTTCTTTACTGAACCGCTCCCCTCCCCCCATACAGAGGCACGCACAGCACATACCCGCTGAGCAGCACCACCCCATTCACTTGCCTTCTCCCCCCTCCTTTCTATATACCTACACATCTTACCCCACCGCCAGCATGTCCCGCAACTGTTCGGGTAGCACGCACCAGTTGCGTAGCGGCGCTGCTCGCCTTGTGCGCCTCGCCGCAGTGACGTGTCTTGCACTGGTGGCCGGCTCCGCTGCCGTGTGGGCACAGACCACCGGCAACTCGGCTGCGGGCCACCGCTGCATCCACGACGAGGTACAGCAGCGCGTGCTGCAGTCGGTGGCGCAAGAGCACCGCGGCCGCGATACTCTCTCTGGCGAGGGTCTGCCCGTTGTCTCAACAGTGTCTGCACCCTCCGCTACGGAGCTCAACGCGGTTCAACAATCAGTCGCTAAAGGTAACCCGCTCAATGTCACGCGCTCCACGGACTGGGGTGAGCTGCGCATCACCGTCTCCACCGAGGACCTCACTGACCCCAAGCGCTACTGCAAACATGATGGGCAGGGAATCAAGAACCGCAATGGCTCCGAAGTCACCTGCACCGCCGACGACATCCTGACAGATGAGAAGCGCAACATCCTGATGAACTCGATCCTCCCCGAGGCAGTTCGGCTGCACACGGAGCGCCTGAAGGTAAAACAGGTGCAGGGAAGCTGGAAGGTTAGCTCACTCCGGGACGTGGGCTGCGGTGAGTTCAAGGTCCCGGATTCCCACCTCACCAGCGGCCTCAACAACACCGACTTCGTGCTGTATGTGGGATCCGTCCCCGCCGTTAAAGGCGCCGTGCCGTGGGGCGGGACCTGCCAGTTGTTCGCAGACGATCATCCCGCCGTGGGTGTGCTCAACGTTCCTGCAGCCCTCATCGTGTCGCGCTACGACCAACGCGTCATTCGTGCAGTAGCGCACCAGATCGCGCATGCGCTTGGATTCAGTAAAACTTCGTTCAAAAGTACTGGCAACACGAAACTCGTCGAGAAACTTCGCGGCAACTCCGGCCAATTTCCCGTGATCAACGGCAACACGACTGTCGCCAAGGCACGCGAGCACTACAACTGCTCAAAACTGGAGTACGTGGAAATGAATGACCCGGGATTCCCTGACCGGAACATCTTGCACTTGTCGATGCGCAACGCGAAGGATGAGCTCATGGCGCCTGAGGGGGGTGCCGGCTACTACACTGCGCTGACGATGGCCATCTTCGAGGACACGGGCTTCTACCAGGCGGATTTCAGCAAGGCGGAGGTGATGCCGTGGGGCCGCAGCGCCGGCTGTGACTTTCCCAACGAGAAGTGCACGGACAACCACATCACTCAGTGGCCGCATATGTTCTGCGAAGGTGCTCAGTTGCTCCGCTGCACGTCCAGCCGCCTCGATATTGGCAAATGCGCTGTTAGCGCACGAGACACGCCCATGGCGACGGCTTACCAATACTTCACCAATACAGCGCCGGAGAAAAACTCACCTTACATGGACATCTGCCCGTATGTGAAGCCCACAGGTGAGGGTGCGTGCAACCAAAACTCCTCTACCGCGTCGGATGACTTTAAGACATTCAACGTCTTCTCCGACGCGGCGCGCTGCATCGATGGGGACTTTAAGCCGAAGAACAGGAGTACGGACTCCCGCCCCACCTCGGGCATGTGCGCCAACGTCAAGTGCGACAACGCAACGAAGACGTACAGCATCCAGGTGAAGGGGAGCAGCGCCTACGTGAACTGCACAGAGGGCCAAAACATCACACTCTACAACATCAGCGACGCCTTCGAGACCGACAGCTACATCACGTGCCCGCCGTACGTTGAGGTGTGCCAGGGCAACGTAAAAGCGGCCATGGACTTCAAAGCTGATCTCGAAAAGAGCAGAGGCACAAGCAGCAGCAGCGGACGAGGCGACAATCACACCGACAGCATGTCCAGCAGCGGACGAGGCCACACTCCCACCGACAGCATGCCCAGCAGCGGACGAGGCCACACACCCGCCGACAGCATGCCCAGCAGCGGACAAGGCCACACTCCCACCGACAGCACGCCCAGCAGCGGACGAGGCCACACCCCCGCTGACAGCATGCCCAGCAGCGGACGAGGCCACACACCCGCCGACAGCATGCCCAACAGCGGCAGTGGTGCAAACAAGCCGGATGCCGCGTCCACCAACGGCAAAGGCGACAGGCTCTACCCCCTCGGCAACAGTGCAGCCGGCCTGCACAGCGCACGCACCCTGGTGTCCGCTGGAGTGGCGTTGCTGGTGGTGACACTGACCGTTGGTCTGAGTGCCTAACATCAGAACGCCTGGCGCACTGCTCATCACAACTGCTGGTGCGGCCACCCAGCGAGGGTTGCATACACGACTAACACCCTCCGCTGGGGATGTCATGACGCACTCTGAGAGGGCCCCGACTTCAACCCGGCGAGCGTTTCTCCTCGCGGTGGTACTGCAGTGCATGCGCAGGGCCCACCTCCACTATACCCTTTCCGAAGCCGAACGCGAATCCGGACGCGGCTCATTACCAGCGAAGAGTGGAAGCGGATGGAGCCTTCCTGGAGTCTGAGGTGCTCCACGTATCCGGTGAGTGAAGTGGCGTGTACGCAAACGGGCCTGACACACGGTGACACCCGTCGGTGGCCCGCGAGGGCACACCCTGTATCGCGATAGCACGAGCCCAGCGGTGTGGTGGTCCATGAGGGGTTGCTGGGTGTGAGACACTGCTGGCCGGCGTATTGAGGTACGACTGCTGTCGATGGTTCATCCTGCCGAGTGTCTTCGCTGGTCCACGTACTCTGTTGATCTGCAGGTGAGTGTTCGGCACCCCACTCCCACCCCCTTCCATACTCATGCACGGCTGCCCACGCCGTCCTCTGCCCCCGTCTGTGCTTGTTTCTCGCCTGCGTACTGAATGCACGCGCGTCTGTGTGTCTGACACAACGACCCCTGGACGACCAACCCCTCCCCTCCCCATCCACACTCGAGCGATGGTGGTGTCGTTGTCATCACCCCTTCTCCACCACTTCTTTGTTACTTATTGAATTCCCCTTACCCCCCTTCCCAGGTTATACCCGCTTACTGTATTACCCACGTGTGTGGGTTGGGTGGGTGGGTGCAGGGGTGGGATGGACGGTTGGAGTGGTGAGCATGGAGGGCCGTCGATGTGGATGGTGTATACAAAGCGAGTGGGCTCCTTTCTCCTCTCCTCCCTCATCGCGCGCCCCTCCTCTTCTTATTCCCCACTTCACCTCTCACCTCCCCTCGGAGGAGCTCGTGTGCGTTCCTGGGCTTTACGCACCGATGTGTGGGCGGTTTGGTGGGTGGATGAGTGGGTGTGTGCTCCCCCTCACCCCCCCCACGCCCTCCCGTCGCCCCGTCACCCCTCCCCTCACCCCCCCCCATCCCGAACGCGGTGCATTTCTCCTTTTTTCTTCTCTCTTTGGGCTCTCTATCATCCTTGACTTCTTCCCTTCACCCCCCTCCCCTCCCCCTTCACTCCTTCAGAGGTGTCCTCCAATGAGGATGGGGATTTATCTTTGTGTGTTTCTCTTCTTCTTACCCCTTCACAGCGCCCACATATACACCTGCGGTCTGTGATGGTGACAGCGCCACGTCCCTGTGTCCCTACGACACAGAGTGGAGGGAGAGAGTGAGTGAGCGTGCTGAGTCCACCCCTCCGCGTCTCCGCCCTCTCTCCCTCCCTCTGTCTCTGTATGTGTGTGCTTGTCCTTCCTTATTTATCTCGTTCGCTTCCCTTATCACGTCGACACCAGTGCGCTGTCAACACGAAACAAGAATACCATTGTAACCCCAACACCCACACACACTCGACCGCAGGACAGCAGAGAAGGGGTCGCTGGCTACGTTGGCGCCTGCGTCTGCATCACCCCGGGTACATCCTCGGCTTCTCACGGCCTCGACGCTGCCGCAGCGTCACGGCGTCTCAGGGCTGCCCCGACTCCCTCCTATGGTCATTCTCATCCCTCCCCTATTCCTCCTCTTCCCCCAACCGCCGCTTCCTCGCCCCATAATAGACCTCTGCTCATGACAGACAGGCCCACACGCAGTTCCTCAACCACCACAAGAGCACCCACGCACAGCGTCCCCAGCAGCACGCACTAGAGACGTAGCGGTGCCGCACGCCTGGTGCACCTCGCCGTGGCTGTCGTCGTGTCCCCCTTGCGGTGGGCACACCCCGTGTGCCTTGTAGCCCCCATCGCCTGATATGTTGGCGGTGAGGTGACTTGTTTTGCCGGTAATGGACTCTGTGTTGTGTGGTCCGCCATTCCCCCTCGCGCACGCCGTCCACCGCACCGGTCTTGTTTCTGCTCTACGGCCCGCCAAATACTCTCACGCGGGCTGGTGTGTCTATTACACTGACCGATGGGGGTTCCCCGTCGCGGTACTCAACCCACCCTCCCCTTTTTTCCCCGTCGAAGCGCACTTGTTGTCCCTGGTGGGTATCCTGACTTCTGTCCGCCCCGACCGCTCTTGGGGGTCTTCCCTGTTGTGTGTGCGTACAGGATGACCAAGGCTTCTCTAGTGGCGGGGCCGGGGAGGGGGGGGGGGTAGGGGGGAGGCTCTCGACACACCGCTGATGCTAACAGACGACATGAACATATGTTCCGATATACTTCACAACCCCCTTTTCCTTGTTGCTCTTTCGTTGTCCGCCCCCTCCTGACCCCCCCCCCTGACCCTCCAAACGCAGCACACAGTCACACACTCGATGGGAGGGGCATCACAGAAAAGTGAAGCGCGACTTCATCATGTGTGTGTGTGTGTGTGTGTTCGATTTTTGACGACAGCAGCAGTGGCATGTGCGGATAAGCCGGTGTGCATTTTTTATTTTCTCACTTACACGTGCAGAATGTACATGGACTCGGTGGTGGTGCGTATCCTCGGACCCTCTTTTCTCCCTCTCCCCCACTGCTCTACTCCACAGAGATCTTGACGACGACGCATCACCCCCCCCCTCCCCCTCCACATTGTTGGGCTCGTACGTGAGCCTAAACCTTTTCTCTTCTTTTTTATACCTCATCCACCCCACCCCCCTCTAAGCAGGCCTTCGGTCTCTCCCTGTCTCCAACGCCTTACACACCCATTTGTGTGTGTTGTTTGTGTGTTCTCCCCCCCTTCCTCCCTTTTTTGTTTACTATTTATTCACACACACACACACATGCACACCCCTGGTGATGGCGGGCATCCGGCTCTCGGCAACCACATTGGGAGTTTGCACCACCACTGGCAATCCCGCGTGACAGCACACGCTCGACAACACTCCCCTCCCTCCCTGCATGTGCAGACGTGCCCATCCGGGGGGGGGTCTATGCCGGCTGCTCCTGCCAGTCAGCGGAGACGTCGAGCACAATCCGGGTCCGAGTTTCACAAGAGTGCAGTGGAATGCTGAGGGGGGGGCGGAGGGGTGCTCACCCAGCCGAGGCGCCTCACCTCGGCCACGATGCCTTGGCGAGGAGGAGAAGGCCGCCCCCTGCACCCTGGCAGACACTCACCTTCACCCCAAGGGAGGGGGAAGCGTTTGCGATAACACCGGTCACCGACACATGGGAATGGCCCGAACTCCACACGGAGGCGGAGTCTCGTCACGGATGCAGGACCGCATCGGCGTTATCAATGGCACGATAGAGCACGGGATGGAAGAAGTCGTCACGGCCACGCTCGTACTGAATGACCGCAGTCCGCTCACCATTACGTCCGCCTACTTCCCCCCAAGAGGGGGGGAGGGTCACTGATCTGGCCCTGCAGCGCCTGAGTAACGCCCACCACGACTCTCCACTGGTTATTGGAGCGGACGTCAACTCCCACCATCCTTCGTGGAACCCATTACGCCCAGCAGGCGACACAGGAGAACGACTCCTGCGATGGTGCTTGGAAGAAGGCATGCGAATAGCAAATGCGGGAGGTCCACGATGTGTGCCCCGACAGCGACCACACCGTGATCACCCTCGCGGTACAGCTGGGGGCCACGATAGACATCATCGGCACCGGTCAAGCCACGTCGCGAGATATACGCCTGGAGGAAAGCCAACTGGCCCTTATTTGGGAGCACAATCAACACACTGATAATGACGGCACCATGCAACGCCCTCAAGGGGTGTGGATGCATGGAACGAGAGGATCACCAGCCATATGCGACGAGCTACAGAAAAGAGCGTCCCGAAATAGGGGGACGGGGGGGGGGGGCACGGCGGCTCCGCCCGCCTGGCCGCTGGAGCTCACCTTGCTGGAAAAGGACACCGATGCGTGCCGTGATGAGAGGAGGAGGGAGGCACTAATCTGGCAACGACAACAAATCCTGAACACATACGCGGTTGCACGCTGGGGCGCGAGCGCTGTGGGGAACCTCATCGTCACCGACGGCCTGAGCTGGAAGCTGATCAAATCGGTGTACGGCCCTCGCTCGCCTGTACAAGAGCAAGTCTACCCGATAGCCCCCCACCCATGGCGCAATGCCCCCTCGACCACGGAGGGACCCCGCCTCCGCGAATGGCTTGGATATAATCAAGGAGGCACGACTGCTGCCACTCCATGATGTTGCGGCATACCGTTCACTCGAATATGATCTGGAAGCCACCAAAGGAGGCGGCACCCTGGAGAACTATGCGACCAAAGTGTACGCCCAAGACCACGCGATACACGCGAGGCTGAGCGCAGTCCGAGGAAAGCACACTGCCGTCGATGGCTTCGAGCCCTCCTCTCCATACCCCACCATGAGATGAGCACGCAGACCCTTCTTTCACACCGCCACCACCACCACCACCCTCAGAGGGGTGTGGGAGAGGGAGGAGGGGACTAAAAGCTGACGATGACAAGAAGGCCGATAAACGCCACACAAAATGCTTCGGGTGAGAGACGCTTCAGGAGTGACGATTCTCCACTGTGGACGGACACCTCTCGGTGGAACTCGACATCTCATCCGGTGCAGCAGCGCTCATATGTGACACGACACGACGGAGGAAACCCGCGACAAAAGGGGGGCGAGGTAACTCGCATGCAGCCACCGAGCGGAGGGGATTGCCATGGAAGCAGGACTGATCACCCTCTCAAGACTGCTGTCCACAGGCTCACACCGCTGCCTGCGCGTGGCGGTGCTCACGGACTCCCTCTCGCTGCTGATGGCACTTGACACCGGAGCCACCTCACTAGAAGATGGTGTCCTCGCCCGACTATGGAACACCATCCTCGAACTCACCAAACAGAATGTCCATCACACACACTCCAGCTCGTATTCTCCCACTGCGGCGTCCCCAGGAATGAGGCGGTGGATAAGGCGGCCAGCAGGCGCGCCATGCCAGGCCCCAATCCTACCCGGCGTGAATCACAGGCATTGCGACAGGCATCAAGAAGCACATTTGAAAAGAGACGCACGCTGCCCATGAGAACGGAGGTGGACCAGACACACATCGCTCCCCACTCCTGGGCCGCATCGCCCCCACTCCCGACGGCAACATGCTCTACGACAGAAATGGGGGGGAGTCCACCCTCGCACCGTTCCGCACCGGCACACCTCCAAACACGTTGTCTGGCTCCATCGAGTCATCACCAGCTGAGGGAGCAACATGGTCTGCCGATGGTGTCCACTCATTGGACCCAGAATCACCCCCCTCCTCCCTACTCTAGCCGTGGCAACACGGCAGCAGGATCCACTCGTGTGTCCGGTCCGTCTCCCCATATGCGCCTCACGGCAAGCGGGAGTAACGCACATGATGACGAGACACCGGTGGCAGGGGAGGGCTCAGGCCCCCCAGTAACGCTGAGAGGGGCGGGAAAGGCACAGGGGTCCCACAAAAAGGTCTACAAGTGCCACACATGCGCTGGGGTGCTCCCCTCCTCCGGAGAGAGGCCTCTCGGAGCAGCACATGCCCACGCCCATCTCCCCCTCTACCGAACAGACCCCCCGGGACTACCTCCACCTGCCAATGCGACGGCGGACCCGGTCCCCCAGCGGCGCCGTGAACAAACCCTCCCGGTGACCCACCGACAGAACTCGATGCACCGGACACGCGCCCCAGGAACCCCAATAGAGAGTGTGACAGCAAAGAGAAACGTTGTGTCCTCGGAGGTGCAGGTATCCCCTCAAAAGCGAGCAGCGACAGCGCCTCCCCTGACAGTACTGCAGGCGAACGTTTGGAAACACGACATGGTTCACACGCCACAGATGCCCGCTGAGGTCGCCCAGCCGCCCACCGCCGCCACCAACGGCTACACTTCGGCGCCCGGTGTGTGGACTATGTGGGTCCGCCTAGAGGGATAGTATCCCACAGGATCAGGACCCACTGGGGGGACATCACCCCAACACCCCGACCCACCCACCCTCCCGGGGGTAGACAACACACACCCGAGGCCACAGTCCCCGGCGTCATTCCATGTCCACACACTGCGAGGGGGTACTTCGATCCAACGCAGCCCCTGTGTGGCTCCACACGACGACACGGCCCATGCACACACATCGGAGACACCCCCCCCCTCCAAATGAGTGGCAACGAGAAGCCCTTTGCAGTGTGCCCGATGTGCGAGAAACGGTATGAACGGTGGACCATTCTCGTCTGGTGCATCCCCGCACGCACCACAACGAGGGCACAGTGGCCCAACGCAAGATGCCGTGTGGGACCGAGCAACACAGGGAGCTTGCCGCGAGAAACCCCACATACACGCACTGTCCGAGCACACTTGCAGATGAACAGTGTCTCACGCAGCATCCCACTGTCTCTCATGGCCAAGCTGCACCCGCCATTACCCATGACCCACGGAAAGAGATCTGCGAGGTGTCCTTGACTCACCTGTTGGTCTGTCCCGCACTAGCCAAGGTTGGGTGAGAGTGTAGCATAGAAGATGGTCCGGTGCATAGGGTTGTCCAGTCCAAGCGATTGGCGGTGTACCCCAGCCGACTATTCGACCTCGCGGATCCGGCCGAGATTCCCAATCCAGAAGAGGACGAGCAACATTGAGCGCCAACTGCGTTACTCGACGACACTCCTCACCCCCATGATAAAGATACCGAACGGCGGACTGGCAGCGATCCACATTTTACTTTTCTGCTCCTGGGCTGACCATCGGGAGCTGCACAGGGTGCGGCCTGTCGGGACGACGTGTTGAGGGTGCGGGACTCGCCCGCGTTTGAGTTGCACCGGCAGGCTGGGAGGAGGAGGCCCTGTAGTGTATGTGCTGGGGGACATCCATCACCCCCTCCCTTGCACAGTGTCACCCCCCCTCATCTTCACAGAGGACAAGAGACGGAGAAGTGAAGGTGTTCTAAAAACGTGTGTCCGTGGGAAGGGGCACGTGCAGAATGAACGCACACACGGATATGTAGACAAGCATGTACGCATTACATCTTTGCTCTGTGTCACTCCCCTTCCCCCCCTCCCCCCATCCATCCGTCCATCGCTACCTGTGTACATGCATATATACATATATATTGGTGTATACTCTCTGTGAGTGCCGCAGAGAGGAATGGCAAGAGGCGCTCTCTCTCTCTCCCCCCTCCCCTTCTGTCACGCCTACATGAAGAAAACAGCACAACAAGAATAATGGTGGGGAGGAGAGAGAGAATGACGGGAGGGGATGGGGGGGGGTGCACGCCTGCAGTACTCTCTCCCTTTTTGGTCATATCTATGTGTGGTGTCCATGTGGCTACACTCTCCTTCAGAGAGGAGGACACAACTTCTGTCTTCATCCCTCTTCGCACCCCCCCCTCCCCTCCGATGTTACACGTGTCCATCTCGCCTCTTGGCTTGTTTGACTTTGTTTATTTGTCTCGTGACACACACCCGAGGAATGGCAAGAGGCGCTCTCTCTCTCTCCCTCCCTCCCCCTCTCTGTCACGTAGCACAAACAGTGTCCACTGGAGGGGGCGGGCGCAGTAGTGCTGCTGCGGCGGCGCAGGCTCGCCTCGTGCCGGCATCAACGCTGCTTCGTGCCACGCACGGAGAGGGTGGGCTGCGCAGCACAGCCGCCTCTTCGCTTACGACTGATTGCCTGCCTGGCCGCGTACTCACGACGACCGTCCCCCGCTCCATTCCTCCCACCACAATCGCATCGGCGATATAAACGCGGCCGAGCGCCACACAGAGCGGGCGACATGTGACCGTGTGTTTCGCTTCTCTCCGGCCCGGCTACACTCCCCAACCCAACACCCCCCCTCGCTCTCCTTTGGGGGGAGAGGGTGGGAGGGGAGGAGGAGCAGGCCGTAGAAACACACCACCACCACCGCCCCGCCTGTCCTTCCCTCCCACCAGTCAAAGCAGGTTACTTGTGTGGCGGCGTGCATGTTCTGCGTGAACAGCAACGATGGAGAGGTGATCCGCCAGCGCCTGGGAGAGCTGCAGGTGGCCAGCACGGTGCTGTGCGTAGCACCGCCGCGTGGCACGCACACATACAGACGTTGCCCCCTGTCCACCTGCTGTTTGTGCTACTCGGTGACGCCTATTTGTGTGTGCGTGTAGACGTAGTTTTGTGTACTTGCATGTGTCGTCCTGTCAAAGGCTCCGGCCCCTCCCTCCCTCCCGCCCCCTCCACTCCACTCCAGGCGGTGTGGCCCTGGTGGGATTCCCATTTTGCTGCCGCCTGTTTCGCTCTCTTCCGCTTCGCTGACCCTCACCGGCGGCCCCTCTCCTCCCCTCCCTCTCCACGCGCATGATGTGAACCATCCACCCATCCCCCACTCCACATCCCCATCCCATCACGTCTCCCCCACTATCTGCCCTCCCACCCCCACCGCCCACCGCTCCCCTAGACTGCACAATCCTGCGCCCATCACCGGCACTCTCAATCGCTCTTTTCTTACTGAACCTCCCCCTCCCCCCATACAGAGGCACGCACAGCAGAGCACATACTCGCTGAGCACCACCTCCCCATTCACTCGCCTTTACCCTACACCTCCCCCCCCACCCGCCTATATACCTCCACGACCTACCCCACCGCCAGCATGACCCACAACTGTTTGGGTAGCACGCACCAGCTGCGTAGCGGCGCCGCACGCCTGGTGCGCCTCGCCGCAGTGACGTGCCTCGCACTGGCCGCCGGTTCCGCCGCCGTGTGGGCACAGCCGGTGGGTGTCGTGACCACCGGGCACCGCTGCATCCACGACGAGCTACAGCAGCGCGTGCTGCGGTCGATGGCGCAAGAGCACGACAACCTGGGCACGCTCTCTGCGGTGGGTCTGCCCGTTGTCGCAGCAGCCACGGACCTCGATTCTGTGAGCGGCACGGTCGACTCCGCTTTTCCGTACAGCACGGGGCTAAATGTCACGCGCTCCACGGACTGGGGTGAGCTGCGCATCACCGTGTCCACGGGTAATTTCACAGACACCGAGCGCTACTGCACAAGCGCTCAGCAGGAGATCAACAATCACGAAACTGGACTAGTAGAATGCAGCGAAGACGACATATTGACCGAAGAGAAGCGCGACATTCTCATGAACTCGATCCTCCCCGAGGCGGTGCGACTGCACACGGAGCGCCTGAAGGTGAGGCAGGTGCAGGACACCTGGAAGGTGACGGAGGGGAACGGCAAAATCTGTGGTAACTTCACGGTACCGCATGCACACGTCACTGACGGCGTCAACAACACCGACTTTCTGCTCTACGTGGCATCCGTCCCGAGCAAACACGTGCTGTCTTGGGGTGCAACCTGCCAAGTGTTTCCCAACGGTCAACCGGCTGTCGGCGTGATCAACATCCCCGCAGCCAAGATCGTGTCGCGCTACGACCAACGCATCATTCGTACGGTAGCGCACCAGATCGCGCATGTGCTTGGATTCGGCGATCGTTTCTTCAGGAGAGCCGGCATCACCAGGAACGTGACTACCATTCGTGACATGCCCGGCAACTTTACGGTGATCAACGGCAGCAAGACAATGAAGAACGCCCGGGAGCACTACGGTTGCGAGAGCTTGGAGCACCTCGAGATGGAGGGACGTGATACGCTTGACATGGAGATATCACACATGAAGATGCGCAACGCCAAGGACGAGCTCATGGCGCCTGAAGTGGGCGCCGGCTACTACAGCGCGCTGACGATGGCCATCTTCGAGGACACAGGCTTCTACCAGGCGAACTTCAGCAAGGCGGAGGTGATGCCGTGGGGCCGCAACGCCGGCTGTGACTTCCTCAACAGGACGTGCATGAAGGACAACATCACGCAGTGGCCGCAGATGTTCTGCAACGGTAGTCAGGTGAGACTGAGTTGCCCTTCTGACCGTCTCGGTGTCGGGATCTGTGGTATAGAAAGTGCAGAAAACCCGCTGCCGTCTTACTTCCAGTACTTCACTAACACAACTCTGGGGGGACAGTCACTATTGATGGACTACTGCCCGTTTGTGGGAGCCGAACTTTCTGGTGCGTGCAACCAAAACTCATCCACTGCACCACATCACATGAGTGCCTTCAACGTCTTCTCCGACACGGCGCGCTGCATCGATGGGGCGTTTGCACCGAAGAACATGAGTAAGAAGTCCGTACTCATCTCGGGCACGTGCGCCCACGTCAGGTGTGACAACACAACGAACACGTACAGCGTCCAGGTGAAGGGCAGCAGCGCCTACGTGAACTGCACAGAGGGCCAAAACATCACACTCTACAACATCAGCGACGCCTTCGAGACCGGCAGCTACATCACGTGCCCGCCGTACGTTGAGGTGTGCCAGGGCAACGTGAAGGCGGCCATGGACTTCAAAGCTGATCTCGAAAAGAGCAGAGGCACAAGCAGCAGCAGCGGACGAGGCGACAATCACACCGACAGCATGTCCAGCAGCGGACGAGGCCACACCCCACCGACAGCATGCCCAGCAGCGGACGAGGCCACACACCCGCCGACAGCATGCCCAGCAGCGGACAAGGCCACACACCCGCCGACAGCATGCCCAGCAGCGGACAAGGCCACACCCCCACCGACAGCATGCCCAACAGCGGCAGTGGTGCAAACAAGCCGGATGCCGCGTCCACCAACGGCAAAGGCGACAGGCTCTACCCCTCGGCAACAGTGCAGCCGGCCTGCACAGCGCACGCACCCTGGTGTCCGCTGGAGTGGCGTTGCTGGTGGTGACACTGACCGTTGGTCTGAGTGCCTAACATCAGAACGCCTGGCGCACTGCTCATCACAACTGCTGGTGCGGCCACCCAGCGAGGGTTGCATACACGACTAACACCCTCCGCTGGGGATGTCATGACGCACTCTGAGAGGGCCCCGACTTCAACCCGGCGAGCGTTTCTCCTCGCGGTGGTACTGCAGTGCATGCGCAGGGCCCACCTCCACTATACCCTTTCCGAAGCCGAACGCGAATCCGGACGCGGCTCATTACCAGCGAAGAGTGGAAGCGGATGGAGCCTTCCTGGAGTCTGAGGTGCTCCACGTATCCGGTGAGTGAAGTGGCGTGTACGCAAACGGGCCTGACACACGGTGACACCCGTCGGTGGCCCGCGAGGGCACACCCTGTATCGCGATAGCACGAGCCCAGCGGTGTGGTGGTCCATGAGGGGTTGCTGGGTGTGAGACACTGCTGGCCGGCGTATTGAGGTACGACTGCTGTCGATGGTTCATCCTGCCGAGTGTCTTCGCTGGTCCACGTACTCTGTTGATCTGCAGGTGAGTGTTCGGCACCCCACTCCCACCCCCTTCCATACTCATGCACGGCTGCCCACGCCGTCCTCTGCCCCCGTCTGTGCTTGTTTCTCGCCTGCGTACTGAATGCACGCGCGTCTGTGTGTCTGACACAACGACCCCTGGACGACCAACCCCTCCCCTCCCCATCCACACTCGAGCGATGGTGGTGTCGTTGTCATCACCCCCTTCTCCACCACTTCTTTGTTACTTATTGAATTCCCCTTACCCCCCCTTCCCAGGTTATACCCGCTTACTGTATTACCCACGTGTGTGGGTTGGGTGGGTGGGTGCAGGGGTGGGATGGACGGTTGGAGTGGTGAGCATGGAGGGCCGTCGATGTGGATGGTGTATACAAAGCGAGTGGGCTCCTTTCTCCTCTCCTCCCTCATCGCGCGCCCCTCCTCTTCTTATTCCCCACTTCACCTCTCACCTCCCCTCGGAGGAGCTCGTGTGCGTTCCTGGGCTTTACGCACCGATGTGTGGGTGGTTTGGTGGGTGGATGAGTGGGTGTGTGCTCCCCCTCACCCGCCCACGCCCTCCCGTCGCCCCGTCACCCCTCCCCTCACCCCCCCCATCCCGAACGCGGTGCATTTCTCCTTTTTTCTTCTCTCTTTGGGCTCTCTATCATCCTTGACTTCTTCCCTTCACCCCCCTCCCCTCCCCCTTCACTCCTTCAGAGGTGTCCTCCAATGAGGATGGGGATTTATCTTTGTGTGTTTCTCTTCTTCTTACCCCTTCACAGCGCCCACATATACACCTGCGGTCTGTGATGGTGACAGCGCCACGTCCCTGTGCCCCTCCCTCCCTCCCCTACGACACAGAGTGGAGGGAGAGAGTGAGTGAGCGTGCTGAGTCCACCCCTCCGCGTCTCCGCCCTCCCTCCCTCCCTCTCTCTCTGTATGTGTGTGCTTGTCCTTCCTTATTTATCTCGTTCGCTTCCCTTATCACGTCGACACCAGTGCGCTGTCAACACGAAACAAGAATACCATTGTAACCCCAACACCCACACACACTCGACCGCAGGACAGCAGAGAAGGGGTCGCTGGCTACGTTGGCGCCTGCGTCTGCATCACCCCGGGTACATCCTCGGCTTCTCACGGCCTCGACGCTGCCGCAGCGTCACGGCGTCTCAGGGCTGCCCCGACTCCCTCCTATGGTCATTCTCATCCCTCCCCTATTCCTCCTCTTCCCCCAACCGCCGCTTCCTCGCCCCATAATAGACCTCTGCTCATGACAGACAGGCCCACACGCAGTTCCTCAACCACCACAAGAGCACCCACGCACAGCGTCCCCAGCAGCACGCACTAGAGACGTAGCGGTGCCGCACGCCTGGTGCACCTCGCCGTGGCTGTCGTCGTGTCCCCTTGCGGTGGGCACACCCCGTGTGCCTTGTAGCCCCCATCGCCTGATATGTTGGCGGTGAGGTGACTTGTTTTGCCGGTAATGGACTCTGTGTTGTGTGGTCCGCCATTCCCCCTCGCGCACGCCGTCCACCGCACCGGTCTTGTTTCTGCTCTACGGCCCGCCAAATACTCTCACGCGGGCTGGTGTGTCTATTACACTGACCGATGGGGGTTCCCCGTCGCGGTACTCAACCCACCCTCCCCTTTTTCCCCGTCGAAGCGCACTTGTTGTCCCTGGTGGGTATCCTGACTTCTGTCCGCCCCGACCGCTCTTGGGGGTCTTCCCTGTTGTGTGTGCGTACAGGATGACCAAGGCTTCTCTAGTGGCGGGGCCGGGGAGGGGGGTAGGGGAGGGGGGAGGCTCTCGACACACCGCTGATGCTAACAGACGACATGAACATATGTTCCGATATACTTCACAACCCCCTTTTCCTTGTTGCTCTTTCGTTGTCCGCCCCCTCCTGACCCCCCTGACCCTCCAAACGCAGCACACAGTCACACACTCGATGGGAGGGGCATCACAGAAAAGTGAAGCGCGACTTCATCATGTGTGTGTGTGTGTGTGTGTGTGTGTGTGTGTTCGATTTTTGACGACAGCAGCAGTGGCATGTGCGGATAAGCCGGTGTGCATTTTTTATTTTCTCACTTACACGTGCAGAATGTACATGGACTCGGTGGTGGTGCGTATCCTCGGACCCTCTTTTCTCCCTCTCCCCCACTGCTCTACTCCACAGAGATCTTGACGACGACGCATCACCCCCCCCCTCCCCCTCCACATTGTTGGGCTCGTACGTGAGCCTAAACCTTTTCTCTTCTTTTTTATACCTCATCCACCCCACCCCCCTCTAAGCAGGCCTTCGGTCTCTCCCTGTCTCCAACGCCTTACACACCCATTTGTGTGTGTTGTTTGTGTGTTCTCCCCCCCCTTCCTCCCTTTTTTGTTTACTATTTATTCACACACACACACACATGCACACCCCTGGTGATGGCGGGCATCCGGCTCTCGGCAACCACATTGGGAGTTTGCACCACCACTGGCAATCCCGCGTGACAGCACACGCTCGACAACACTCCCCTCCCTCCCTGCATGTGCAGACGTGCCCATCCGGGGGGGGGGGGGGTCTATGCCGGCTGCTCCTGCTAGTCAGCGGAGACGTCGAGCACAATCCGGGTCCGAGTTTCACAGGAGTGCAGTGGAATGCTGACGGGGGGAGGGGAGGGGTGCTCACCCAGCCGAGGCGCCTCACCTCGGCCACGATGCCTTGGCGAGGAGGAGAAGGCCGCCCCCCGCACCCTGGCAGACACTCACCTTCACCCCAAGGGAGGGGGAAGCGTTTGCGATAACACCGGTCACCGACACATGGGAATGGCCCGAACTCCACACGGAGGCGGAGTCTCGTCACGGATGCAGGACCGCATCGGCGTTATCAATGGCACGATAGAGCACGGGATGGAAGAAGTCGTCACGGCCACGCTCGTACTGAATGACCGCAGTCCGCTCACCATTACGTCCGCCTACTTCCCCCCAAGAGGGGGGGAGGGTCACTGATCGGGCCCTGCAGCGCCTGAGTAACGCCCACCACGACTCTCCACTGGTTATTGGAGCGGACGTCAACTCCCACGATCCTTCGTGGAACCCACTACGCCCAGCAGGCGACACAGGAGAACGACTCCTGCGATGGTGCTTGGAAGAAGGCATGCGAATAGCAAATGCGGGAGGTCCACGATGTGTGCCCCGACAGCGACCACACCGTGATCACCCTCACGGCACAGCCGGGGGCCACGATGGACATCATCGGCACCGGTCAAGCCACGTCGCGAGATATACGCCTGGAGGAAAGCCAACTGGCCCTTATTTGGGAGCACAATCAACACACTGATAATGACGGCACCATGCAACGCCCTCAAGGGGTGTGGATGCATGGAACGAGAGGATCACCAGCCATATGCGACGAGCTACAGAAAAGAGCGTCCCGAAATAGGGGGACGGGGGGGGGGGCACGGCGGCTCCGCCCGCCTGGCCGCTGGAGCTCACCTTGCTGGAAAAGGACACCGATGCGTGCCGTGATGAGAGGAGGAGGGAGGCACTAATCTGGCAACGACAACAAATCCTGAACACATACGCGGTTGCACGCTGGGGCGCGAGCGCTGTGGGGAACCTCATCGTCACCGACGGCCTGAGCTGGAAGCTGATCAAATCGGTGTACGGCCCTCGCTCGCCTGTACAAGAGCAAGTCTACCCGATAGCCCCCCACCCATGGCGCAATGCCCCCTCGACCACGGAGGGACCCCGCCTCCGCGAATGGCTTGGATATAATCAAGGAGGCACGACTGCTGCCACTCCATGATGTTGCGGCATACCGTTCACTCGAATATGATCTGGAAGCCACCAAAGGAGGCGGCACCCTGGAGAACTATGCGACCAAAGTGTACGCCCAAGACCACGCGATACACGCGAGGCTGAGCGCAGTCCGAGGAAAGCACACTGCCGTCGATGGCTTCGAGCCCTCCTCTCCATACCCCACCATGAGATGAGCACGCAGACCCTTCTTTCACACCGCCACCACCACCACCACCCTCAGAGGGGTGTGGGAGAGGGAGGAGGGGGACTAAAAGCTGACGATGACAAGAAGGCCGATAAACGCCACACAAAATGCTTCGGGTGAGAGACGCTTCAGGAGTGACGATTCTCCACTGTGGACGGACACCTCTCGGTGGAACTCGACATCTCATCCGGTGCAGCAGCGCTCATATGTGACACGACACGACGGAGGAAACCCGCGACAAAAGGGGGGCGAGGTAACTCGCATGCAGCCACCGAGCGGAGGGGATTGCCATGGAAGCAGGACTGATCACCCTCTCAAGACTGCTGTCCACAGGCTCACACCGCTGCCTGCGCGTGGCGGTGCTCACGGACTCCCTCTCGCTGCTGATGGCACTTGACACCGGAGCCACCTCACTAGAAGATGGTGTCCTCGCCCGACTATGGAACACCATCCTCGAACTCACCAAACAGAATGTCCATCACACACACTCCAGCTCGTATTCTCCCACTGCGGCGTCCCCAGGAATGAGGCGGTGGATAAGGCGGCCAGCAGGCGCGCCATGCCAGGCCCCAATCCTACCCGGCGTGAATCACAGGCATTGCGACAGGCATCAAGAAGCACATTTGAAAAGAGACGCACGCTGCCCATGAGAACGGAGGTGGACCAGACACACATCGCTCCCCACTCCTGGGCCGCATCGCCCCCACTCCCGACGGCAACATGCTCTACGACAGAAATGGGGGGGAGTCCACCCTCGCACCGTTCCGCACCGGCACACCTCCAAACACGTTGTCTGGCTCCATCGAGTCATCACCAGCTGAGGGAGCAACATGGTCTGCCGATGGTGTCCACTCATTGGACCCAGAATCACCCCCCTCCTCCCTACTCTAGCCGTGGCAACACGGCAGCAGGATCCACTCGTGTGTCCGGTCCGTCTCCCCATATGCGCCTCACGGCAAGCGGGAGTAACGCACATGATGACGAGACACCGGTGGCAGGGGAGGGCTCAGGCCCCCCAGTAACGCTGAGAGGGGCGGGAAAGGCACAGGGGTCCCACAAAAAGGTCTACAAGTGCCACACATGCGCTGGGGTGCTCCCCTCCTCCGGAGAGAGGCCTCTCGGAGCAGCACATGCCCACGCCCATCTCCCCCTCTACCGAACAGACCCCCCGGGACTACCTCCACCTGCCAATGCGACGGCGGACCCGGTCCCCCAGCGGCGCCGTGAACAAACCCTCCCGGTGACCCACCGACAGAACTCGATGCACCGGACACGCGCCCCAGGAACCCCAATAGAGAGTGTGACAGCAAAGAGAAACGTTGTGTCCTCGGAGGTGCAGGTATCCCCTCAAAAAGCGAGCAGCGACAGCGCCTCCCCTGACAGTACTGCAGGCGAACGTTTGGAAACACGACATGGTTCACACGCCACAGATGCCCGCTGAGGTCGCCCAGCCGCCCACCGCCGCCACCAACGGCTACACTTCGGCGCCCGGTGTGTGGACTATGTGGGTCCGCCTAGAGGGATAGTATCCCACAGGATCAGGACCCACTGGGGGGACATCACCCCAACACCCCGACCCACCCACCCTCCCGGGGGTAGACAACACACACCCGAGGCCACAGTCCCCCGGCGTCATTCCATGTCCACACACTGCGAGGGGGTACTTCGATCCAACGCAGCCCCTGTGTGGCTCCACACGACGACACGGCCCATGCACACACATCGGAGACACCCCCCCCCTCCAAATGAGTGGCAACGAGAAGCCCTTTGCAGTGTGCCCGATGTGCGAGAAACGGTATGAACGGTGGACCATTCTCGTCTGGTGCATCCCCGCACGCACCACAACGAGGGCACAGTGGCCCAACGCAAGATGCCGTGTGGGACCGAGCAACACAGGGAGCTTGCCGCGAGAAACCCCACATACACGCACTGTCCGAGCACACTTGCAGATGAACAGTGTCTCACGCAGCATCCCACTGTCTCTCATGGCCAAGCTGCACCCGCCATTACCCATGACCCACGGAAAGAGATCTGCGAGGTGTCCTTGACTCACCTGTTGGTCTGTCCCGCACTAGCCAAGGTTGGGTGAGAGTGTAGCATAGAAGATGGTCCGGTGCATAGGGTTGTCCAGTCCAAGCGATTGGCGGTGTACCCCAGCCGACTATTCGACCTCGCGGATCCGGCCGAGATTCCCAATCCAGAAGAGGACGAGCAACATTGAGCGCCAACTGCGTTACTCGACGACACTCCTCACCCCCATGATAAAGATACCGAACGGCGGACTGGCAGCGATCCACATTTTACTTTTCTGCTCCTGGGCTGACCATCGGGAGCTGCACAGGGTGCGGCCTGTCGGGACGACGTGTTGAGGGTGCGGGACTCGCCCGCGTTTGAGTTGCACCGGCAGGCTGGGAGGAGGAGGCCCTGTAGTGTATGTGCTGGGGGACATCCATCACCCCTCCCTTGCACAGTGTCACCCCCTCATCTTCACAGAGGACAAGAGACGGAGAAGTGAAGGTGTTCTAAAAACGTGTGTCCGTGGGAAGGGGCACGTGCAGAATGAACGCACACACGGATATGTAGACAAGCATGTACGCATTACATCTTTGCTCTGTGTCACTCCCCTTCCCCCCCCCCCATCCATCCGTCCATCGCTACCTGTGTACATGCATATATACATATATATTGGTGTATACTCTCTGTGAGTGCCGCAGAGAGGAATGGCAAGAGGCGCTCTCTCTCTCTCCCCCCCCTCCCCTTCTGTCACGCCTACATGAAGAAAACAGCACAACAAGAATAATGGTGGGGAGGAGAGAGAGAATGACGGGAGGGGATGGGGGGGGGTGCACGCCTGCAGTACTCTCTCCCTTTTTGGTCATATCTATGTGTGGTGTCCATGTGGCTACACTCTCCTTCAGAGAGGAGGACACAACTTCTGTCTTCATCCCTCTTCGCACCCCCCCCTCCCCTCCGATGTTACACGTGTCCATCTCGCCTCTTGGCTTGTTTGACTTTGTTTATTTGTCTCGTGACACACACCCGAGGAATGGCAAGAGGCGCTCTCTCTCTCTCCCTCCCTCCCCCTCTCTGTCACGTAGCACAAACAGTGTCCACTGGAGGGGGCGGGCGCAGTAGTGCTGCTGCGGCGGCGCAGGCTCGCCTCGTGCCGGCATCAACGCTGCTTCGTGCCACGCACGGAGAGGGTGGGCTGCGCAGCACAGCCGCCTCTTCGCTTACGACTGATTGCCTGCCTGGCCGCGTACTCACGACGACCGTCCCCCGCTCCATTCCTCCCACCACAATCGCATCGGCGATATAAACGCGGCCGAGCGCCACACAGAGCGGGCGACATGTGACCGTGTGTTTCGCTTCTCTCCGGCCCGGCTACACTCCCCAACCCAACACCCCCTCGCTCTCCTTTGGGGGAGAGGGTGGGAGGGGAGGAGGAGCAGGCCGTAGAAACACACCACCACCACCGCCCCGCCTGTCCTTCCCTCCCACCAGTCAAAGCAGGTTACTTGTGTGGCGGCGTGCATGTTCTGCGTGAACAGCAACGATGGAGAGGTGATCCGCCAGCGCCTGGGAGAGCTGCAGGTGGCCAGCACGGTGCTGTGCGTAGCACCGCCGCGTGGCACGCACACATACAGACGTTGCCCCCTGTCCACCTGCTGTTTGTGCTACTCGGTGACGCCTATTTGTGTGTGCGTGTAGACGTAGTTTTGTGTACTTGCATGTGTCGTCCTGTCAAAGGCTCCGGCCCCTCCCTCCCTCCCGCCCCCCTCCACTCCACTCCAGGCGGTGTGGCCCTGGTGGGATTCCCATTTTGCTGCCGCCTGTTTCGCTCTCTTCCGCTTCGCTGACCCTCACCGGCGGCCCCTCTCCTCCCCTCCCTCTCCACGCGCATGATGTGAACCATCCACCCATCCCCCACTCCACATCCCCATCCCATCACGTCTCCCCCACTATCTGCCCTCCCACCCCCACCGCCCACCGCTCCCCTAGACTGCACAATCCTGCGCCCATCACCGGCACTCTCAATCGCTCTTTTCTTACTGAACCTCCCCCTCCCCCCCATACAGAGGCACGCACAGCAGAGCACATACTCGCTGAGCACCACCTCCCCATTCACTCGCCTTTACCCTACACCTCCCCCCCCACCCGCCTATATACCTCCACGACCTACCCCACCGCCAGCATGACCCACAACTGTTTGGGTAGCACGCACCAGCTGCGTAGCGGCGCCGCACGCCTGGTGCGCCTCGCCGCAGTGACGTGCCTCGCACTGGCCGCCGGTTCCGCCGCCGTGTGGGCACAGCCGGTGGGTGTCGTGACCACCGGGCACCGCTGCATCCACGACGAGCTACAGCAGCGCGTGCTGCGGTCGATGGCGCAAGAGCACGACAACCTGGGCACGCTCTCTGCGGTGGGTCTGCCCGTTGTCGCAGCAGCCACGGACCTCGATTCTGTGAGCGGCACGGTCGACTCCGCTTTTCCGTACAGCACGGGGCTAAATGTCACGCGCTCCACGGACTGGGGTGAGCTGCGCATCACCGTGTCCACGGGTAATTTCACAGACACCGAGCGCTACTGCACAAGCGCTCAGCAGGAGATCAACAATCACGAAACTGGACTAGTAGAATGCAGCGAAGACGACATATTGACCGAAGAGAAGCGCGACATTCTCATGAACTCGATCCTCCCCGAGGCGGTGCGACTGCACACGGAGCGCCTGAAGGTGAGGCAGGTGCAGGACACCTGGAAGGTGACGGAGGGGAACGGCAAAATCTGTGGTAACTTCACGGTACCGCATGCACACGTCACTGACGGCGTCAACAACACCGACTTTCTGCTCTACGTGGCATCCGTCCCGAGCAAACACGTGCTGTCTTGGGGTGCAACCTGCCAAGTGTTTCCCAACGGTCAACCGGCTGTCGGCGTGATCAACATCCCCGCAGCCAAGATCGTGTCGCGCTACGACCAACGCATCATTCGTACGGTAGCGCACCAGATCGCGCATGTGCTTGGATTCGGCGATCGTTTCTTCAGGAGAGCCGGCATCACCAGGAACGTGACTACCATTCGTGACATGCCCGGCAACTTTACGGTGATCAACGGCAGCAAGACAATGAAGAACGCCCGGGAGCACTACGGTTGCGAGAGCTTGGAGCACCTCGAGATGGAGGGACGTGATACGCTTGACATGGAGATATCACACATGAAGATGCGCAACGCCAAGGACGAGCTCATGGCGCCTGAAGTGGGCGCCGGCTACTACAGCGCGCTGACGATGGCCATCTTCGAGGACACAGGCTTCTACCAGGCGAACTTCAGCAAGGCGGAGGTGATGCCGTGGGGCCGCAACGCCGGCTGTGACTTCCTCAACAGGACGTGCATGAAGGACAACATCACGCAGTGGCCGCAGATGTTCTGCAACGGTAGTCAGGTGAGACTGAGTTGCCCTTCTGACCGTCTCGGTGTCGGGATCTGTGGTATAGAAAGTGCAGAAAACCCGCTGCCGTCTTACTTCCAGTACTTCACTAACACAACTCTGGGGGGACAGTCACTATTGATGGACTACTGCCCGTTTGTGGGAGCCGAACTTTCTGGTGCGTGCAACCAAAACTCATCCACTGCACCACATCACATGAGTGCCTTCAACGTCTTCTCCGACACGGCGCGCTGCATCGATGGGGCGTTTGCACCGAAGAACATGAGTAAGAAGTCCGTACTCATCTCGGGCACGTGCGCCCACGTCAGGTGTGACAACACAACGAACACGTACAGCGTCCAGGTGAAGGGCAGCAGCGCCTACGTGAACTGCACAGAGGGCCAAAACATCACACTCTACAACATCAGCGACGCCTTCGAGACCGGCAGCTACATCACGTGCCCGCCGTACGTTGAGGTGTGCCAGGGCAACGTGAAGGCGGCCATGGACTTCGAAGCTGATCTCGAAAAGAGCAGAGGCACAAGCAGCAGCAGCGGACGAGGCGACAATCACACCGACAGCATGTCCAGCAGCGGACGAGGCCACACCCCCACCGACAGCATGCCCAGCAGCGGACGAGGCCACACACCCGCCGACAGCATGCCCAGCAGCGGACAAGGCCACACACCCGCCGACAGCATGCCCAGCAGCGGACAAGGCCACACCCCCACCGACAGCATGCCCAACAGCGGCAGTGGTGCAAACAAGCCGGATGCCGCGTCCACCAACGGCAAAGGCGACAGGCTCTACCCCCTCGGCAACAGTGCAGCCGGCCTGCACAGCGCACGCACCCTGGTGTCCGCTGGAGTGGCGTTGCTGGTGGTGACACTGACCGTTGGTCTGAGTGCCTAACATCAGAACGCCTGGCGCACTGCTCATCACAACTGCTGGTGCGGCCACCCAGCGAGGGTTGCATACACGACTAACACCCTCCGCTGGGGATGTCATGACGCACTCTGAGAGGGCCCCGACTTCAACCCGGCGAGCGTTTCTCCTCGCGGTGGTACTGCAGTGCATGCGCAGGGCCCACCTCCACTATACCCTTTCCGAAGCCGAACGCGAATCCGGACGCGGCTCATTACCAGCGAAGAGTGGAAGCGGATGGAGCCTTCCTGGAGTCTGAGGTGCTCCACGTATCCGGTGAGTGAAGTGGCGTGTACGCAAACGGGCCTGACACACGGTGACACCCGTCGGTGGCCCGCGAGGGCACACCCTGTATCGCGATAGCACGAGCCCAGCGGTGTGGTGGTCCATGAGGGGTTGCTGGGTGTGAGACACTGCTGGCCGGCGTATTGAGGTACGACTGCTGTCGATGGTTCATCCTGCCGAGTGTCTTCGCTGGTCCACGTACTCTGTTGATCTGCAGGTGAGTGTTCGGCACCCCACTCCCACCCCCTTCCATACTCATGCACGGCTGCCCACGCCGTCCTCTGCCCCCGTCTGTGCTTGTTTCTCGCCTGCGTACTGAATGCACGCGCGTCTGTGTGTCTGACACAACGACCCCTGGACGACCAACCCCTCCCCTCCCCATCCACACTCGAGCGATGGTGGTGTCGTTGTCATCACCCCTTCTCCACCACTTCTTTGTTACTTATTGAATTCCCCTTACCCCCCTTCCCAGGTTATACCCGCTTACTGTATTACCCACGTGTGTGGGTTGGGTGGGTGGGTGCAGGGGTGGGATGGACGGTTGGAGTGGTGAGCATGGAGGGCCGTCGATGTGGATGGTGTATACAAAGCGAGTGGGCTCCTTTCTCCTCTCCTCCCTCATCGCGCGCCCCTCCTCTTCTTATTCCCCACTTCACCTCTCACCTCCCCTCGGAGGAGCTCGTGTGCGTTCCTGGGCTTTACGCACCGATGTGTGGGCGGTTTGGTGGGTGGATGAGTGGGTGTGTGCTCCCCTCACCCGCCCACGCCCTCCCGTCGCCCCGTCACCCCTCCCCTCACCCCCCATCCCGAACGCGGTGCATTTCTCCTTTTTCTTCTCTCTTTGGGCTCTCTATCATCCTTGACTTCTTCCCTTCACCCCCTCCCTCCCCCTTCACTCCTTCAGAGGTGTCCTCCAATGAGGATGGGGATTTATCTTTGTGTGTTTCTCTTCTTCTTACCCCTTCACAGCGCCCACATATACACCTGCGGTCTGTGATGGTGACAGCGCCACGTCCCTGTGCCCCTCCCTCCCTCCCCTACGACACAGAGTGGAGGGAGAGAGTGAGTGAGCGTGCTGAGTCCACCCCTCCGCGTCTCCGCCCTCCCTCCCTCCCTCTCTCTCTGTATGTGTGTGCTTGTCCTTCCTTATTTATCTCGTTCGCTTCCCTTATCACGTCGACACCAGTGCGCTGTCAACACGAAACAAGAATACCATTGTAACCCCAACACCCACACACACTCGACCGCAGGACAGCAGAGAAGGGGTCGCTGGCTACGTTGGCGCCTGCGTCTGCATCACCCCGGGTACATCCTCGGCTTCTCACGGCCTCGACGCTGCCGCAGCGTCACGGCGTCTCAGGGCTGCCCCGACTCCCTCCTATGGTCATTCTCATCCCTCCCCTATTCCTCCTCTTCCCCCAACCGCCGCTTCCTCGCCCCATAATAGACCTCTGCTCATGACAGACAGGCCCACACGCAGTTCCTCAACCACCACAAGAGCACCCACGCACAGCGTCCCCAGCAGCACGCACTAGAGACGTAGCGGTGCCGCACGCCTGGTGCACCTCGCCGTGGCTGTCGTCGTGTCCCCCTTGCGGTGGGCACACCCCGTGTGCCTTGTAGCCCCCATCGCCTGATATGTTGGCGGTGAGGTGACTTGTTTTGCCGGTAATGGACTCTGTGTTGTGTGGTCCGCCATTCCCCCTCGCGCACGCCGTCCACCGCACCGGTCTTGTTTCTGCTCTACGGCCCGCCAAATACTCTCACGCGGGCTGGTGTGTCTATTACACTGACCGATGGGGGTTCCCCGTCGCGGTACTCAACCCACCCTCCCCTTTTTTCCCCGTCGAAGCGCACTTGTTGTCCCTGGTGGGTATCCTGACTTCTGTCCGCCCCGACCGCTCTTGGGGGTCTTCCCTGTTGTGTGTGCGTACAGGATGACCAAGGCTTCTCTAGTGGCGGGGCCGGGGAGGGGGGTAGGGGGGAGGCTCTCGACACACCGCTGATGCTAACAGACGACATGAACATATGTTCCGATATACTTCACAACCCCTTTTCCTTGTTGCTCTTTCGTTGTCCGCCCCTCCTGACCCCCCTGACCCTCCAAACGCAGCACACAGTCACACACTCGATGGGAGGGGCATCACAGAAAAGTGAAGCGCGACTTCATCAGTGTGTGTGTGTGTGTGTGTGTTCGATTTTTGACGACAGCAGCAGTGGCATGTGCGGATAAGCCGGTGTGCATTTTTATTTTCTCACTTACACGTGCAGAATGTACATGGACTCGGTGGTGGTGCGTATCCTCGGACCCTCTTTTCTCCCTCTCCCCCACTGCTCTACTCCACAGAGATCTTGACGACGACGCATCACCCCCCTCCCCTCCACATTGTTGGGCTCTGTACGTGAGCCTAAACCTTTCTCTTCTTTTTATACCTCATCCACCCCACCCCCTCTAAGCAGGCCTTCGGTCTCTCCCTGTCTCCAACGCCTTACACACCCATTTGTGTGTGTTGTTTGTGTGTTCTCCCCCTTCCTCCCTTTTTTGTTTACTATTTATTCACACACACACACACATGCACACCCCTGGTGATGGCGGGCATCCGGCTCTCGGCAACCACATTGGGAGTTTGCACCACCACTGGCAATCCCGCGTGACAGCACACGCTCGACAACACTCCCCTCCCTCCCGGCACGTGCAGACGTGCCCATCCGGGGGGTCTATGCCGGCTGCTCCTGCTAGTCAGCGGAGACGTCGAGCACAATCCGGGTCCGAGTTTCACAGGAGTGCAGTGGAATGCTGACGGGGGGGGGAGGGGTGCTCACCCAGCCGAGGCGCCTCACCTCGGCCACGATGCCTTGGCGAGGAGGAGAAGGCCGCCCCCGCACCCTGGCAGACACTCACCTTCACCCCAAGGGAGGGGGAAGCGTTTGCGATAACACCGGTCACCGACACATGGGAATGGCCCGAACTCCACACGGAGGCGGAGTCTCGTCACGGATGCAGGACCGCATCGGCGTTATCAATGGCACGATAGAGCACGGGATGGAAGAAGTCGTCACGGCCACGCTCGTACTGAATGACCGCAGTCCGCTCACCATTACGTCCGCCTACTTCCCCCCAAGAGGGGGGGAGGGTCACTGATCGGGCCCTGCAGCGCCTGAGTAACGCCCACCACGACTCTCCACTGGTTATTGGAGCGGACGTCAACTCCCACGATCCTTCGTGGAACCCACTACGCCCAGCAGGCGACACAGGAGAACGACTCCTGCGATGGTGCTTGGAAGAAGGCATGCGAATAGCAAATGCGGGAGGTCCACGATGTGTGCCCCGACAGCGACCACACCGTGATCACCCTCACGGCACAGCCGGGGGCCACGATGGACATCATCGGCACCGGTCAAGCCACGTCGCGAGATATACGCCTGGAGGAAAGCCAACTGGCCCTTATTTGGGAGCACAATCAACACACTGATAATGACGGCACCATGCAACGCCCTCAAGGGGTGTGGATGCATGGAACGAGAGGATCACCAGCCATATGCGACGAGCTACAGAAAAGAGCGTCCCGAAATAGGGGGACGGGGGGGCACGGCGGCTCCGCCCGCCTGGCCGCTGGAGCTCACCTTGCTGGAAAAGGACACCGATGCGTGCCGTGATGAGAGGAGGAGGGAGGCACTAATCTGGCAACGACAACAAATCCTGAACACATACGCGGTTGCACGCTGGGGCGCGAGCGCTGTGGGGAACCTCATCGTCACCGACGGCCTGAGCTGGAAGCTGATCAAATCGGTGTACGGCCCTCGCTCGCCTGTACAAGAGCAAGTCTACCCGATAGCCCCCACCCATGGCGCAATGCCCCTCGACCACGGAGGGACCCCGCCTCCGCGAATGGCTTGGATATAATCAAGGAGGCACGACTGCTGCCACTCCATGATGTTGCGGCATACCGTTCACTCGAATATGATCTGGAAGCCACCAAAGGAGGCGGCACCCTGGAGAACTATGCGACCAAAGTGTACGCCCAAGACCACGCGATACACGCGAGGCTGAGCGCAGTCCGAGGAAAGCACACTGCCGTCGATGGCTTCGAGCCCTCCTCTCCATACCCCACCATGAGATGAGCACGCAGACCCTTCTTTCACACCGCCACCACCACCACCACCCTCAGAGGGGTGTGGGAGAGGGAGGAGGGGGACTAAAAGCTGACGATGACAAGAAGGCCGATAAACGCCACACAAAATGCTTCGGGTGAGAGACGCTTCAGGAGTGACGATTCTCCACTGTGGACGGACACCTCTCGGTGGAACTCGACATCTCATCCGGTGCAGCAGCGCTCATATGTGACACGACACGACGGAGGAAACCCGCGACAAAAGGGGGGCGAGGTAACTCGCATGCAGCCACCGAGCGGAGGGGATTGCCATGGAAGCAGGACTGATCACCCTCTCAAGACTGCTGTCCACAGGCTCACACCGCTGCCTGCGCGTGGCGGTGCTCACGGACTCCCTCTCGCTGCTGATGGCACTTGACACCGGAGCCACCTCACTAGAAGATGGTGTCCTCGCCCGACTATGGAACACCATCCTCGAACTCACCAAACAGAATGTCCATCACACACACTCCAGCTCGTATTCTCCCACTGCGGCGTCCCCAGGAATGAGGCGGTGGATAAGGCGGCCAGCAGGCGCGCCATGCCAGGCCCCAATCCTACCCGGCGTGAATCACAGGCATTGCGACAGGCATCAAGAAGCACATTTGAAAAGAGACGCACGCTGCCCATGAGAACGGAGGTGGACCAGACACACATCGCTCCCCACTCCTGGGCCGCATCGCCCCCACTCCCAACGGCAACATGCTCTACGACAGAAATGGGGGGGAGTCCACCCTCGCACCGTTCCGCACCGGCACACCTCCAAACACGTTGTCTGGCTCCATCGAGTCATCACCAGCTGAGGGAGCAACATGGTCTGCCGATGGTGTCCACTCATTGGACCCAGAATCACCCCCCTCCTCCCTACTCTAGCCGTGGCAACACGGCAGCAGGATCCACTCGTGTGTCCGGTCCGTCTCCCCATATGCGCCTCACGGCAAGCGGGAGTAACGCACATGATGACGAGACACCGGTGGCAGGGGAGGGCTCAGGCTCCTAGTAACGCTGAGAGGGGCGGGAAAGGCACAGGGGTCCCACAAAAAGGTCTACAAGTGCCACACATGCGCTGGGGTGCTCCCCTCCTCCGGAGAGAGGCCTCTCGGAGCAGCACATGCCCACGCCCATCTCCCCCTCTACCGAACAGACCCCCCGGGACTACCTCCACCTGCCAATGCGACGGCGGACCCGGTCCCCCAGCGGCGCCGTGAACAAACCCTCCCGGTGACCCACCGACAGAACTCGATGCACCGGACACGCGCCCCAGGAACCCCAATAGAGAGTGTGACAGCAAAGAGAAACGTTGTGTCCTCGGAGGTGCAGGTATCCCCTCAAAAAGCGAGCAGCGACAGCGCCTCCCCTGACAGTACTGCAGGCGAACGTTTGGAAACACGACATGGTTCACACGCCACAGATGCCCGCTGAGGTCGCCCAGCCGCCCACCGCCGCCACCAACGGCTACACTTCGGCGCCCGGTGTGTGGACTATGTGGGTCCGCCTAGAGGGATAGTATCCCACAGGATCAGGACCCACTGGGGGGACATCACCCCAACACCCCGACCCACCCACCCTCCCGGGGGTAGACAACACACACCCGAGGCCACAGTCCCCCGGCGTCATTCCATGTCCACACACTGCGAGGGGGTACTTCGATCCAACGCAGCCCCTGTGTGGCTCCACACGACGACACGGCCCATGCACACACATCGGAGACACCCCCCCCCTCCAAATGAGTGGCAACGAGAAGCCCTTTGCAGTGTGCCCGATGTGCGAGAAACGGTATGAACGGTGGACCATTCTCGTCTGGTGCATCCCCGCACGCACCACAACGAGGGCACAGTGGCCCAACGCAAGATGCCGTGTGGGACCGAGCAACACAGGGAGCTTGCCGCGAGAAACCCCACATACACGCACTGTCCGAGCACACTTGCAGATGAACAGTGTCTCACGCAGCATCCCACTGTCTCTCATGGCCAAGCTGCACCCGCCATTACCCATGACCCACGGAAAGAGATCTGCGAGGTGTCCTTGACTCACCTGTTGGTCTGTCCCGCACTAGCCAAGGTTGGGTGAGAGTGTAGCATAGAAGATGGTCCGGTGCATAGGGTTGTCCAGTCCAAGCGATTGGCGGTGTACCCCAGCCGACTATTCGACCTCGCGGATCCGGCCGAGATTCCCAATCCAGAAGAGGACGAGCAACATTGAGCGCCAACTGCGTTACTCGACGACACTCCTCACCCCCATGATAAAGATACCGAACGGCGGACTGGCAGCGATCCACATTTTACTTTTCTGCTCCTGCGCTGACCATCGGGAGCTGCACAGGGTGCGGCCTGTCGGGACGACGTGTTGAGGGTGCGGGACTCGCCCGCGTTTGAGTTGCACCGGCAGGCTGGGAGGAGGAGGCCCTGTAGTGTATGTGCTGGGGGACATCCATCACCCCCTCCCTTGCACAGTGTCACCCCCCTCATCTTCACAGAGGACAAGAGACGGAGAAGTGAAGGTGTTCTAAAAACGTGTGTCCGTGGGAAGGGGCACGTGCAGAATGAACGCACACACGGATATGTAGACAAGCATGTACGCATTACATCTTTGCTCTGTGTCACTCCCCTTCCCCCCCTCCCCCCATCCATCCGTCCATCGCTACCTGTGTACATGCATATATACATATATATTGGTGTATACTCTCTGTGAGTGCCGCAGAGAGGAATGGCAAGAGGCGCTCTCTCTCTCTCCCCCCTCCCCTTCTGTCACGCCTACATGAAGAAAACAGCACAACAAGAATAATGGTGGGGAGGAGAGAGAGAATGACGGGAGGGGATGGGGGGGGGTGCACGCCTGCAGTACTCTCTCCCTTTTTGGTCATATCTATGTGTGGTGTCCATGTGGCTACACTCTCCTTCAGAGAGGAGGACACAACTTCTGTCTTCATCCCTCTTCGCACCCCCCTCCCTCCGATGTTACACGTGTCCATCTCGCCTCTTGGCTTGTTTGACTTTGTTTATTTGTCTCGTGACACACACCCGAGGAATGGCAAGAGGCGCTCTCTCTCTCTCCCTCCCTCCCCCTCTCTGTCACGTAGCACAAACAGTGTCCACTGGAGGGGGCGGGCGCAGTAGTGCTGCTGCGGCGGCGCAGGCTCGCCTCGTGCCGGCATCAACGCTGCTTCGTGCCACGCACGGAGAGGGTGGGCTGCGCAGCACAGCCGCCTCTTCGCTTACGACTGATTGCCTGCCTGGCCGCGTACTCACGACGACCGTCCCCCGCTCCATTCCTCCCACCACAATCGCATCGGCGATATAAACGCGGCCGAGCGCCACACAGAGCGGGCGACATGTGACCGTGTGTTTCGCTTCTCTCCGGCCCGGCTACACTCCCCAACCCAACACCCCCCCTCGCTCTCCTTTGGGGGGAGAGGGTGGGAGGGGGAGGAGGAGCAGGCCGTAGAAACACACCACCACCACCGCCCCGCCTGTCCTTCCCTCCCACCAGTCAAAGCAGGTTACTTGTGTGGCGGCGTGCATGTTCTGCGTGAACAGCAACGATGGAGAGGTGATCCGCCAGCGCCTGGGAGAGCTGCAGGTGGCCAGCACGGTGCTGTGCGTAGCACCGCCGCGTGGCACGCACACATACAGACGTTGCCCCCTGTCCACCTGCTGTTTGTGCTACTCGGTGACGCCTATTTGTGTGTGCGTGTAGACGTAGTTTTGTGTACTTGCATGTGTCGTCCTGTCAAAGGCTCCGGCCCCTCCCTCCCTCCCGCCCCCCCCTCCACTCCACTCCAGGCGGTGTGGCCCTGGTGGGATTCCCATTTAGCTGCCGCCTGTTTCGCTCTCTTTTGCTTCGCTGACCCTCACCGGCGGCCCCTCCCCTTCCCTCCCTCTCCACGCGCATGATGTGAACCATCCACCCATCCCCCACTCCACATCCCCATCCCATCACGTCTCCCCCGCCAGCCGTCGGTGATGTTACCCTTATTTCCCCCTCTCTTCCCCTCCCCTGCCACCCCCACCGCTCACCGCTCCCCTAGACTGCACAATCCTGCGCCCATCACCGGCACTCGCGCCCGCTTTTCCTCCACTGAACCCCCTCTCCCCCATACAGAGGCACGCACAGCACAGCACATACCCGCTGAGCAGCACCTCCCCATTCACTCGCCTTCTCCCTACACTCCCCATCCCGCCTATATACCTCCACCATCTACCCCACCGCCAGCATGACCCGCAACTGTTTGGTTAGCACTCACCAGGGACGCAGCGGCACCGCTCGCCTGGTGCGCCTCGCAGCCGTGACGTGTCTCGCACTGGCTGTCGTCGGCTCCGCTGCCGTGTGGGCACAGCCGGTTGGCGTCGTGACCACCGGCCACCGCTGCATCCACGACAAGATGCAGCAGCGCGTGCTGCAGTCGGTGGCTCAAGAGCACGGCAACCTCGGCGCGCTCTCTGCCGTGGGTCTACCCGTAGTCGCAGCAGAGCTCGCCCCCACTGCAGAACACCGCGGAGTCAACTACGCGCGCGGTGGCGGCGGCAATTCGCGGAAGCCGCAGCGCTCCACGGAATGGGGTCAGCTACGCATCACTGTGTCCACTAAGGAACTCACACACCCCGAGCGTTACTGCACACGTGCCGGACAGACGGTCAACAATCACAACGGTGCCAACGTTAACTGCACTAAAGCGGACATCCTGACGGATGAAAAGCGGGACATCCTGATCAAGTCACTCATCCCACACGCGGTTCAGCTGCACACGGACCGGCTGAAGGTGAGGCGACAGCAGGCCAACTTGGTGGTGAACATGTCGTCAAGTCGAACCTGTGATAGCTTCAAGGTGCCGCGAGCGCATCGCACGACGGGGCTCAACAATACGGACTTCGTGCTGTACGTTGCTTCAGTTCCCAGTGAAAAGGACGTCGTGGCGTGGGGTACGTGGTGCCAGCTATTCCCAGACGCTCGGCCCGCCGTCGGCGTGATCAACGTCCCCGCAGCAGAAATCGTGTCAGCATACGACCATTATACCACGCGCACCGTGGCGCACGAGATCGCGCATGCGCTGGGCTTCAGTCAAACACTCTTCAATTACACTAGGATCATGAAGGATGTGTCGCGTGTTCGAGGCAAGCCCTTCGCTGTTCCCGTGATCAAAGGCAACAACACGTTGGCGAAGGCACGCGAGCACTACGGCTGCGACAACCTGACGTACGTGGAGCTGGAAGACGAAAACGGTGGTTCTGCTGGCTCGCACTTGAAAGGGCGCAACGCGAAGGACGAGCTCATGGCGCCTGAGAGCAACGCCGGCTACTACAGTGCGCTGACGATGGCCATCTTCGAGGACATGGGCTTCTACAAGGCGGACTTCAGCAAGGCCGAGGTGATGACGTGGGGCCGCAACGCCAGCTGCGCCTTCCTCAACAACACGTGCATGCAGGACAACATCACGCAGTGGCCGCAGATGTTCTGCAACCGAAGGATACCAGAGTACAGCTGCACCTCCGATCGTCTAGACATCGGACCATGCGGTATCGGGACCTACGCAGAATCGCCGGAGTCGTACTGGGACTACTTCAACAAGTACCCGCTCGCTGGCTACTCCCCATATATGGACTACTGCCCCACTATCATCCCCTATGACGAAGGTGCCTGCAACCAGGACCCTGAGACGGCACCGGAGAGTTTCCAAAGCTTCAACGTGTTTTCTGAGGCAGCGCGTTGCTTCGATGGGGCCTTCGCGCCGAGGGGCATCGCACCTTGGCCTGGCTTCTACAACGGCATGTGTGCCAACGTCACGTGTGATACGTCGACACAGACGTACAGCGTCCAGGTGAAGGGGAGCACCACTTATGTGAACTGTACGCCGGGCCAGAACATCACACTCGACAATGTCAGCAACGCCTTCGAGGCCGGCGGCTACATCACGTGCCCACCGTACGCTGAGGTGTGCCGGGGCAACGTGAAGGCCGCCATGGACTTCGAGGGCAAACATGGTACACCAGTCCAAAGGGGATAGCGGGGGTAGAGTACCGACAGGGGCACCTCCACTGTCAGCGGTGATGACGACTACAACGACAAGAACATGACTCGTGGCAGCGGTGCGGGTGGCGTCCACAGCGCGCGCATACTGCTCACAGGTGCAGTAGCCCGTTGGTCTCTGATGCTGTTTGTGGGCCTGAATGCGTAGACCAGAAGGGGGGGGAGCCGTCTCAGAGCCCGGCGTTGAGGTGGCGTGTGTGTGTGTGTGTGTGGTTTGTGCCCCATTTGGCGTAGTGGACGGACAGCTCCATGGGGGAGGGGGGAGTGGGGGTGTTGGATATTCAGCGGTCCACCCCGGGATGTCGGGACGCTGCTGAGAGAGGAGTGAAGACAGCCCGACAGCCCCCGCGGTCGTTGACTGCCCTGAGCACCCTCCCTCCACAGAAGGCAGTGTGTGGTGTGTGTGCGGTGTTGTCGAGGACTGCTTCCATCGCGTGTGCCGCGTACCGTCAACCCATTCGTGAGGCTGGAAGCTGAGTGTGCGGGACTGACGAGGTGCGACACGGCCCACACGGCCTCGGAGTGCACGTGTGTCGAAGGCGTGCCGTACCCTCCCCACATTGAAGTGTGGGTACCGTGCGCCAGGTGATGAAGATAGAGTGGGTAGGCAGGCACGCATGCCGGAAGCATGTTGGGCGCACCTCGCCTTATACTGTGGGGTGCAGATGGGGGTGTACGTCGGGTCACTGTTTTGGGGAGGGTGACAGCCGAATGACGTAGTGTGATGGTGCGGGGACTGAAGAAAGAGGACAGGAGGGCTTCTCTGCTCTACCCTCGGTGAGACCATCCCTCCTTTGTTTTGTGTGATCCACGCCCTCACGCACTACACTTCGTTCCCTCATGCTCATCATGCGATCGACACCGGTGTCCTCGTCCCCCAGAAAAGGAGCCCCTCGCTCCCCCTTCCCCTCCCCTCCCTCCCTGGTGCGAGCCTCGTGTGGCCAAAGAGGGAGAGGGAGCCACTGCTGTCTGTCTGGTACTCGTGGTGCTACGCGTATGCTCGGAGGGAACACGCAGAGGCACGAGAGAAGGTGCCGTAGTATGTGCGAACCTCTCCGGTATGAGCGAGACGACGGTTTCGTCTGTGAGAGAGAAAACCGCCACCGCCGTGCGCCAGCAGTGCTGCATGAGCGGTGGCTGTGTGTGTGTGTGTGTGTGTGCATGTTGGTGTGGCCTAACGCCCGGACGTGTCGTGACGTATGTGAGGGGGTATTCCCCCTCTTTTCTTGTGTTTTGAGTGTTTGTGCCGGTGGACGTCTTGAGCTGATCTCATGTGTCTGCGGACACACACTCGGTTTCTCTTTTTTGTTCCTTTCTTTCCCGCCCTCCTCTTCTCTCTCACTTCGTGTGAGCGGGAGGGGGGGATGAGGAGTTGCGCCAACCCTCCCCTCCCCTCCACTCCACTCCCCCCCCCCCATCCAGTCATGGCGGTGAATTTCTCATTTTGTTCTTTTTTATTGTTGGGCTTCTGCGTGCGCTGTTTTTTCTTTTTTTTCTTCTCCGCCTCCTCCCCTCCCTTCGTATACGCGTCTTCCTCCGTTCGCTCTGTTTTTATTATCCACAGCGCACATCTCTCTGTGGGCTTTGTGTGTTTGACAGATGGCTGTCTGTCTGTTTTCCTCTAGAGAACAGAAAGGGGAAGGGACAGAGAGTGGAGGGGAGACGAAGGGCGGCTTGGTGAGTACACCCCCGCCTCCTCTCCCCCACACACACTCCGTACTCCGTGCCTTGTTCGATTATGGGAACGCACATGCCCCACTTTTTATCTGGGCTTCGCTTCTTTTTCCTCTTTTGACGCCAGTGCGCTGTCGACACGTATCAGGGACACCGCTACACCCCCGGACGCGCACACAGACGCACACGCACACGCGCGTGGCCGACAGCAGTTGGGGTGGCTTGTGTATCGGTGGATCACCAACCATGCGCGTGCGGCCGTGTGTGCGGTGATGCGTTGTGTCCCTGCGTTTCTCTGTTTTCCAATGTTCCTTTCTGGAGTACTCACTAAACGTGATCCCGCCCGCCCTCCCTTTCTTGTTTTGGCTGACGGCTGTGCGTTATGATTGGTGCAGCGGTGGCGGATACCCCAGCGATTGTCGCCGTGAACTCTGTCTCCGTGTGCCTTTCTCCCGCCCCCACCGCACCTCCCCGCCACCCCCGTGGCCCCTGGCCTATGCCACCCCACGGCAACTACCACCCGTAACCCTTCGCCCCTCACCCCTTTGTGCTTCCACTGTTTGCCCCTACACCGCTGGTCGGCGCGTCAGACACAGGCACGCACGCACAGCACATACCCGCTGGGCGACGCCTCCCCCTCACTCGTTCCCACGCCGACACCTTCTCCCGTTTTATACGTAACCTCTCAGCGCCACTATGCCACCACACGACGCCAGCCGCAAGCACCAGTTGCGTAGCGGCGCCGCACGTCTGGTGCGCCTCGCTGCAGTGACGTGTCTCGCACTGGCAGCCGGCTCCGCTGCCGTGTGGGCACAGCCGGTGGGTGTCGTGACCACCGGGCACCGCTGCATCCACGACAAGATACAGCAGCGCGTGCTGCAGTCGGTGGCTCAAGAGCACGACAACCTGGGCACGCTCTATGCCGTCGGGTTGCCATCTGTCGCATCCGCTCTGGACCTCGATTCTGTGAGCGGCAAAGTCGACTCTGCTTTTCCGTACACCACAGGTCCAAATGTCACGCGCTCCAAGGACTGGGGTGAGCTGCGCATCACCGTGTCTACGGATAATCTCACGGACCCCCACCCCTACTGCACACAGGACGGGCAGGAGAGCATCAACGACGGTAGTGGAGATGTAAAATGCAGCGAAGACGACATGTTGACGGAAGAGAAGCGCGACATCCTGATCAACTCCATCCTCCCCGAGGCGGTGCGGCTGCACACGGATCGGCTGAAGGTAAGGCAGGTGCAGAGTAACTGGACGGTGGCGGTCGGGAACGGCAAAATCTGTGGCTTATTCAACGTGCCACAGGCGCACGTCACCAACGGCGTCCACAACACCGACTTTCTGCTTTACGTGGCATCCGCGCCGAGCGCTGCAGGTGCGGTGTCGTGGGGCGCAACCTGTCAAGTGTTTCCCAACGGTCAACCGGCTGTCGGCGTCATCAACGTCCCCGCAGCCCAGATCGTGTCGCGCTATGACCAACGCGTCATTCGCACGGTAGCGCATCAGATCGCGCATGCGCTGGGATTCAGCGAGGACTTCTTCCAGAAGGCCGGCATCACGAAAGTCGTCGAGAATATTCGCAGCAAGTCCGACAACTTTACTGTGATCAACGGCAGCAAGACAGTGGAGGAAGCGCGCACGCACTACAACTGCTCCACACTGGAGTACGTGGAGATGAATAACCGCCCCAACGTTGACTGGGAGAATTCACACTTGTCGATGCGCAACGCGAAGGACGAGCTCATGGCGCCTGAGGTGGGTGCCGGCTACTACACTGCGCTGACGATGGCCATCTTCGAGGACACGCGCTTCTACAAGGCGGACTTCAGCAAGGCCGAGGTGATGCCGTGGGGCCGCAACGCCAGCTGCGCCTTCCTCAACAACACGTGCATGAAGAACAACATCACGCAGTGGCCGCAGATGTTCTGCAACCGGACGCAGCCGGAGCTCCGCTGCACGTCCAGCCGCCTCGAGATTGGTGGATGCGATGTTTACACTCATAACACCTCCTTGGATGAGTATTACCGATACTTCACCAACACTACGCTGGGGGGAAATACATCTTACATGGACTACTGCCCGTATGTGAAGCCCGCAGGTGAGGGTGCGTGCAACCAAAACTCATCCACCGCATCGGATGACCTCAAGAAGTTCAACGTCTTCTCCGACGCGGCGCGCTGCATCGACGGGGCGTTTACACCGAAGAACAGGAGTACGGACTCCCGCCCCATCTCGGGCATGTGCGCCAACGTCAAGTGCGACAACACAACGAACACGTACAGCATTCAGGTGAAGGGCAGCAGCGCCTACGTGAAGTGCACGGAGGGCCACAACATCACACTCGACAACATCAGTGACGCCTTCGAGGACGGCGGCTACATCACGTGCCCGCCGTACGTTGAGGTGTGCCAGGGCAACGTGAAGGCGGTGGTGGACATCGAAGCTGATCATGAGGCCAACACCACCAGCAGCAGTCCGTATACCCACAGCCGGAGGCACAGCAGCTCCAATAGTAGCAGTACAGAGGGGCACATCGGAGGGCAAAGGCTGCGACTGTCGGGGCAGCGGTGCAGCCAATCCGCTTGCAAGGCCCATACTGTTCTGAATTGGGGCGACAATGGCGACTCCGATGCTGGTTTTACTCACTTGTGCCTAAAGCAGGAACGGCTCTTGGGCCTCAAGGCAGTGCAACTATTTTCTCTCGGCCCCTAACGTCCGCCCCCTCCCCTCCTCCCCTTCTCCTCCCCTCCCGGGTAAAGAGAAAGGCAATCAGTCTGTGGCGGGCTGCCTATTGCCGCTGTCCCTCCACCGAATGGTTGAGTGGATGGTATGGAGGGATCACGACACCGCCCCTGTTGAATGCCCCCCGTTGTTCTTCGAGGGGTGCCAAGATGAATCACCGTAACGACTGCGCGGACACGCACTGTCATGCTATGGCTGGCGGCTCGCAGCACCGTCATCCAAACCATCTGAGGGAGAGAGGGCCACGAAAGGAGACGCACCAGTCGAGTGGTGCACCACATCATCCCATCCCAGATCACATATGTGTGTGCGACTCCCACCGTACACCGTCGAATCCCCCCCCCTTCCCCACTCGATTGTGAGTAGTTCTCCGGCCTTCATATAACGGGCAGGAACTCGCGGCCAGTCAGGAGAACCCTCATCGCACACAGCGTGGTTGAAGAGACTGAGAGAGCCCTATGGCCTGTACTCCTGGAGCATCCTCTTTCTTTTATTCCTTCCCAACTCACCCCCTCGCACACACACACACTGCCTGATCGCCCTCGTTCCCTTCTCCCAACTACCCACCCACTTTGCATGCTCCCCGTACGACGGGTGCCGCTGCTTTCACGCCCCGAGAAGGACCCGTGTTTGGCCCCGCTGAGACGAGGGAGTGTGGGCCACCGCAGGTGTCTCCAACACTCATATTGCCACGTGTCTCCAACGAATGGACGTGGAAGCACAACGAGGGGTGGAGGGTGAAGGGGTGCACATAAAACAACTGTCCCCTTCGTCGGCCTGAAAGAGGGTACGCCCAAGACGACGAGAAACCCCTTCGCAATGCAGCCTCAGTGAATGGGCCGTGGCCAGATGTGCGCCTGTGACCGGGTGAAGCTCTGTTTGTAAGGGTATGCGTTGAAGCTGGAGAAAAAGAGCGGGAGCGAACAGCGGTCGGTTGGTTGTCATTGGCATGTCCTCGCCGAGCAGCGCTGTCCCGCTGTGACGCATGTGTGTGCCTCCATCCAACGACTTGCCATACTCCCCTTTTCCCCTGGTCGGGTGTGTGGTCCCTCCTCCCCCCTGCACATGCCTCTGCTCCTCAGGGATTCTTGTGTTTTGTTCATGTCCGATCTTTTTGGCCATGCGTGTGTGCTTCTCTGCGCACGGAGGGGGAAGAGGGAGAGGGGCATGGGAGCGCGTGCTCACTTCTCATCTTGTGCACGGGGGGGACCTCTCTTTTTATGGTCCTCACGGCGCCCCTCAACACTGCCCTCCTGCCATCCGCTCGCATGTGGCCTCACCTGCACCTCACATCCCTTCACACGCAACACGGGCACGTACACACAAACGATGCACTCGAGCATTACACAAAACGGAGGCAACTACCGTGGAGCTCCGATATACATGGATGTATACATGTACATTTGTATGTCGACTACGCGGTGTGGAGTTGTTGGTGGGAGTACGGTGGGACTCCTGTGCGGTTGTGGGCGCCTCACTCATGGGCGTGTCTCCTCTCTGTGATTTCGTGTGTCCGGATGTGTGCCATTCCGATCGCACGTCTTCCCTCATCGCCCCCCTCCGTGTGGGATGGCGGGTGTTTTCCACTTATTTTGATCCGATGTGGCTCTCCCTTTTATAAACGACTCGTATATCCCCCACGCTGTCTTGTGAGCAGAGCGGAGGGGGGCCGATGTATGTCCGACTCGTCGTGTTAGCGGAAAGACAAAAGAAGGGCAGATCATCTGGTGTGGGTGTGTGTGTGTGCACTTATCACCACCACCCCCTGCTGGTGTTGTCGCTCTACTTGTTCTGTTATTGTTATACATCTCTCTTTGTTATACTGTGTCTAGACTCTTTGTTCTCCTGCATATTTTTACTCCCGCTCATGCACTGCCAAGACAGGCACACCAGCATACTCGACCGCCCCCTCCCTCCACACACACACAAACCGACGCGAGTGTACACGCATAACCACTGGTGTGCAAGTCGCACGTCTTTGACCCGCGTGTGCGTGTGTGTGTGTGCGCGCAGGCATGGGGGTACACCCCCCAGAGATGTGCAGTATCCTTTCGGTGCCCTACTTCTCTTTGCCCAAGTGCCTTCTTCATCTGCGGTGAAAATGAACTCACCGGCTACTGGTCGTGCTCCACCCCCCTCCTGCGTTGTAGTGCGCCGAGGCCCCTCTCGACCACACCACAGAAAAGCTATCCCTGGTGTTGTATAGCCCTTCTGTTACACGCTGTGAGAATCGTGGCCTTTGTGATGTGGAGGCTGTGAGGGTGTCAAGACGACTTGAGTTTCCACTTCGCACCCCCGTCTGTCGCTGTCACGGTCGCGCTGCGCCGGTACTACTCGGACGGGCCCCCTCGGGGCTACCGCTGCCAGCGCCAGCACCACTGCCGGCGGGTGTACAATGGCGAATGCATGGGCGCCTGAACCCTCGCCTGCCACACCCTGGCTGCTGCTGCGGTCTTTGGTGCCTCCCTGCCTTGTGTGCTCTCTGCGCGCGTGTCGATTCCCCTCATGCTCGTCAATGACCGGACTTACGGCGCCATATGCGGCGGCCTCCCGTGCCTCACGCTGTGGGACGTGACACTGGTTCTCGACGGCGTGACACCCCGTGTGTGTCGGCAGCGGCGGTCGGTGCACACGCTCACACCCACAACCACCCATACGCATACGCACAGCACGGGCAGTGATGCATCTGTTGTACCCCCGCACCTGCACTGCCCAGGCACATCTCTGCGCGGTCCAACTTTCCAACGCTCTACCCCACACCCTCCCCCGCCTCCGTGACGATCCATCCCGCTCTCTTCTCCCTTCTCCACTTCTGGCATCCCTACACCGCACGGTCCTCTGCCACACTCTCACACAGACGCTCACGCTGACACGCACTCGCTCGACTCAACCAGCACACCGCCACGCACACACACACACAGCACATACCCGCTGAGTTGTGTCTCCTGTTGTTCCACTCGCCTTCTCTCCACTCCTCCATCCTCCTCACACGCACTCCCCCCTCTCCCTCACCGACAACATGACTGGCAGCTTACCAAGCAGCACGCACGACAGGCGTAGCAGCGCCGCACGCCTGGTACGCCTCGCAACCACCGCGCTCTTTGCTGTGGCTGTCGTCGGCTCCGCCGTCGCGTGGGCACAGCCGGTGGGGGTCCTGAACGCAGACGATCGCAGCGTCCACTACCAGGTACAGCAACGCTTGCTGCGGTCGGCGGCGCAGGACCAGCACATCGGCCGCGACACTTTCTCGGCCGCGGGCCTAACCCACGTCGCGGCAGTGCCTTCACCCTCTGCAGCGAAGCGCGGCACAGTCGACTTCGGAGTAGCTGACGAAATCTCACCCAGTGTCGCGCGCTCCGAGGACTGGCGTGAGTTGCGTATCACCGTGTCCACTGAGGTTCTCACGGACCCTGCTTTCAACTGCACACACCCTGGGCAGGAAGTTAAAAGCAGGTACGGTCCCCCTTTCAACTGCACCACCGACGAAATCCTGACAGAAAACAAGCGCGACATCCTGATGAACTCGATCGTCCCCGAGGCGGTGCGGCTGCACACGGATCGGCTGAAGGTGAGACAGGGGCAGAGTAACTGGACGGTGACAGACATGAAGGATGAAATCTGTGGTAACTTCACGGTGCCGGAAATCCACCGCACGGAGGGTGTTAACAACACCGAGTTTGTGTTGTATGTGGCATCCGTCCCCAGCGGTGCAGTCGCGTTGCCGTGGGGAGCGATATGCCAAGTGTTTTTCGACGGTCGGCCGGCTGCTGGCGTGATCAACGTCCCCGCAGCCCAGATTGTGTCGCGCTACGACCAACGCGTCATTCGCACGGTAGCGCACAAGATCGCGCATGCGCTGGGATTCGGCGATCGTTTCTTCAGGAGAGCCGGCATCACCCAAAACGTGACGAACATTCGTGGCAAAACCGGCAACTTTACTGTGATCAACGGCAGCAAGACAGTGGAGAAAGCCCGGGAGCACTACGGTTGCAAGAGCTTGGAGCACCTCGAGATGGAGAACAACTCCTACGTCGACCGGGAACAGTCACACTTGTCGATGCGCAACGCCAAAGACGAGCTCATGGCGCCTGATGTCGGCGCCGGCTACTACACTGCGCTGACGATGGCCATCTTCGAGGACACGGGCTTCTACCAGGCGGACTTCAGCAAGGCCGAGGCGATGACGTGGGGCCGCAACGCCAGCTGTGACTTCTTCAGCAAGAAGTGCATGGAGAATGGCACCACGCAGTGGCCGCAGATGTTCTGCAACCAGACGCAGCCGGAGCTCCGCTGCACGTCCAGCCGCCTCGAGATAGGTGCATGCGGTTTGAACCTTCATGGCATCCCTTCGGAGAGGCTTAACCATAACCTCGCACACACAATGTTTGGGGGGCACTCGCCTTACATGGACTCTTGCCCGTATGTGGAGCCCGAAGATCACGGTGCGTGCAATCAAAGCTCATCCACCACTTCGGGTGACTTTGAGAAATTCAGCGTCTTCTCCGACGCGGCGCGCTGCATCGACGGTGCATTTACACCGAAGAACAGGAGTACGGACTTCCGCCCCATCTCGGGCATGTGTGCCAACGTCCAGTGCGACAACGCAACGAACACGTACAGCATCCAGGTGAAGGGGAGCCGCGCCTACGTGAGCTGCACAGAGGGCCAGAACATCTCGCTCGACGATGTCAGCGACGCCTTCCAGAACGGCAGCTACATCACCTGCCCGCCGTACGCTGAGGTGTGCCAGGGCAACGTGAAGGCGGTGGTGGACTTCAAAGCTGATCTCGAGAGCGACAGAGGCACGAGCAACAGACGAGGCCACACCCCCACCGACAGCATGCCCAGCAGCGGACGAGGCCCCACCCCCACCGACAGCATGCCCAGCGGCGGACGAGGCCACACCCCCACCGACAGCATGCCCAGCAGCGGACGAGGAGACACCCCCACCGACAGCATGTCTAGCGGCGGACGAGGCTACACCCCCACCGACAGCATGCCCAGCAGCGGACGAGGAGACACCCCCACCGACAGCATGTCTAGCGGCGGACGAGGCTACACCCCCACCGACAGCATGCCCAGCAGCGGCAGTGATGCAAACAAGCCGGATGCCACGTCCAGCAACGGCAAAGGCCGCAGCTTCAACCCCCGCGGCAACGGTGCAGCTGGCCTCCGCAGCACGTGGAGCCTCGTGTCCGCTGGAGTGGCGCTGCTGATGGTGACACTGACTGTTGGTCTGAGTGCCTAACATCAGAACGCCTGGCGCACTGCTCATCACAACTGCTGGTGCGGCCACCTAGCGAGGGTTGCATACACAACCGACACCCTCCGCTGGGGATGTCATGACGCACCCTGAGAGGGCCCCAACCTGAACCCGGTGAGCGTTTGATGTCCCATAGTGCATGCGCACGGCCCACCTTCACTTCACCCATTTCGCAGCCGGGCATCCATCTGGACATTTCTTATTGCCTTCTAGAAATGGGAGCCGCTAGGGCCCTTTCTGAAGTCGATGGTACTCCACACGTATCCGACGAGTGAAGAGGCGTATACGCAAAGGGGCCTGACACACGGTGACACTCGTGGGTGGGACTGGAGGGCACGAGCTTCGGCCCAGTCCAGGGGTTTGATGGTCCATGAGCGGTGACTGGGTGTGACACCACCGACCGGCGTCTCGATGTACGGTGGCTCTCGATGGTTCATCGTGCCGAGTGTCCTCGCTGGTCCACGTACTCGGTTGATGGGCAGGTAAGTGTTTGGCACCCCACCTCCACACTCGGGCGGTGGTGGTGTCGTCGTCTTCACCCCCTTCTCAACCACTTCTTTGTTGCTTATTGGATTCACCTTCCTCCTCCTCTTTCCATGTTATACCCGCCTACTTTTTTACCCGCGTCTGTGGGGTTGGTGGGTGCAGGGGTGGGATGGACGGTTGGAGTGGCGGACATGGAGGGCCGTCGATGTGGGTGCTGTATACAAGGCGAGAGGGCCCAGTCCTCCTCTCCTCCCTCATCCCCCCCCCCCTCTCCCTCCCCCTCCTATCTTGTCACACACTCCACCTCTCCGTACCCCCCACTTCACCTCTCACCTCCCCTCGGGGGAGCTCGTGTGCGTCCCTGGGCTTTACGCACCGATGTGTGGGTGGTTTGGTGGGTGGATGAGTGGGTATGTGCCCCCTTTCCCCCCGCCCTCCCGTCACCCCTCCCCTCTCACCCCCCCCCATCCCGAACGCGGTGCATTTCTCCTTTTTTCTTCTCTTTTTGGGCTCTCCACCATCCTTGACTTCTTCACTTCACCCCCCTCCCCTCCCCCTTCACAGCGCCCACATATACACCTGCGGTCTGTGATGGTGACAGCGCCACGTCCCTGTGCCCCTCCTCCCCTACGACACAGAGTGGAGGGAGAGAGTGAGTGAGCGTGCTGAGTCCACCCCTCCGTGCCTCCGCCCTCTCTCTCTCCCTCTCTCTTTCTCTGTATGTGTGTGCTTGTCATTCCTTATTTATCTCGTTCACTCCCCACGTCGACACCAGTGCGCTGTCAACACGGAACAAGAAAACCGTCACACACCCCAACACCCAACACACACTCGAGCGCAGCACAGCAGAGAGAGGCTCGCTGGCTACGTCGGCGCCTGCTTCTGCATCACCCTGGGTACATCCTCGGCTGTCCACGGCGTCGCAGGGCTGCCCCGATTCCCTCCATGTTTATTCTCATCCCTCCCCTATTTTTTCCTTCTTCCCCCAACCGCCGCTTCCTCGTCCCATAATGGCCCTCTTCTCATGACAGGCCCACACGCAGTTCCTCAACCACCACAAGAGCACCCACGGACAGCACCCCCCATCCGCTGGCCGAGACTTTATCACACGTTCTGCCGCCCTGACCGCCGTCGCTGCTCACCTTGCAGCCCCTGCGCTTCTTTCCCTGGCTGTCGTCGTCTCCGCCATAGTGTGGGCACACCCCGCGTGCCTCGTAGCCCCCATCGCCTGATATGTTGGTGGTGAGGTAACGTGTATTGCAGGTAATAAAGTCTGCGTTGTGTGGCCAGCCATTCCCCTCGCGCACACGCCGTCCACCGCACCGGTCTTCTCTTTTTCCTGCTCTACGGCCCGCCAAATACTCTCACGCGGGCTCGTGTGTCCATTACGCTGACTGCTGGAGGTTCCCCGTCGCGGTGCTCAACCCACCCACCCTCCCCCCTTTTCCCGGCCGAAGCGCACTTGTTGTCACTGGTGGGGTACCCCGACTTCTGTCCGCCTCTACCGCTCTTGGGGGTCTTCCCTGTTGTGTGTGTGTAGAGGATGACCAAGGCCCCTCTAGTTGGGGGGTCTCGACACACGGCTGATGCTAACAGACGACATGGACAAATGTCGCGATATACTTCACAACCCCCCTTATCTTTGTTTCTCTTTCGTTCTCTGCCCTCCCTGACCCTCCAAACGCAGCACACAGTCACACACTCGATGGGAGGGGCATCACAGAAAAGTGAAGTGTGACTTCATCGTTTGTGTGTGTGTGGTGCATGACTGTGTGTGTGTTTGTTGGCATTTTAACAACATCAGCAGCAGTGGCATGTGCGGATAAGCCGGTGCGCATTTTTTATTCTCTCACTTACACGTGCAGAATGTACATGGACTCGGTGGTGGTGCGTATCTGCAGACATTCTTTTCTCTCTCTCCCCCAATTGCTCTACTCCACAGAGATCGTGACGACGACGCATCACCCCCTCGCCTTACCCCCCCCCTCCCCTCCCTCCCTCTTGTGTTCACTCTTTATTCACACACACACACATGCACACCCCTGGTGATGGCGGGACTCCGGCTCTCGGCAACCACATTGGGAGTTTGCACCACCACTGGCAATCCTGCGTGATAGCACACGCTCGACAGCACTCCCCTCCCTCCCTGCACGCGCAGACGTGCCCATTCAGGGGGTCTATGCCGGCTGCACCTGCTAGTCAGCGGAGACGTCGAGCACAATCCGGGTCTGAGTTTCACAGGAGTGCAGTGAAATGCTGAGGGGCGGAGGGGTGCTCACCCATCCGAGGCGCCTCACCTCGGCCACGATGCCTTGGCGAGGAGGAGAAGGCCGCCCCCTGCACCCTGGCAGACACTCACCTTCACCCCAAGGGAAAGGAAAGCGTTTGCGATATCACCGGTCACCGACACACGGGAATGGAAGAAGTCGTCACGGCCACGCTCGTACTCAATGACCGCAGTCCGCTCACCATTACGTCCGCCTACTTCCCCCCAAGAGGGGGGGAGGGTCACTGATCGGACCCTGCAGCGCGTGAACAACGCCCACCACGACTCTCCACTGGTTATTGGGGGCGGACGTCAACTCCCACCATCCTTCGTTGAACCCATTACGCCCAGCAGGCGACACAGGAGAACGACTCCTGCGATGGTGCTTGGAAGAAGGCATGCGAAGAGCAAATGCGGGAGGTCCACGATGTGTGCCCCGACAGCGACCATACCGTGATCACCCTCGCGGTACAGCTGGGGGCCACGATGGACATCATCGGCACCGGTCAAGCCATGTCGCGAGATATACGCCTGGAGGAAAGCCAACTGGCCCTTATTTAGGAGCACAATCAACACACTGATAAAGACGGCACCATGCAACGCCCTCAGGGGTGCGGATGCGTGGAACGAGAGGATCACCAGCCATATGCGACGAGCAACAGAAAAAAAGCGTCCCGAAATGGGGGGAGTGGGGAGGGGGGACACGGCGGCTCCGCCCGCCTGGCCGCTGGAGCTCACCTTGCTGGAAAAGGACACCGATGAGTGCCGTGATGAGAGGAGGAGGGAGGCACTAATGTGGCAACGACAACAAATCCTGAACACACACGCGCTTGCACGCTGGGGCGCCAGCGCTGTAGGGAACCTCACCGTCACCGAGGGCCCGAGCTGGAAGCTGATCAAATCGGTGTACGGCCCTCGCTTGCCTGTACAAGAGCAAGTCTACCCGATAGACCCGACTCCGCGCCTCACCCTCCCCCCCCACTACGCACACAGCAGAGCTAGAAGAAGCGCTCAAGGAACTGGCCACCGGCACCCCACCTCGAGAGGACTCCATCTACTGTGAATCACTGAAGAGGCGCAGCAGAAGGGCCAAAGCACACCTACTCCACCTCTTTCACCTACGCTACCGGACCGGCACAGTCCCGGCACAGTGGAGGAGGGGGGGATCATCATCCCCCTACTGAAACCCAACAAACCCTCGGATGACCGCAGCTCATTCAGGCCAGTGGCGCTCACCAGCAGTCTATGCAAACTCATGGAACTCGTGATCGCGAGGGGCCTGCGCAATACGATCGGGCCCAAGCTGCAGCCCCAACAGGCGCGCTGGTTCAACTGGAGGCCCTTCTCAAACGCCCCACAACGCACTCCAGGACAGCAGCGGTCTTCATGAGATTACGCCAGAGCTTTTGATTCAGTGGATCACGGAACGATCATCTCGGCCCTACACCGGTTAGGGGCCTGTCCGTATATACAACGATGGGCAGTAGCCTTTCTGGATGGTCGAACAGCCCGAGTCCGTGTGGACAACACGTACTCCACGTCTGTACACATGACCTGCGGGACTCCGCAGGGGTCCGTCCTTGGGCCCCACACTGTTCATCTTGGTAATGGACACCCTCAGTGAACGGCTCACTGCCATCCCAGACCCCCGTGACGGTGTGTTCGCCGACGATCTGTCCATCCTCTGCGCGCAAAACAATCGATCACACATCCAGCGCACTCTCCAAAAAGGGTCTAGATTGCAGAGCATCCTGGTCCACCGAGTACTTCATGGAGCTCTCCGCTCCCAAGCCACAGTACACATTCTCTGTGGTCCGATATCGAGACCTCCTACCATTGCAGGTGAGTAGAGTGCAAATCCAGGAGACGCCCACGCCAGAAGTCCTCTGCCTCACTCCCCACCCCAACAAAGGAGCGGGGCTCCACACACAGGCACTGCTGAGGGCCTCCAAGACAGGCCTGGGGCAGCTGAGAGGGGCCACCTCCGCAGAATATGGTCCGAATAGGGCGAACCGAAGGGCCTTCTACCCGGCCCTCATCCATGCGGTCTTGATGTGTGGGGCCGCGGCGTGGTGGCACACGGCGTCGGATTCTAACCAGCAGCAGATGTAACGGATTCACCGAATAGCGGCTCACATTATGGCGGGACCCCCGGCCTCCGCGAATGGCTTGGATATCCTCAAGGAAGCACGACTGCTGCCACTCCATGATGTCGCGGCATACCGTTCACTCGAATATTATCTGTAAGCCACCAAAGGAGGCGGCACCCTGGAGATTTATGCGACCAAAGTGTACTCCCAAGACCACGCGATACACGCGAGGCTGAGCGCAGTCCGAGGACAGCACACTGCAGTCGATGGCTTCGAGCCCTCCTTTCCATACCCCACCATGAGATGAGCACGCAGACCCTTCTTTCACACCACCACCACCACCGTGAGGGGGGTGAGGAGGGAGGGGGAGGGGGGGACTAAAGGCTGACGATGACGAGAAGGCCGATAAACGCCACACAAAATGCTTCGAGTGAGAGACGCTGCAGGAGTGACGATTCTCCACTGTGGACGGACACCTCTCGGTGAAACTCGACATCTCATCCGGTGCAGCAGCGCTCATATGTGACACGACACGACGGAAGGAACCCGCATCAAAAGAAGGCGAGGTAACTCGCATGCATCCACCGAGCGGAGGGGATTGCCATGGAAGCAGGACTGAACACCCTCCGAAGACTGGTCCCCACAGGCACACACCGCTGCCTGCGCGTGGCGGTGCTCACGGACTCCCTCTCGCTGCCGATGGCACTTGACACCGGACCCACCTCACTAGAAGATGGTGTCCCCTCCCGACTATGGAAAACCATCCTCAAACTCACCAAACAGAAAGTCCACCACACACACTCCAGCTCATATTCTCCCACTGCGGCGTCCCCAGGAATGAGGCGGTGGATAAGGCGGCCAGCGGGCGCGCCATGCCAGGCCCCAATCCTACCCGGCGTGAATCACAGGCATTGCAACAGGCATCAAGAAGCACATTTGAAAAGAGACGCACGCTGCCCATGAGAACGGAGGTGGACCAGACACACATCGCTCCCCACTCCTGGGCCGCATCGCCCCACCCCACTCCCAACGGCAACATGCTCTACGACAGAAATGGGGGAGAGTCCACCCTCGCACCATTCCGCACCGGCACACCTCCAAACAGGTTGTCTGGCTCCATCGAGTCATCACCAGCTGAGGGTGCAACATGGCCTGCCGATGGTGTCCACTCATTGGACCCAGATCCACCCCCCCTCCTCCCTACTCTAGCCCTGGCAACACGGCAGCAGGATTCACTAGTGTGTCCGGTCCGTCTCACCGTATGCACCTCACGACAATCGGGAGTAACGCACATGATGACGAGACACCGGTGGCAGAGAGGGCTCAGGCCCCCTAGTAACGCTGCGAGGGGCGGGAAAGGCACAGGGGTCCTACAAAAAGGTGTGCAAGTGCCACATATGCGCTGTGGTGCTCACCTCCCCCGAAAGAGGCCTCTCGGAGGAGCACATGCCCTCACCCAACTCCCCCTCCCGGTGACCCACCGACAGAACTCGATGCACCAGACACGCGCCCCAGGAACCCCAATAGAGAGTGTGACAGCAAAGAGAAACGTTGTGTCCTCGGAGGTGCAGGTATCCTCAACAAGCGAGCAGCGGCAGCGCCTCCCCCCTGACAGTACTGCAGGCGAACGCTTGGAAACACGACATGGCTTACACGCCACAGATGCCCGCTGAGGTCGCCCAGCCGCCCACCGCCGCTACCAACGGCTACACTTCGGTGCCCGGTGTGGGGACTATGTGGGTCCGCCTAGAGGGACAGTATCCCACAGGATCAGGACCCACTGGGGGGACATGACCCCAACACTCCGACCCACCCACCCTCCCGGGGGTAGACAAGACACGCCCGAGGCCACAGTCCCCTGGCGTCATTCCATGTACACACACTGCGAGGGGGTATTTCGATCCAACGCAGCCTCTGTGTGGCTCCACACGACGACACGCGGCCCATGCACACACATCGGAGACCCACCCCCTCAAATGAGTGGCAACGCGAAGCCCTTTGCAGTGTGCCCGATGTGCGAGAAACGGTATGAACGGTGGACCATTCTTGTCTGGCGCATCCCCGCACGCACCACAACGAGGGCACAGTGGCCCAACGCAAGATGCCGGGTGGGACCGATCCACACAGGGAGCTTGCCGCGAGAGACACCACATGCCCGCACTGTCCGCGCACACCTGCAGATGAACAGTGTCTCACGCAGCCTCCAACTGTCTCCCATGGCCAAGCTGCAACCCGCCATCCCCCATGACCCACGGAAAGAGATCTGCGAGGTGTCCTTGCCTCACCTATTGGTCTGTCCCACACTAGCCAACGTTGGGTGAGAGAGTAGCATAGAAGATGGTCCGGTGCATAGGGTTGTCCAGTCCAAGCGATTGGCGGTGTACCCCAGCCGACTATTCGGCCTCGCGGATCCGGCCGAGATTCCCAATCCAGAAGAGGACGAGAGCAACATTGAGCGCCAACTGCGTTAATCGACGACACTCCTCACCCCCATGATAATGACACCGAGCGGCGGACTGGCAGCGATCCACATTTTACTTTTTTGTTCCCGGGCTGACCATCGTGGGCTGCACAGGGTGCGGCCTGTCAGGACGACGTGGTGAGGGTGCGGGACTCGCCCGCGTTTGAGTTGCACCGGCACGCTGGGAGAAGGAGGCCCTGTAGTGTATATGCTGGGGGACATCCATCCCCCTTCACAAAGGACCAGAGACGGAGTAGTGAAGGTGTTCTAAAAACGTGTGTACCTGCGAAGGGGCACGTGCAGAATGAACGCACACACGGGTATGTAGACAAGCATGTACGCATTACATCTTTGCTCTGTGTCACTCCCCTCCCCTCGCCCTCTCCACGCGCACGATGTGAACCATCCCCCACCCCACACCCCCATCCCATCACGTCTCCCCATCACCCGTCGGTGATGTTCCCCTCACCTCGCCCCACTCTCTCCTCTCCCCTGCCACCCCCACTGCCCACCCCTCTCCTAGACTGCACAATCCTGCGCCCATCACCGGCACTCGCCCTCGCTCTTTCTTTACTGAATCCCCCTTCCCCTCCCCCCATACAGAGGCGCACACAGCACAGCACATACCCGCTGAGCAGCACCTCCCCATTCACTCGCCTTTACCCTACACCTTCCCCCCCCCCCGCCTATATACCTCCACCACCTACCCCACCGCCAGCATGTCCCGCAACTGTTTGGGTAGCACGCACCAGTTGCGTAGCGGCGCCGCACGCCTGGTGCGCCTCGCCGCAGTGGCGTGTCTCGCACTGGCAGCCGGCTCCGCTGCCGTGTGGGCACAGCCGGTGGGTGTCGTGACCGCCGGGCACCGCTGCATCCACGACAAGCTACAGCGGCGCGTGCTGCAGTCGGTGGCTCAAGAGCACGACAACCTGGGCACGCTCTCTGCGGTGGGTCTGCCGGTTGTCGCAGCAGAGCCCGCCCCCACTGCGCAGCACGGCAGAGTCGACTACGCGCTGGCTGACAGCACGTCTCCGCATGCGATGCGAACCGAGGACTGGGGTGAGCTGCGCATCACCGTATCATACGAGGACCTCAAGTACCGCAAGCGCTACTGCACACATTTCGGGCAAACGGTTGATGACCACGACGGCTCCAATGTTACCTGCACTGATGATGACATCCTCACAGAAGAAAAGCGCAACATTCTGATGAACTCCCTCATCCCGCAGGCGCTCAAACTGCACACGGACCGGTTGAGGGTGAGGCAAGTGCAGGGCAACTGGAAGGTGCCTACGTTGCCAGGTCGAATATGCGGCAGCTTCAAGGTTCCGAAAGCACATCGCAAGTATGGGGTCAACAACACGGACTTCGTGTTGTACGTCGCGTCGGTTCCAAGCGAAGAGGATGTGGTCGCGTGGGCAGTGACTTGCGACGTGTTCTCCGATGATCAACCCGCCGTCGGCGTGATCAACATCCCAGCAGTCGAAATCGTGTCAGCATACGATCATTATACCACGCGCATCGTGGCACACGAGATTGCGCATGCGCTGGGTTTCAGCGACACAATTTTTGAGCACACTGGGATCATGGATTACGTGTCGAATGTTCGAGGTAAGACCTCCAAGGTGCCCGCAATTATCCGCAACATCACGGTGGCGCAGGCACGCGAGCACTACGGCTGCGACACCCTGACTTACGTGGAGCTGGAAGACGAAAATGGTGGTTCTGCTGGCTCGCACTTGAAAAGGCGCAACGCGAAGGACGAGCTCATGGCGCCTGAGGTGGGTGCCGGCTACTACACTGCGCTGACGATGGCCATCTTCGAGGACACGCGCTTCTACCAGGCGGACTTCAGCAAGGCCGAGGTGATGCCGTGGGGCCGCAACGCCAGCTGCGCCTTCCTCAACAAGAAGTGCATGGAGAATGGCACCACGCAATGGCCGCAGATGTTCTGCAACCGGACGCAGCCGGAGCTCCGCTGCACGTCCAGCCGCCTCGGCGTCGGCCAGTGTGATTTGGTTACTCACAGGCATGTGTTGGTGAACTACTTCCAGCACTTCACAAACGTATGGCTTCGCGGTTCTTCGCTGTACATGGACTACTGTCCTGTTGTCGAAGCGAACAGGGCGCGTACCTGCAACCAGAACCCCGCGACTACATGGGCTGATGTCAGAATCCCCAACGCCTTCTCCGATGCTGGGCGCTGTATCGATCTGGCCTTTTTGCTGAAAGGGGCATCCGTGCGGAACCGGGCTGCCACGCCGGCATGTGCGCCCACGAGCAGTGCAACAACGCGACGCGCACGTACAGCATCCAAGTGTATCAGAGCAGCATCTACATGGAGTGCACACCGGGCCAGAGAATCACGCTCTCTGGTGTCAGCGACGCCTTCGAGGCCGGTGGCTCCATCACGTGCCCGCCGTACGTTGAGGTGTGCCAGGGCAACGTGAAGGCGGTGGTGGACATCGAAGCTGATCATGAGGCCAACACCACCAGCAGCAGTCCGTATACCCACAGCCGGAGGCACAGCAGCTCCAACAGCAGCAGTACAGAGAGGCACATCGGAGGGCAAAGGCTGCGACTGTCGGGGCAACGGTACAGCCAATCCGCTTGCAAGGCCCATACTGTTCTGAATTGGGGCGACGATGGCGACTCCGTTGCGGGTTGTACTCACTTGTGCCTAAAGCAGGAACGGCTCTCGGGCCTCAAGGCAGTGCAACTATTTTCTCTCGGCCCCTAACGTCCGCCCCCCCCCCTCCCCTCCCCTCCCGGGTAAAGAGGACGGCAATCAGTTTGTGGCAGGCTGCCTATTGCCGCTGTCCCTCTACCGAATGGTTGAGTGGATGGTATGGAAGGATCACGACACCGCCCCCGTTAAATGTCCCCTGTTGTTCTTCGAGGGGTGCCAAGATGAATCACCGTAACGACTGCGCGGACACGCACTGTCATGCTATGGCTGGCGGCTCGCAACACCGTCATCCAAACCATCTGAGGGAGAGAGGGCCACGAAAGGAGACGCACCAGTCGAGTGGTGCACCACATCATCCCATCCCAGATCACATATGTGTGCGCCTCCCACCGTACACCGTCGAATACCCCCCCCTCCCCCACTCGATTGTGAGTAGTTCTCCGGCCTTCATATAACGGGCAGGAACTCGCGGCCAGTCAGGAGAACCCTCATCGCACACAGCGTGGTTGAAGAGACTGAGAGAGCCCTATGGCCTGTACTCCTGGAGCATCCTCTTTTTTTATTCCTTCTCCACCCCCTCACCACCTCGCACACGCACACTGCCTGATCGCCCTCGTTCCCTTCTCCCAACTACCCACCCACTTTGCATGTTCCCCGTACGACAGGTGCCGCTGCTTCCACGCCCCGAGAAGGACCCGTGTTTGGCCCCCCTGAGACGAGGGAGTGTGGGCCACTGCAGGTGTCTCCAACACTCATATTGCCACGTGTCTCCAACGAATGGACGTGGAAGCACAACGAGGGGTGGAGGGTGAAGGGGTGCACATAAAACAATTGTCCCCTCCGTCGACCTGAAAGAGGGTACGCCCAAGACGACGAGAAACCCCTTCGCAATGCAGCCTCAGTGAATGGGCCGTGGCCAGATGTGCGCCTGTGACCGGGTGAAGTTCTGTTTGTAAGGGTATGCGTTGAAGCTGGAGAAAAAGAGCGGGAGCGAACAGCGGTCGGTTGGTTGTCATTGGCATGTCCTCGCCGAGCAGCGCTGTCCCGCTGTGACGCATGTGTGTGCCTCCATCCAACGATTTGCCATACTCCCCTTTTCCCCTTGTCGAGTGTGTGGTCCCTCCTCCCCCCTGCACATGCCTCTACTCCTCAGGGCTTCTTGTGTTTTGTTCATGTCGGATCTTTTTTGCTATACGTGTGTGCTTCCCTGCGCACGGAGGGGGAAGAGGGAGAGGGGCATGGGAGCGCGTGCTCACTTCTCATCTTGTGCACGGGGGGACCTCTCTCTCTATATGATCCTCACGGCACCCCTCAACACTGCCCTCTTGCCATCCGCTCGAATGTGGCCTCACCTTCACCTCACATCCCTTCACACGCAACACGGGCACGTACACACAAACGATGCACTTGAGCATTACACATAAAGGGAGGCAAATACCGTGGAGCTCCGATGTACATGGATGTATACATGTACATTTGTTTATCGACTACGCGGTGTGGAGTTGTTGGTGGGGGGTACGGTGGGACTCCTGTGCGGTTGTGGGCGCCTCACTCATGGGCGTGTCTCCTCTGTGTGATTTCGTGTGTCCGGATGTGTGCCATTCCGATCGCACGTCTTCCCTCATCGCCCCCCTCCGTGTGGGATGGCGGGTGTTTTCCACTTATTTTGATCCGATGTGGCTCTCCCTTTTATAAACGACTCGTATATCCCCCACGCTGTCTTGTGAGCAGAGCGGAGGGGGGCCGATGTATGTCCGACTCGTCGTGTTAGCGGAAAGACAAAAGAAGGGCAGATCATCTGGTGTGGGTGTGTGTGTGTGCACTTATCACCACCACCCCCTGCTGGTGTTGTCGCTCTACTTGTTCTGTTATTGTTATACATCTCTCTTTGTTATACTGTGTCTAGACTCTTTGTTCTCCTGCATATTTTTACTCCCGCTCATGCACTGCCAAGACAGGCACACCAGCATACTCGACCGCCCCCTCCCTCCACACACACACAAACCGACGCGAGTGTACACGCATAACCACTGGTGTGCAAGTCGCACGTCTTTGACCCGCGTGTGCGTGTGTGTGTGTGCGCGCAGGCATGGGGGTACACCCCCCAGAGATGTGCAGTATCCTTTCGGTGCCCTACTTCTCTTTGCCCAAGTGCCTTCTTCATCTGCGGTGAAAATGAACTCACCGGCTACTGGTCGTGCTCCACCCCCCTCCTGCGTTGTAGTGCGCCGAGGCCCCTCTCGACCACACCACAGAAAAGCTATCCCTGGTGTTGTATAGCCCTTCTGTTACACGCTGTGAGAATCGTGGCCTTTGTGATGTGGAGGCTGTGAGGGTGTCAAGACGACTTGAGTTTCCACTTCGCACCCCCGTCTGTCGCTGTCACGGTCGCGCTGCGCCGGTACTACTCGGACGGGCCCCCTCGGGGCTACCGCTGCCAGCGCCAGCACCACTGCCGGCGGGTGTACAATGGCGAATGCATGGGCGCCTGAACCCTCGCCTGCCACACCCTGGCTGCTGCTGCGGTCTTTGGTGCCTCCCTGCCTCGTGTGCTCTCTGCGCGCGTGTCGATTCCCCTCATGCTCGTCAATGACCGGACTTACGGCGCCATATGCGGCGGCCTCCCGTGCCTCACGCTGTGGGACGTGACACTGGTTCTCGACGGCGTGACACCCCGTGTGTGTCGGCAGCGGCGGTCGGTGCACACGCTCACACCCACAACCACCCATACGCATACGCACCGCACGGACAGTGATGAATCTGGTGTACCCCCGCGCCTGCGCTGCCCCTGACACATCTCTGCGCGGTCCAACTTTCCAACGCTCTACCCCACACTCTCCCCCTCCTCCGTGACGATCCATCCCGCTCTCTTCTCCCTTCTCCACTTCTGGCATCCCTACACCGCACGGTCCTCTGCCACACTCTCACACAGACGCTCACGCTCACACGCACTCGCTCGACTCAACCAGCACACCGCCACGCACACACACACACAGCACATACCCGCTGAGTTGTGTCTCCTGTTGTTCCACTCGCCTTCTCTCTACTCCTCCATCCCCTCAACACGCACGCCCCCTTCTCCTCCTTCACCGCCAACATGACTCGCAGCTTACCAAGCAGCACGCACGACAGGCGTAGCAGCGCCGCACGCCTGGTGCGCCTCACAATCACCGCGCTCTTTGCAGTGGCTGTCGTCGGCTCTGCCATCGTGTGGGCACAGACCACCAACAACCTCTGTATCCACAACTCGGTACAGCAGCGCGTGCTGCAGTCTGTTGTCCAGGACCAGCACAGCGGCAGCGGCACACACTCGGCCGTGGGCCTGCCCTACGTTGCCATAGTAGATAGCCCCACCGGCATGAGCACCGCAGTCGACTCCATGGGATCTGACATCACCCCGCCCAATGTCACGCGCTCCGAGCACTGGGGTGAGCTGCGTATTACCGTGTCCACGGATAATTTCACAGACCCCCAGCGCTACTGCAAAAGTGTCGGGGAGAAGGTCAAGGATCAAAGTGGCTTCAATGTCACCTGCACCACCGATGACATCCTGACCGAAGATAAGCGCGACATCCTGATGAAGTCGATCCTCCCCGAGGCGGTGCGGCTGCACACGGATCGCCTGAAGGTGAAGCAGGTGCGGAGTAACTGGACGGTGAGGGATGAACTCTGTGTCAACTTCAAGGTTCCACAGACCCGCCTCACGGAAGGATTCAACAACACCGACTTTCTGCTCTACGTGGAAGCTGTGCCCAGCGATTCAGGGGTAGTGGCGTGGGGCGCAATCTGCCAAGCGTTTCCCGGTGGTCAACCCGCTGTCGGCGTCATCAACGTCCCCGCAGCCTCCATCGTGTCGCGCTACGACCAACGTGTCATTCGTACGGTAGCACACCAGATTGCGCATGCGCTGGGCTTCAGCGACAAAGTGTTCGTGAGCACCGGCATAAAGAACTCGAGCAGTCCGATCCGCTATAACCCCCTTACCCCTCCTGTCATTAAGGGCAACACGACGGTCGCCAAAGCACGCGACCACTACAACTGCTCATCCCTGAAGCAACTGGAGATGGAGAGCGACCCCCTAGATGAAAGTAAGATCTTCCACTTCTTGAGGCGCAACGCCAAGGACGAGCTCATGGCGCCTGTGGTGGGTGCCGGCTACTACAGTGCGCTGACGATGGCCATCTTCGAGGACATGGGCTTCTACAAGGCGAACTTCAGCAAGGCCGAGGCGATGCCGTGGGGTCACAGCGCCACCTGCGCCTTCCTGAACAACACGTGCAAAGACAACATCATCACGCAGTGGCCGAAGATGTTCTGTAATCGAACGATACCAGAGTACAGCTGCACCTCCAGCCGTCTAGACATCGGCGTATGCGTTGTTGACACTCATCACCCCCCCATGGCGACGGCTTACCGATACTTCCCCATGACAGAGCTCGAGGAAAACTCCCCTTCCCTGGACTCCTGCCCGTATGTGGAAGCTAAACGTACGGGTGCGTGCAACCGGAACTCCTCTACCGCGTCGGATGACTTTGACAAATTCAGCGTCTTCTCCGACGCGGCGCGCTGCATCGACGGGGCGTTCACACCGAAGAACACGAGTAAGGACTCCCGCCGCATCTCAGGCATGTGCACCAATGTAAAGTGCGACAACGCAACGAACACGTACAGCATTCAGGTGAAGGGCAGCAGATCCTACGTGAACTGCACACCGGGCATGAAGGTCACGCTCTCCAATGTCAGCAACGCCTTCGAGGCCAGCGGCTACATCACGTGCCCGCCGTACGTTGAGGTGTGCCAGGGCAACGTGAAGGCGGTGATGGACTTCGAAAGAGACCGGGAACACTCAGCCAGCAGCAGCAGTGGTGGTGATACCGCCAGCAGCTCTGGAAGTGATGTACGTCCCAGCAGCAGCAGCAGTGGTAGTGACAGCAGCCATTCTCGCGGCAATAGCGCAGCTGGTGTCCACAACGCGCGCGCCTTCCTACCCGGCATAGCAGCGGTTGTAGCCGTGATCCTGATTGGGCTTTCCTGTGCGTAGACCTGGAGCGTGTGCGGCACCACCCATGCCGACGGCTCCCTGGTGCACCGAGCTGACCGTTGTGGACTGACGTTCGATACGCCCCAACGTGGACCTCACACTCCGCCAGGGACTCCCCCATGACATGGATGATGGAGGTTTTCATGGGGTAGACGGCCAGCCCAGTGTCAGGCCACCACGTTGTGTTTCTCCACGGGCCGCTGGATACAAATGGAGGTCATCAGTGCGCACATCTCGCATGCGTGACTGGCAAAGCTTTGCAATATATATAGTTATCCCGCCTGACCATCGAAGGCGCTAGAGAAGTGGACGAAGCAATCGTGACCAACACCGCACCCACTCACCCCCCACTCCGGTGTGCTCGTGTATGCGAGCCGCGTGGCGCCTTGTGCACCCGACCAGGTGCGGCGATTTAGGTGTGGCAGGTGAGCAAGAAGCTCGCCACTGGTGCCAGCGACACCCGAACAGCCCTGGACACACCATCGACTCCGCCATACCCCAACGTGAGGAGTGTGCAGACCACGTTATGAAATACGGGGACGTGAGTACGTTGGCGAAGAGAGAAGCACGGCATGCGGTGCGCGCACAGGTCTGAGAGGGGCCCCTCCTCTGAGGTTGCACCTGACAATCGACCCACCTCACAACATCTCTGGTGTATTCGGGCCACCACCACCACCACCACCCCACCGTCGTGGCTAACGGTGCCGGTGCCATTCAAAATGCATTGAAAAAGGCACACCGCCCTCTCCCCTCCAACTCGGGCGGCGGTGGCCTCGTCGTCATCCCCCACCCCTTCAAGCCACTGTTTTCGTTGTTTATTTGCTTCCCTTGCTTCTCCCCCCAATTTTACTTGGTTTATTGTTATCCGCGTGTGTAGGGCTGGTGCGATGGGTGGAGGTGCGGACACGGAGGGCCATTGATGTGGATGCTTTATACAAAGCGAGAGCGCCTCCTCTGGTCCTATGGCCTCCCGCTATTCCCTCTCCCTCCCCTTCCTATATACTCTCTGCTCCCTCCCCCTCCCACCCGCCACTGAACACGCGTTTTTATCACGGATACGATGGATCGTTGTACGACTACTCTTTTGCATTACACATCTCTATGGTGTGAGTGTGACTGAATGAATGTGCATGTGCCAGCGCCTTGTCCCTCCTCTCCCCCCTTCCTGTTACTATAACAAACTTTGACTGTTCTCTTTTCCACCCTCTGTGCCTCCAGGCTCAGTTATCACCAGTGCGGTGTCGGAACCAAACAGGGACACCGACACACCCTGACGGGCTCAGCCACCCACCCACCCACCCACCACACACACAGACACGCACGCACGCCGGGATACACAGCGAACGAGTGATCTGCGAGTTGATCATTATGCGCCGTGCGTGCTTGTGCTCGTGTGTGGTGCACCTCTGGTCCCAGTTTCCTTCGCCCCCCAATGCCCTCGTTTTGTCTTTCATCTGCAGTGTATGACATCCTCAGCCGTTGACTGCCCGACTCAGTGCAATGCGCCGAGGTCCCTCCCCTCCCCCCTTCCCCCTCAAATGATAAAGCAGAAGGACACCCCCGGGTGTTTTCCTTGCCGTGCCGCCTCGGCCAGCACCACAGGCTCTCCCTCCGCGCTGACTAGGCGGTGCATGAGCTCCGTGGAGGTGCCGTTGTGGAGCCGAGGTGGTCAAGTCAGCGGACCCCGACGTGTGCGTCCCACCATCACACCGCCGTTACCTGTGAGAGCTCCCTCTGTACCCGCGCACGGCCCCCTTCCCTCTCACCGCATCCCCAAATACAACTCAGCGTGTGACTCGGTGTCTCGCACCGCTTCTTTTTCCTTGCGCTTTTCTCACTCCCTCCCTCCCCCTCTCCCTATTTCTGTCACGTAGCACAAACAGTGTCCACTGGTGGGGGCGGGCGCAGTAGTGCTGCTGCGGCGGCGCAGGCTCGCCTCGTGCCGGCATCACCGCTGCTTCGTGCCACGCACGGAGAGGGCGGGCTGCGCAGCACAGCCGCCTCTTCGCTCACGACTGATTGCCTGCCTGGCCGCGTACTCACGACGACCGTCCCCCGCTTCATTCCTCCCACCACAATCGCATCGGCGATATAAACGCGGCCGAGCGCCACACAGAGCGGGCGACATGTGACCGTGTGTTTCGCTTCTCTTCGGCCCGGTTACACTCCCCAACGCAACACCCCCCCCCCTCGCTCTCCTTTGGAGGGAGAGGGTGGGAGGGGGAGGAGGAGCAGGCCGTAGAAACACACCACCACCACCGCCTCGCCTGTCCTTCCCTCCCACCAGTCAAACCAGGTTACTTCTGTGGCGGCGTACATGTTCTGCGTGAACAACAACGATGGAGAGGTGATCCGCCACCGCCTGGGAGAGCTGCAGGTGGCCAGCACGGTGCTTTGCGTAGCACCGCCGCGTGGCACGCACACATACAGACGTTGCCCCCTGTCCACCTGCTGTCTGTGCTACTCGGTGATGTCTACATCTTTGTGTGTACGTGTAGACGTGGTTTTGTGTACTTGCATGTGTCGTCCTGTCAAAGGCTCCGGCCCCTCCCCTCCCTCCCGCCCCCTCCCTCCCGCCCCCTCCACTCCAGGCGGTGTGGCCCTGGTGGGATTCCCATTTAGCTGCCGCCTGTTTCGCTCTCTTCCTCCTCGCTGACCCTCACCGGCGGCCCCTCCCCCTCTCCCTCCCTCTCCACGCGCATGATGTGAACCATCCACCCATCCCCCACTCCACATCCCCATCCCATCACGTCTCCCCCACTATCTGCCCTCCCACCCCCCACCGCCCACCGCTCCCCTAGACTGCACAATCCTGCGCCCATCACCGGCACTCTCAATCACTCTTTTCTTACTGACCGCCCCCCTCCCCCCCCCCCCCCCCCCCCATACAGAGGCGCACACAGCACAGCACATACCCGCTGAGCAGCACCTCCCCATTCACTCGCCTTTACCCTACACCTTCCCCCCCCCCATATACCTCCACCACCTACCCCACCGCCAGCATGTCCCGCAACTGTTTGGGTAGCACGCACCAGTTGCGTAGCGGCGCCGCACGCCTGGTGCGCCTCGCCGCAGTGGCGTGTCTCGCACTGGCGGCCGGCTCCGCTGCCGTGTGGGCACAGCCGGTGGGTGTCGTGACCACCGGGCACCGCTGCATCCACGACAAGATACAGCAGCGCGTGCTGCAGTCGGTGGCTCAAGAGCACGACAACCTGGGCACGCTCTCTGCCGTCGGGTTGCCATCTGTCGCAGCAGCACCGGACCTCGATTCTGTGAGCGGCAAAGTCAACTCTGCTTTGCGGTATAGCACGGGGCTAAATGTCACGCGCTCCAAGGACTGGGGTGAGCTGCGCATCACCGTGTCCACGGTTAATCTCACGGACCCCCACCCCTACTGCACACAGGACGGGCAGGAGAGCATCAACGACGGTAGTGGAGATGTAAAATGCAGCGAAGACGACATGTTGACGGAAGAGAAGCGCGACATCCTGACCAACTCGATCCTCCCCGAGGCGGTGCGGCTGCACACGGATCGGCTGAGGGTGAAGCAGGTGCAGAGTAACTGGACGGTGGCGGTCGGGAACGGCAGAATCTGTGGCTTATTCAACGTGCCACAGGCGCACGTCACCAACGGCGTCCACAACACCGACTTTCTGCTTTACGTGGCATCCGCGCCGAGCGCTGCAGGTGCGGTGTCGTGGGGCGCTACGTGCCAAGTGTTCCCCAACGGTCAACCGGCTGTCGGCGTCATCAACGTCCCCGCAGCCCAGATCGTGTCGCGCTATGACCAACGCGTCATTCGCACGGTGGCACACCAGATCGCGCATGCGCTGGGCTTCAGCGAGGACTTCTTCCAGAAGGCAGGCATCACGAAATTCGTCGAGAATATTCGCAGCAAGCCCGACAACTTTACTGTGATCAACGGCAGCAAGACAGTGGAGAAGGCCCGCACGCACTACAACTGCTCCACACTGGAGTACGTGGAGATGAATAACCGCCCCAACGTTGACTGGGAGAATTCACACTTGTCGATGCGCAACGCCAAGGACGAGCTCATGGCGCCTGAGGTGGGTGCCGGCTACTACACTGCGCTGACGATGGCCATCTTCGAGGACACGCGCTTCTACAAGGCGGACTTCAGCAAGGCCGAGGTGATGACGTGGGGCCGCAACGCCAGCTGCGCCTTCCTCAACGACAAGTGCATGGAGAACAACATCACGCAGTGGCCGCAGATGTTCTGCAACGACACAAACGAAAAGTACCGCTGTACCTCCAGCCGTCTACACGTCGGGGGATGTGATGTCGTGACCTACCCAAAATCGCTGGACTCGCACTGGCGGTCCTTCACCAACGACCGCCTCGGGGGCTCTACTGCATTCCTCGACATCTGCCCCGTTGTGGTCCCGTCTGACGAAGGTGCGTGCAACCAGAACACCACGACCGCGCCGTGGTATGTCAGGAGCTTCAACGTGTTCTCTGAGGCAGCGCGTTGCATTGATGGGTCCTTCACGCCAAAGGGCCTCGCACGTTGGCGTCGCCTCTACAACGGCATGTGCGCCAACATCCGGTGTGATATGTCGACGCAGACGTACGGTATCCAGGTGAAGTGGGGCAGCGGTTACTTCAACTGTACGCCGGGCCAGAACATCTCGCTCGACACCATCAGCAACGGCTTCGAGGACGGCGGCTACATCACGTGCCCGCCGTACGCTGAGGTGTGCCAGGGCAACGTGAAGGCGGTGGTGGACTTCAAAGCTGCTCTCGAAAAGAACAGAGGCACAACCAGCAGCAGCGCACAAGACAACGCCCTCGCCGACAGCATGACCAGCAGCGCACAAGACAGCGCCCTCGCTGACAGTGTGCCCAGCAGCCAACAAGACAGCGCCCTCGCCGACAGCATGACCAGCAGCGAACAAGACAACGCCCCCGCTGACAGCATGACCAGCAGCGCACAAGATAACGCCCTCGCCGACAGTGTGCCCAGCAGCCAACAAGACAGCGCCCTCGCCGACAGCATGACCAGCAGCGCACAAGACAACGCCCTCGCCGACAGTATGACCAGCAGCGCAAAAGACAACGCCCTCGCCGACAGCATGACCAGCAGCGAACAAGACAACGCCCCCGCTGACAGCATGACCAGCAGCGCACAAGACAACGCCCTCGCCGACAGTGTGCCCAGCAGCCAACAAGACAGCGCCCTCGCCGACAGCATGACCAGCAGCGCACAAGACAACGCCCTCGCCGACAGTATGACCAGCAGCGCAAAAGACAGCGCCCTCGCCGACAGCATGCCCAGCAGCGCACAAGACAACGCCCCCGCTGACAGTATGACCAGCAGCGCACAAGACAACGCCCCCGCTGACAGCATGCCCAGCAGCCAACAAGACAGCGCCCTCGCCGACAGTGTGCCCAGCAGCGGTAAAGACAGCGCCCTCGCCGACAGCATGACCAGCAGCGGACAAGACAGCGCCCTCGCCGACAGCATGACCAGCAGCGCACAAGACAACGCCCTCGCCGACAGCATGACCAGCAGCGCACAAGACAACGCCCTCGCTGACAGCATGCCCAGCAGCCAACAAGACAGCGCCCTCGCCGACAGTGTGCCCAGCAGCGGTAAAGACAACGCCCCCGCTGACAGCATGACCAGCAGCGCACAAGACAACGCCCTCGCTGACAGCATGCCCAGCAGCCAACAAGACAGCGCCCTCGCCGACAGTGTGCCCAGCAGCGGTAAAGACAACGCCCCCGCTGACAGTATGACCAGCAGTGCACAAGACAGCGCCCTCGCCGACAGTGTGCCCAGCAGCGCACAAGACAACGCCCTCGCCGACAGTGTGCCCAGCAGCGCACAAGACAGCGCCCCCGCCGACAGTATGACCAGCAGCGCACAAGACAGCGCCCTCGCCGACAGTATGACCAGCAGCGGAAAAGACAGCGCCCTCGCCGACGGTATGCCCAGCAGCCAACAAGACAGCGCCCTCGCCGACAGTGTGCCCAGCAGCGGTAAAGACAGCGCCCTCGCCGACAGCATGACCAGCAGCGGACAAGACAGCGCCCTCGCCGACAGCATGACCAGCAGCGCACAAGACAACGCCCTCGCTGACAGCATGCCCAGCAGCCAACAAGACAGCGCCCTCGCCGACAGTGTGCCCAGCAGCGGTAAAGACAACGCCCCCGCTGACAGCATGACCAGCAGCGCACAAGACAACGCCCTCGCCGACAGCATGACCAGCAGCCAACAAGACAGCGCCCTCGCCGACAGTATGACCAGCAGCGGAAAGGACAGCGCCCTCGCCGATAGTATGCCTAGCAGCGCACAAGACAAGGCCCTCGCCGACAGTGTGCCCAGCAGCCAACAAGACAGCGCCCCCGCTGACAGCATGACCAGCAGCGCACAAGACAACGCCCCCGCTGACAGTATGACCAGCAGCGCACAAGACAACGCCCCCGCTGACAGCATGCCCAGCAGCCAACAAGACAGCGCCCTCGCCGACAGTGTGCCCAGCAGCGGTAAAGACAGCGCCCTCGCCGACAGCATGACCAGCAGCGGACAAGACAGCGCCCTCGCCGACAGCATGACCAGCAGCGCACAAGACAACGCCCTCGCTGACAGCATGCCCAGCAGCCAACAAGACAGCGCCCTCGCCGACAGTGTGCCCAGCAGCGGTAAAGACAACGCCCCCGCTGACAGCATGACCAGCAGCGCACAAGACAACGCCCTCGCTGACAGCATGCCCAGCAGCCAACAAGACAGCGCCCTCGCCGACAGTGTGCCCAGCAGCGGTAAAGACAACGCCCCCGCTGACAGTATGCCCAGCAGCGCACAAGACAGCGCCCTCGCCGACAGTGTGCCCAGCAGCGCACAAGACAACGCCCTCGCCGACAGTGTGCCCAGCAGCGCACAAGACAGCGCCCCCGCCGACAGCATGACCAGCAGCGCACAAGACAGCGCCCCCGCTGACAGCATGACCAGCAGCGCACAAGACAACGCCCCCGCTGACAGTATGACCAGCAGCGCACAAGACAGCGCCATCGCCGACAGCATGACCAGCAGCCAACAAGACAACGCCCTCGCCGACAGTATGACCAGCAGCGCACAAGACAACGCCCTCGCCGACAGCATGCCCAGCAGCCAACAAGACAGCGCCCTCGCTGACAGTATGACCAGCAGCGGAAAAGACAGCGCCCTCGCCGACGGTATGCCCAGCAGCCAACAAGACAGCGCCCCCGCTGACAGCATGACCAGCAGCGCACAAGACAACGCCCCCGCTGACAGCATGACCAGCAGCGCACAAGACAACGCCCCCGCTGACAGCATGACCAGCAGCGCACAAGACAACGCCCTCGCCGACAGTATGCCCAGCAGCCAACAAGACAGCGCCCCCGCTGACAGTATGACCAGCAGCGCACAAGACAACGCCCCCGCTGACAGTATGACCAGCAGCGCAAAAGACAGCGCCCCCGCTGACAGCATGACCAGCAGCGCACAAGACAACGCCCCCGCTGACAGCATGACCAGCAGCGGAAAAGACAGCGCCCCCGCTGACAGTATGCCCAGCAGCCAACAAGACAGCGCCCTCGCCGACAGTATGCCCAGCAGCGGAAAAGACAGCGCCCCCGCCGACGGTATGCCCAGCAGCGGAAAAGACAGCGCCCTCGCCGACGGTATGCCCAGCAGCGGAAAAGACAGCGCCCCCGCCGACGGTATGCCCAGCAGCCAACAAGACAGCGCCCCCGCTGACAGCATGACCAGCAGCGCACAAGACAGCGCCCTCGCTGACAGTATGCCCACCAGCCAACAAGACAACGCCCTCGCTGACAGCATGACCAGCAGCGGAAAACACAGCGCCCTCGCCGACGGTATGCCCAGCAGCGGAAAAGACAGCGCCCTCGCTGAGAGCATGCCCAGCAGCGGACGAGGCCACACCCCCACCGACAGTATACCCAACAGCGGACGAGGCCACATCCCCACCGACAGCATGCTCAGCAGCGGACGAGGCCACATCCCCACCGACAGCATGCCCAGCAGCGGCAGTGATGCCAACAAACCCGATGCCACGTCCAGCAACGGTAAAGGCGACAGGCTCTACCCCCGCGGCAACGGTGCAGCTGGCCTTCACAGCGCGCGCACCCTGGTGTCCGCTGGAGTGGCGCTGCTGGTAGTAACACTGACTGTTGGTTTGAGTGCCTAACATCAGAACGCCTGGCGCACTGCTCATCACAACTGCTGGTGCGGCCACCCAGCGAGGGTTGCATATACACGACCGACACCCTCCGCTGGGGATGTCATGACGCACCCTGAGAGGGCCCTGATCTGAATCCGGTGAGCGGTTCTTGTCCCATAGTGCATGCGCACCGCCCACCTCTACTCCAGTCACTCCGAAGCCGAGCACGAATCCGGACGCAGCCCATGACCAGCGAAAAATGGGAGCCGAAGCTGCGTCCCTGCAGTCTGAGGTGCAACACACGTATTGGACGAGTGAATAGGCGTATACGCAAATGGGCCTGACACACTGTGACGCCCGTCGGCAAGACGTGAGGGCACACCCTCGGCCGCGATAGCACCAGCCCCAGCCCAGTAGTGTGGTGGTCAATGAGCGGTGGCTGGGTGTGACACCGCCGACCGGTGTCTTGAGGTACGGTTGCCGTCGATGGTTCATCGTGCCGAGTGTCCTCGCTGGTCCACGTACTCGGTTGATGGGCAGCTGAGTGTTTGGCACCCCACCTCCACACCCCACCTCCTCACCCCATCCACACTCGAGCGGTGGTGGTGTCGTCGTCTTCACCCCCTTCTCAACCACTTCTTTGTTACTTATTGGATTCACCTTCCTTCCCTCCTTCCCATGTTATACCCGCTTACTTTTTCACCCGCGTGTGGGGGTGGGTGGGTGGATGCAGGGGTGGGATAGACGGTTGGTGTGGCGGACATGGAGGGCCCTCGATGTGGATGCTGTATACAAAGCGAGAGGGCCCAGTCCTTCTCTCCTTCCTCATCGCCCCCCTCCCCCACGCCCTCCCGTCTCCCCGTCGCCCCTCCCCTCACCCCCCATCCCGAACGCGTGCATTTCTCCTTTTTTCCTCTTTTTGGGCTCTCCATCATCCTTGACTTCTTCACTTCCCTTCACCCCCCTCCCCTCCCCCTTCACTCCTTCAGAGGTGTCCTCCAATGAGGATGGGGATTTATGTTTGTGTGTTTCTCTTCTTCTTACCCCTTCACAGCGCCCACATATACACCTGCGGTCTGTGATGGTGACAGCGCCACGTCCCTGTGCCCCTCCCTCCCTCCCCTACGACACAGAGTGGAGGGAGAGAGTGAGTGAGCGTGCTGAGTCCACCCCTCCGTGCCTCCGCCCTCTCTCCCTCTCTCTGTCTCTCTCTGTATGTGTGTGCTTGTCCTTCCTTATTTACCTTGTCCACTTCTCTTCTCACGACGACACCAGTGCGCTGTCAACACGACACAAGAAAACCATCACACACCCCAACACCCTCACACACTCGACCGCAGCACAGCAGAGAAGGGGTCGCTGGCTACGTCGGCGCCTGCGTCTGCATCACCCCGGGTACATCCTCAGCTGCTCACGGCCTCGACGCTGACACGGCATCAGACTGTCGCAGGGCTTCCCCGACTCCCCCGACTCCCTCCATGTTTATTCTCATCCTTCCCCTATTCTTCCTCTCCCTCATCTGGTGCTTCCCTGTCCCTTTCCCTGCCCTCTGTGCATGACAGACACACGCCCAACCGCACCTCCCCGCCACCCCCGTCCCTGGCCTTTGCAACTTCGCGGCAACTACCACCCGTACCCCTCTGCCTCTTGTCCCTTTGTTTCGTTTTGCTATTGTTCACCCCTACACCGCTGGTCTGCGCGTCAGACACACGCACGCGCGTACGCACTCGCTTCCCTTCGACTGAACACACATACACAGGCACGCACGCATAGCACATACTCGCTGGGCAACGCCTCCTCCCCACTCGCCCTCACGCGGACACCCCCTGACGTTTTTACACGTATCCTCTCAGCACCAGTAGGGCACCACACAACGTCAGCGGCACGCACTAGCTGCGCAGCGGCGCCGCACGCCTGATGAGCCTCGCCGCAGTGGCATGCCTTGTACTGGCTGTCGGTGTCTCCGCTGTCGTGTGAGCACAATCCACGGGCACCGCGACCGTAGGCGAGCACTGCATCCACGATGATGTGCAGCAGCGCGTGCTGCAGTCGGTGGCGCAAGACCAGCACGGCGGCCGCGTCACTCATTCAGCTGTGGGCCTGACCTACGCCGCGGTGGCATCTCACACTGCTGTCGAGCACGACCCGGTAAACCACGGGCGGCCCGACATCACGCCACACAGCCTCGATCCCTCCGCAGACTGGGGTGAGCTGCGCATCACCGTGTCCACTGAGGTTTTCACGGACCCCGACCTCCAGTGCACACACGGCGGGCAGGAGATCAGCAACCATCATAGTCTCATTCTCATCTGCACCGCCGGTGACATCCTCACGGATGAGAAGCGCAACATCCTCCTCGAGTCGATTCTCCCAGAGGGCGGTCCGGTTGCACACAGAGCGCCTGAGGGTGAGGCAGACGCAGGGCAGCTGGAAGGTGATTGATATGCCGAGGTACATCTGTGACTTCCTCAAGGTGCAGGTAGCTCACCGCACAGAGGTGGTTCAGCAACACTGACTTCGTGGTCTATGTTGTTGCTGTACCGAACGAACTGGACGGGCTGGCAATCTCAGCCATCTTCCAAGTGTTCTCTGACTGCCAGCACGCTGTCGGCGTCAACAAGGTACCTGCAGCCCTGATCATGTCTCAGCACGATCAGCGCCTCACACGTATATTCGCTCATGAGATGCCGCACGCGCTCGGCCACCGTTCTTCGAACTGGAAGGAGGCACTCATCATGACGGGGGTCGAGTGTACTCGTGGCAACATGTATCCCGTCGCTGTGGTGAAGGGCAGCAGCACCACGACGACGACGGGGCTGTGACACTGTGGAGAAGGTGGAGATGGAGCTTTTCTGGAAAACGGACACTCGGACACGCATGTGAACATGCGCCACGCCAAGGACGAGCTCATGGCGCCTGTGGTGAGTGCCGGCTACTACACTGCGCTCACCATGGCCATCTTCGAGGACATGGGCTTCTACCAGGCGGACTTCAGCAAGGTGGAAGTGATGCCGTGGGACCGCAATGCCAGCTGTGACTTATTGAAGAAGAAATGCATGGAGAAGCCAGAGATGTTCTGCAATCGGACAGAACCGGGGCTCCGCTGCACGTCCAGCCGCCTCGGCGTCGGCCAGTGTGATGTGGTTACTCACACGCTTGTGTTTGTGGACTACTTCCAGCACTTCACAAACGTATGGCTTCGCGGTTCGTCGCTGTACATGGACTACTGTCCTGTTGTCGAAGCGTACAGGGTGCGTACCTGCAACCAGAACCCCGCGACTACATGGCCTGATGTCAGAGTCCCCAACGCCTTCTCCGATGCTGGGCGCTGTATCGATCTTGCCTTTTTGCCGAAAGGGGCATCCGTGCGGAACCGGGCTGCCACGCCGGCATGTGCGCCCACGTTCAGTGCAACAACGCAACGCGCACGTACAGCATCCAAGTGTATCAGAGCAGCACCTACATGGAGTGCACACCTTGCCAGAGAGTCACTCTCTATGATGTCAGCGACGCCTTCGAGGCCGGCGGCTCCATCACGTGCCCGCCGTACGTTGAGGTGCGGCAGGGCAACGTGAAGGCGGTGGTGGACATCGAAGCTGATCATGAGGCCAACACCACCACCAGCAGCAGTCCGGATACCCACAGCCGGAGGCACAGCAGCTCCAACAGTAGCAGTACAGGGGGGGCACATCGGGGGGCAGAGGCTGCGACTGTCGGGGCAACGGTGCAGCCAATCTGCTTGCAAGGCCCATACTGTTCTGAATTGGGGCGACAATGGCGACTCCGATGCTGGTTGTACTCACTTGTGCCTAAAGCAGGAACGGCTCTTGGGCCTCAAGGCAGTGCAACTAATTTCTCTCGGCCCCCAACGTCCGCCCTCCCCCCCCCATTCCTCCTCCCGGGTAAAGAGAAAGGCAATCAGTCTTTGGCAGGCTGCCTATTGCCGCTGTCCCTCTACCGAATGGTTGAGTGGATGGTATGGAAGGATCACGACACCGCCCCTGTTTGAATACCCCCTGTTGTTCCTCGAGGGGTGCCAAGATGAATCACCGTAACGACTGCGCGGACACGCACTGTCATGCTATGGCTGGCGGCTCGCAACACCGTCACCCAAACCATCTGAGGGAGAGAGGGCCACGAAAGGAGACGCACCAGTCGAGTGGTGCACCACATCATCCCATCCCAGATCACACATTTGTGCGACTCCCACCGTACACCGTCGAATTCCTCTCCCCCCCTTCCCCACTCGATTGTGAGTAGTTCTCCGGCCTTCATATAACGGGCAGGAACTCGCGGCCAGTCAGGAGAACCCTCATCGCACACAGCGTGGTTGAAGAGACTGAGAGAGCCCTATGGCCTGTACTCCTGGAGCATCCTCTTTCTTTTATTCCTTCCCCCCACCCCCTCACCACCTCGCACACGCACACACTGCCTGATCGTCCTCGTTCCCTTCTTCCAACTACCCACCCACTTTGCATGCTCCCCGTACGACAGGTGCCGCTGCTTCCTCGCCCCGAGAAGGACCCGTGTTTGGCCTCGCTGAGACGAGGGAGTGTGGGCCACTGTAGGTGTCTCCAACGTATGGACGTGGAAGCACAACGAAGGCGGGGAGGGGCGGGCGGGGTGCACATAAAACAATTGTCCCCTCCGTCGGCCTGAAAGAGGGTACGCCCAAGACGACGAGGAACCCCTTCGCAGGCCAGCCTCAGTGAATGGGCCGTGGCCAGATGTGCGCGTGACCGGGTGAAGTTCTGTTTGTAAGGGTATGCGTTAAAGCTGGAAAAATGGAGGGGGGGAACAGCGGTCGGTTGGTTGTCATTGGCATGTCTTCACCGAGCAGCGCTGTCCCGCTGTGACGCATGTGTGTGCCTCTATCCAACGATTTGCCATACTCCCCTTTCCCCTGGTCGAGTGTGTGGTCCCTCCTCCCCCCTGCACATGCCTCTTCTCCTCAGGGCATCTTCTGTTTTGTTCATGTCGGATCTTTTTGGCCATCCGTGTGTGCTTCCCTGCGCACGGAGGGGGGAGTGGGGGCGGGGGAAGAGGGAGAGGGAAAGGGGGAGGGGCGTGGGTGCGCGCGCTCACTTCTCATCTTGTGCACGGGGGGGGGACCTCTCTTTTTATGGTCCTCACGGCGCCCCTCAACACTGCCCTCCTGCCATCCGCTCGCATGTGGCCTCACCTTCACCTCACATCCCTTCACACGCAACACGGGCACGTACACACAAACGATGCACTTGAGCATTACACATAAAGGGAGGCAACTACCGTGGAGCTCCGATATACATGGATGTATACATGTACATTTGTATATCGACTACGCGGTGTGGAGTTGTTGGTGGGGGTTACGGTGGGACTCCTGTGCGGTTGTGGGCGCTTCACTCATGGGCGTGTCTCCTCTGTGTGATTTCGTGTGTCCGGATGTGTGCCATTCCGATCGCACGTCTTCCCTCATCGCCCCCCCCTCCGCCGTGTGGGATGGCGGGTGTTTTTCACTATTTTTGATCCGATGTGGCTTTCCCTTTTATAAACGACTCGTGTATCCCCCACGCTGTCTGGGTGAGCAGAGCGGAGGGGGCCGATGTCTGTCCGACTCGTCGTCTTGGCGGACAGACAAAAAGAGGGCACAGCTTCTGGTGTGTGGGTGTGTGTGCACTTATCACCACCACCACCTCCTGCTGGTGTTGTCGCTCTACTTCCTCTGTTATTGTTATACATCTCTCTTTGTTATACTGTGTCTAGACTCTTTGTTCTCCTGCATATTTCTTCTCCCACTGGTGCACTGCCAAGACAGGCACACCAGCATACTCGACCGCCCCCTCCACACACACACACACAAACACACAACTCGAGTGTACACTGATAACCACTGGTGTGCAAGTTGCACGTCTTTGACCTGCGTGTGCGTGTGTGTGTGTGCGCGCAGGCATGGGGGTAACCCCCCATAGATGTGCAGTATCCCTTCGGTGCCCTACTTCTCTTTGCCCAAGTGCCTTCTTCATCCGAAGTGAAAATGAGCTCACCGGCCACTGGCCGTCCTCCTTCCCCCTCTTGCGTTGTAGTGCGCCGAGGCCCCTCTCGACCACACCACAGAAAAGCTCTCCCTGGTGTTGCATAGCCCTTGTGTTACACACTGTGAGAATCGTGGCCTTTGTGAGGTGGGGGCTGTGAGGGTGCCAAGGCGACTTGAGTTGCCACTTCGCACCCCCGTCTGTCGCTGTCACGGTCGCGCTGCGCCGGTACTACTCGGACGGGCCCCCTCTGAACCACCGCTGTCAGCGCCAGCACCACTGACGGCGGGTGTACAATCTCAAAAGCATGGCCACCTGAACCCCCATCTGCCAAACCCTGTCGGCTGCTGATGCGGCCTTCAGTGCCTCCCTGCCTCGTGTGCTCTCTGCGCGCGTGTCGATTCCCCCCATGCTCGCCAGTGACCGGACTTACGGCGCCATATGCGGCGGCCTTCCGTGCCTCACGCTGTGGGACGTGACACTGGTTCTCGACGGCGTGACACCCCGTGTGTGTCGGCAGCGGCGGTCGGTGCACACGCTCACACCCACAACCACCCATACGCATACGCACAGCACGGGCAGTGATGCATCTGTTGTACCCCCGCACCTGCACTGCCCAGGCACATCTCTGCGCGGTCCAACTTTCCAACGCTCTACCCCTCACCCTCCCCCTCCTCCGTGGCGATCCATCCCGCTCTCTTCTCCCTTCTCCACTTCTGGCATCCCTACACCGCACGGTCCTCTGCCACACTCTCACACAGACGCTCACGCTCACACGCACTCGCTCGACTCAACCAGCACACCGCCACGCACACACACACACAGCACATACCCGCTGAGTTGTGTCTCCTGTTGTTCCACTCGCCTTCTCTCTACTCCTCCATCCCCTCAACACGCACGCCCCCTTCTCCTCCTTCACCGCCAACATGACTCGCAGCTTACCAAGCAGCACGCACGACAGGCGTAGCAGCGCCGCACGCCTGGTGCGCCTCACAATCACCGCGCTCTTTGCTGTGGCTGTCGTCGGCTCCGCCATCGTGTGGGCACAGACCACCAACAACCTCTGTATCCACAACTCGGTACAGCAGCGCGTGCTGCAGTCTGTCGTCCAGGACCAGCACAGCGGCAGCGGCACACACTCGACCGTGGGCCTGCCCTACGTTGCCATAGTAGATAGCCCCACCGGCATGAGCACCGCAGTCGACTCCATGGGATCTGACATCACCCCGCCCAATGTCACGCGCTCCGAGCACTGGGGTGAGCTGCGTATTACCGTGTTCACGGATAATTTCACAGACCCCCAGCGCTACTGCAAAAGTGTCGGGGAGAAGGTCAAGGATCAAAGTGGCTTCAATGTCACCTGCACCACCGATGACATCCTGACCGAAGATAAGCGCGACATCCTGATGAAGTCGATCCTCCCCGAGGCGTTGCGGCTGCACACGGATCGCCTGAAGGTGAAGCAGGTGCGGAGTAACTGGACGGTGAGGGATGAACTCTGTGTCAACTTCAAGGTGCCACAGACCCGCCTCACGGAAGGATTCAACAACACCGACTTTCTGCTCTACGTGGAAGCTGTGCCCAGCGATTCAGGGGTAGTGGCGTGGGGCGCAATCTGCCAAGCGTTTCCCGGTGGTCAACCCGCTGTCGGCGTGATCAACGTCCCCGCAGCCTCCATCGTGTCGCGCTACGACCAACGTGTCATTCGTACGGTAGCACACCAGATTGCGCATGCGCTGGGCTTCAGCGACAAAGTGTTCGTGAGCACCGGCATAAAGAACTCGAGCAGTACGATCCGCTATAACCCCCTTACCCCTCCTGTCATTAAGGGCAACACGACGGTCGCCAAAGCACGCGACCACTACAACTGCTCATCCCTGAAGCAACTGGAGATGGAGAGCGACCCCCTATATGAAAGTAAGATCTTCCACTTCTTGAGGCGCAACGCCAAGGACGAGCTCATGGCGCCTGTGGTGGGTGCCGGCTACTACAGTGCGCTGACCATGGCCATCTTCGAGGACATGGGCTTTTACAAGGCGAACTTCAGCAAGGCCGAGGCGATGCCGTGGGGTCACAGCGCCACCTGCGCCTTCCTGAACAACACGTGCAAAGACAACATCATCACGCAGTGGCCGAAGATGTTCTGTAATCGAACGATACCAGAGTACAGCTGCACCTCCAGCCGTCTAGACATCGGCGTATGCGTTGTTGACACTCATCACCCCCCATGGCGACGGCTTACCGATACTTCCCCATGACAGAGCTCGAGGAAAACTCCCTTCCCTGGACTCCTGCCCGTATGTGGAAGCTAAACGTACGGGTGCGTGCAACCGGAACTCCTCTACCGCGTCGGATGACTTTGACAAATTCAGCGTCTTTTCTGACGCGGCACGTTGCATCGACGGGGCGTTCACACCGAAGAACACGAGTAAGGACTCCCGCCGCATCTCAGGCATGTGCACCAATGTAAAGTGCGACAACACAACGAAGGCGTACAGCATTCAGGTGAAGGGCAGCAGCGCCTACGTGAGTTGCACAGAGGGCATGAAGGTCACGCTCTCCAATGTCAGCAACGCCTTCGAGGCCAGCGGCTACATCACGTGCCCGCCGTACGCTGAGGTGTGCCAGGGCAACGTGAAGGCGGTGGTGGACTTCAAAAGGGACCGGGAACACTCAGCCAGCAGCAGCAGTGGTAGTGACAGCAGCCATTCTCGCGGCAACAGCGCAGCTGATGTCCACAACGCGCGCGCCTTCCTACCCGGCATAGCAGCGGTTGTAGCCGTGATCCTGATTGGGCTTTTCTGTGTGTAGACCTGGAGCGTGTGCGGCACCACCCGTGCCGGTGGCTTCCTGGTGCACCGCGCTGACTGTTGTGGACTCACGTTCGATACGCCCCAACGTGGACCTCACACTCCGCCAGGGACCCCCCCATGACATGGATGATGGGGGTTTTCATGGGGACGGCCAGCCCAGTGTCGGGCCACCATGGTGTTCTCGTCCACGGGTCGCTGTATACAAATGGAGGACAGCAGTGCGCACATCTAGCATGCGCGCCTGGCAAAGCTTTGCAATATATATAGTTATCCCGTCTGACCATCGAAGGCGCTAGAGAAGTGGACGAAGCAATCGTGACCAACACCGCACCCACCCCCCACTCCGGTGTGCTCGTGTATGCGAGCCGCGTGGCACTTCGTGCACCCGACCAGGTGCGGCGATTTGGGTGTGGCAGGTGAGCAAGAAGCTCGCCACTGGTGCCAGCGACACCCGAACAGCCCTGGACACACCATCGACTCCGCCATACCCCATCGTGAGGAGTGTGCCGACCACGTTATGAAATACGGGGACGTGAGTACGTTGGCGAAGAGAGAAGCACGGCATGCGGTGCGAGCACAGGTCTGAGAGGGGCCCCTCCTCTGAGGTTGCACCTGACAATCGACCCACCTCACAACATCTCTGGTGTATTCGGGCCACCACCACCACCACCACCACCCCACCGTCGTGGCTAACGGTGCCGGTGCCATTCAAAATGCATTGAAAAAGGCACACCGCCTTCTCCCCTCCAACTCGGGCGGCGGTGGCCTCGTCGTCATCCCCCACCCCTTCAAGCCACTGTTTTCGTTGTTTATTTGCTTCCCTTGCTTCTCCCCCCAATTTTACTTGGTTTATTGTTATCCGCGTGTGTAGGGCTGGTGCGATGGGTGGAGGTGCAGACACGGAGGGCCATTGATGTGGATGCTTTATACAAAGCGAGAGCGCCTCCTCTGGTCCTATGGCCTCCCGCTATTCCCTCTCCCTCCCCTTCCTATATACTCTCTGCTCCCTCCCTCCCCCTCCCACCCGCCACTGAACACGCGTTTTTATCACGGATACGATGGATCGTTGTACGACTACTCTTTTGCATTACACATCTCTATGGTGTGAGTGTGACTGAATGAATGTGCATGTGCCAGCGCCTTGTCCCTCCTCTCCCCCCCCTTCCTGTTACTATAACAAACTTTGACTGTTCTCTTTTCTACCCCCTGTGCCTCCAGGCTCAGTTGTCACCAGTGCGGTGTCGGAACCAAACAGGGACACCGACACACCCTGACGGGCTCAGCCACCCACCCACCCACCCACCACACACACAGACACGCACGCACGCCGGGATACACAGCGAACGAGTGATCTGCGAGTTGATCATTATGCGCCGTGCGTGCTTGTGCTCGTGTGTGGTGCACCTCTGGTCCCAGTTTCCTTCGCCCCCCAATGCTCTCGTTTTTTCTTTCATCTGCAGTGTATGACATCCTCAGCCGTTGACTGCCCGACTCAGTGCAATGCGCCGAGGTCCCTCCCCTCCCCCCTTCCCCCTCAAATGATAAAACAGAAGGATACCCCCGGGTGTTTTCTTTGCCGTGCCGCCTGGGCCACCACCACAGGCCCTCCCTCCGCGCTGACAAGGCGGTGCATGAGCTCCGTGGAGGTGCCGTTGTGGAGCCGAGGTGGTCAAGTCAGCGGACGCCGGCGTGGGCGTCCCACCATCACACCGCCGTTACCTGTGAGAGCTCCCTCTGTACCCGCGCACGGCCCCCTTCCCTCTCACCGCATCCCCAAATACAACTCAGCGTGTGACTCGGTGTCTCGCACGGCTTCTTTTTCCTTGCGCTTTTCTCACTCCCTCCCTCCCCCTCTCCCTATTTCTGTCACGTAGCACAAACAGTGTCCACTGGAGGGGGCGGGCGCAGTAGTGCTGCTGCGGCGGCGCAGGCTCGCCTCGTGCCGGCATCACCGCTGCTTCGTGCCACGCACGGAGAGGGCGGGCTGCGCAGCACAGCCGCCTCTTCGCTCACGACTGATTGCCTGCCTGGCCGCGTACTCACGACGACCGTCCCCCGCTCCATTCCTCCCACCACAATCGCATCGGCGATATAAACGCGGCCGAGCGCCACACAGAGCGGGCGACATGTGACCGTGTGTTTCGCTTCTCTCCGGCTCGGTTACACTCCGCAACCCAACATCCCCCCCCTCGCTCTCCTTTGGGGGGAGAGGGTGGGAGGGGGAGGAGGAGCAGGCCGTAGAAACACACCACCACCACCGCCCCGCCTGTCCTTCCCTCCCACCAGTCAAAGCAGGTTACTTGTGTGGCGGCGTGCATGTTCTGCGTGAACAGCAACAATGGAGAGGTGATCCTCCAGCGCCTGGGAGAGCTGCAGGTGGCCAGCACGGTGCTGTGCGTAGCACCGCCGCGTGGCACGCACACATACAGACGTTGCCCCCTGTCCACCTGCTGTTTGTGCCACTCGGTGACGCCTATTTGTGTGTGCGTGTAGACGTGGTTTTGTGTACTTGCATGTGTCGTCTTGTCAAAGGCTCCGGCCCCTCTCCCTCCCTCTACTCCACTCCACTCCAGGCGGTGTGGCCCTGGTGGGATTCCCATTTTGCTGCCGCCTGTTTCGCTCTCTTCCGCTTCGCTGACCCTCACCGGCGGCCCCTCCCCTTCCCTCCCTCTCCACGCGCATGATGTGAACCATCCACCCATCCCCCACTCCACATCCCCATCCCATCACGTCTCCCCCACTATCTGCCCTCCCACCCCCACCGCCCACCGCTCCCCTAGACTGCACAATCCTGCGCCCATCACCGGCACTCTCAATCACTCTTTTCTTACTGACCGCCCCCCTCCCCCCATACAGAGGCGCACACAGCACAGCACATACCCGCTGAGCAGCACCTCCCCATTCACTCGCCTTTACCCTACACCCCCCCCCCCGCCTATATACCTCCACCACCTACCCCACCGCCAGCATGTCCCGCAACTGTTTGGGTAGCACGCACCAGTTGCGTAGCGGCGCCGCACGCCTGGTGCGCCTCGCCGCAGTGGCGTGTCTCGCACTGGCGGCCGGCTCCGCTGCCGTGTGGGCACAGCCGGTGGGTGTCGTGACCACCGGGCACCGCTGCATCCACGACAAGATACAGCAGCGCGTGCTGCAGTCGGTGGCTCAAGAGCACGACAACCTGGGCACGCTCTCTGCCGTCGGGTTGCCATCTGTCGCAGCAGCACCGGACCTCGATTCTGTGAGCGGCAAAGTCAACTCTGCTTTGCGGTATAGCACGGGGCTAAATGTCACGCGCTCCAACGACTGGGGTGAGCTGCGCATCACCGTGTCCACGGATAATCTCACGGACCCCCACCCCTACTGCACACAGGACGGGCAGGAGAGCATCAACGACGGTAGTGGAGATGTAAAATGCAGCGAAGACGACATGTTGACGGAAGAGAAGCGCGACATCCTGATCAACTCGATCCTCCCCGAGGCGGTGCGGCTGCACACGGATCGGCTGAGGGTGAAGCAGGTGCAGAGTAACTGGACGGTGGCGGTCGGGAACGGCAAAATCTGTGGCTTATTCAACGTGCCACAGGCGCACGTCACCAACGGCGTCCACAACACCGACTTTCTGCTTTACGTGGCATCCGCGCCGAGCGCTGCAGGTGCGGTGTCGTGGGGCGCTACGTGCCAAGTGTTCCCCAACGGTCAACCGGCTGTCGGCGTCATCAACGTCCCCGCAGCCCAGATCGTGTCGCGCTATGACCAACGCGTCATTCGCACGGTGGCACACCAGATCGCGCATGCGCTGGGCTTCAGCGAGGACTTCTTCCAGAAGGCAGGCATCACGAAATTCGTCGAGAATATTCGCAGCAAGCCCGACAACTTTACTGTGATCAACGGCAGCAAGACAGTGGAGAAGGCCCGCACGCACTACAACTGCTCCACACTGGAGTACGTGGAGATGAATAACCGCCCCAACGTTGACTGGGAGAATTCACACTTGTCGATGCGCAACGCCAAGGACGAGCTCATGGCGCCTGAGGTGGGTGCCGGCTACTACACTGCGCTGACGATGGCCATCTTCGAGGACACGCGCTTCTACAAGGCGGACTTCAGCAAGGCCGAGGTGATGACGTGGGGCCGCAACGCCAGCTGCGCCTTCCTCAACGACAAGTGCATGGAGAACAACATCACGCAGTGGCCGCAGATGTTCTGCAACGACACAAACGAAAAGTACCGCTGTACCTCCAGCCGTCTACACGTCGGGGGATGTGATGTCGTGACCTACCCAAAATCGCTGGACTCGCACTGGCGGTCCTTCACCAACGACCGCCTCGGGGGCTCTACTGCATTCCTCGACATCTGCCCCGTTGTGGTCCCGTCTGACGAAGGTGCGTGCAACCAGAACACCACGACCGCGCCGTGGTATGTCAGGAGCTTCAACGTGTTCTCTGAGGCAGCGCGTTGCATTGATGGGTCCTTCACGCCAAAGGGCCTCGCACGTTGGCGTCGCCTCTACAACGGCATGTGCGCCAACATCCGGTGTGATATGGCGACGCAGACGTACGGTATCCAGGTGAAGTGGGGCAGCGGTTACTTCAACTGTACGCCGGGCCAGAACATCTCGCTCGACACCATCAGCAACGGCTTCGAGGACGGCGGCTACATCACGTGCCCGCCGTACGCTGAGGTGTGCCAGGGCAACGTGAAGGCGGTGGTGGACTTCAAAGCTGCTCTCGAAAAGAACAGAGGCACAAGCAGCAGCAGCGCACAAGACAACGCCCTCGCCGACAGCATGACCAGCAGCGCACAAGACAGCGCCCTCGCCGACAGTGTGCCCAGCAGCGCACAAGACAGCGCCCCCGCTGACAGCATGACCAGCAGCGGAGAAGACAGCGCCCTCGCTGACAGCATGACCAGCAGCGCACAAGACAACGCCCCCGCTGACAGCATGACCAGCAGCGCACAAGACAACGCCCTCGCCGACAGCATGACCAGCAGCGGTACAAGACAGCGCCCTCGCCGACAGCATGACCAGCAGCGGTACAAGACAGCGCCCTCGCTGACAGCATGACCAGCAGCGCACAAGACACCGCCCCCGCTGACAGTGTGCCCAGCAGCGCAGAAGACAGCGCCCTCGCCGACAGCATGACCAGCAGCGCAAAAGACAGCGCCCTCGCCGACAGCATGACCAGCAGCGCAAAAGACAGCGCCCCCGCTGACAGCATGACCAGCAGCGCACAAGACAACGCCCTCGCCGACAGCATGACCAGCAGCGGTAAAGACAGCGCCCTCGCCGACAGCATGACCAGCAGCGGTAAAGACAGCGCCCTCGCCGACAGCATGACCAGCAGCGGTAAAGACAGCGCCCTCGCTGACAGCATGACCAGCAGCGCACAAGACACCGCCCCCGCTGACAGTGTGCCCAGCAGCGCAGAAGACAGCGCCCTCGCCGACAGTGTGCCCAGCAGCGGAAAAGACAGCGCCCCCGCTGACAGTGTGCCCAGCAGCGCACAAGACAGCGCCCTCGCCGACAGTATGACCAGCAGCGCAGAAGACAGCGCCCTCGCCGACAGTGTGCCCAGCAGCGGAAAAGACAGCGCCCCCGCTGACAGTGTGCCCAGCAGCGCACAAGACAACGCCCTCGCCGACAGCATGACCAGCAGCGCAGAAGACAGCGCCCTCGCCGACAGTGTGCCCAGCAGCCAACAAGACAGCGCCCTCGCCGACAGCATGACCAGCAGCGCAGAAGACAGCGCCCTCGCCGATAGTGTGCCCAGCAGCCAACAAGACAGCGCCCTCGCCGACAGCATGACCAGCAGCGCACAAGACAACGCCCTCCCCGACAGTATGACCAGCAGCGCACAAGACACCGCCCCCACTGACAGTGTGCCCAGCAGCGGTAAAGACAGCGCCCTCGCCGACAGTATGACCAGCAGCGCACAAGACAGCGCCCTCGCCGACAGTGTGCCCAGCAGCGGAAAAGACAGCGCCCCCGCTGACAGTGTGCCCAGCAGCCAACAAGACAGCGCCCTCGCCGACAGCATCACCAGCAGCGCACAGGACAACGCCCTCGCCGACAGTATGGCCAGCAGCGCACAAGACACCGCCCCCACTGACAGTGTGCCGAGCAGCGGTAAAGACAGCGCCCTCGCCGACAGTATGACCAGCAGCGCACAAGACAGCGCCCTCGCCGACAGTGTGCCCAGCAGCGGAAAAGACAGCGCCGCCGCTGACAGCATGACCAGCAGCGCACAAGACAGCGCCCTCGCCGACAGTGTGCCCAGCAGCGGAAAAGACAGCGCCCCCGCTGACAGTGTGCCCAGCAGCCAACAAGACAGCGCCCTCGCCGACAGCATCACCAGCAGCGCACAGGACAACGCCCTCGCCGACAGTATGGCCAGCAGCGCACAAGACACCGCCCCCACTGACAGTGTGCCGAGCAGCGGTAAAGACAGCGCCCTCGCCGACAGCATGACCAGCAGCGGTAAAGACAGCGCCCTCGCCGACAGTGTGCCCAGCAGCGGAAAAGACAGCGCCCCCGCTGACAGTGTGCCCAGCAGCGAACAAGACAACGCCCTCGCTGACAGCATGACCAGCAGCGCACAAGACAACGCCCCCGCTGACAGTGTGCCCAGCAGCGGTAAAGACAGCGCCCTCGCCGACAGTATGACCAGCAGCGCACAAGACAACGCCCTCGCCGACAGTGTGCCCAGCAGCCAACAAGACAGCGCCCCCGCCGACAGTGTGCCCAGCAGCGGTAAAGACAGCGCCCCCGCTGACAGCATGACCAGCAGCCAACAAGACAGCGCCCCCGCCGACAGTGTGCCCAGCAGCGGTAAAGACAGCGCCCCCGCTGACAGCATGACCAGCAGCCAACAAGACAGCGCCCCCGCCGACAGTGTGCCCAGCAGCCAACAAGACAGCGCCCTCGCCGACAGCATGACCAGCAGCGCAAAAGACAGCGCCCTCGCCGACAGTGTGCCCAGCAGCGCACAAGACAGCGCCCCCGCTGACAGTGTGCCCAGCAGCCAACAAGACAGCGCCCCCGCCGACAGTGTGCCCAGCAGCCAACAAGACAGCGCCCTCGCCGACAGTATGACCAGCAGCGCACAAGACACCGCCCCCGCTGACAGTGTGCCCAGCAGCGGTAAAGACAGCGCCCTCGCCGACAGCATGACCAGCAGCGGTAAAGACAGCACCCTCGCTGACAGTGTGCCCAGCAGCGGTAAAGACAGCGCCCTCGCCGACAGTATGACCAGCAGCGCACAAGACAGCGCCCTCGCTGACAGTATGCCTAGCAGCCAACAAGACGGCGCCCTCGCCGACAGCATGCCCAGCAGCCAACAAGACAGCGCCCCCGCCGACAGTGTGCCCAGCAGCCAACAAGACAGCGCCCTCGCCGACAGCATGACCAGCAGCGCAAAAGACAGCGCCTCCGCCGACAGTGTGCCCAGCAGCGGTAAAGACAGCGCCCTCGCCGACAGTATGACCAGCAGCGCACAAGACAACGCCCTCGCCGACAGTGTGCCCAGCAGCCAACAAGACAGCGCCCTCGCCGACAGCATGACCAGCAGCGCACAAGACACCGCCCCCGCTGACAGTGTGCCCAGCAGCGGTAAAGACAGCGCCCTCGCCGACAGCATGACCAGCAGCGGTAAAGACAGCGCCCTCGCCGACAGTGTGCCCAGCAGCGGAAAAGACAGCGCCCCCGCTGACAGTGTGCCCAGCAGCGCACAAGACAGCGCCCTCGCCGACAGTATGACCAGCAGCGCAGAAGACAGCGCCCTCGCCGACAGTGTGCCCAGCAGCGGAAAAGACAGCGCCCCCGCTGACAGTGTGCCCAGCAGCGCACAAGACAACGCCCTCGCCGACAGCATGACCAGCAGCGCAGAAGACAGCGCCCTCGCCGACAGTGTGCCCAGCAGCCAACAAGACAGCGCCCTCGCCGACAGCATGACCAGCAGCGCAGAAGACAGCGCCCTCGCCGATAGTGTGCCCAGCAGCCAACAAGACAGCGCCCTCGCCGACAGTATGACCAGCAGCGCAGAAGACAGCGCCCTCGCCGACAGTGTGCTCAGCAGCGGAAAAGACAGCGCCCCCGCTGACAGTGTGCCCAGCACCCAACAAGACAGCGCCCCCGCCGACAGCATGACCAGCAGCGAACAAGACAACGCCCTCGCTGACAGCATGACCAGCAGCGCACAAGACAACGCCCTCCCCGACAGTATGACCAGCAGCGCACAAGACACCGCCCCCACTGACAGTGTGCCCAGCAGCGGTAAAGACAGCGCCCTCGCCGACAGTATGACCAGCAGCGCACAAGACAGCGCCCTCGCCGACAGTGTGCCCAGCAGCGGAAAAGACAGCGCCCCCGCTGACAGTGTGCCCAGCAGCCAACAAGACAGCGCCCTCGCCGACAGCATCACCAGCAGCGCACAGGACAACGCCCTCGCCGACAGTATGGCCAGCAGCGCACAAGACACCGCCCCCACTGACAGTGTGCCGAGCAGCGGTAAAGACAGCGCCCTCGCCGACAGTATGACCAGCAGCGCACAAGACAGCGCCCTCGCCGACAGTGTGCCCAGCAGCGGAACAAGACAGCGCCGCCGCTGACAGCATGACCAGCAGCGCACAAGACAGCGCCCTCGCCGACAGTGTGCCCAGCAGCGGAAAAGACAGCGCCCCCGCTGACAGTGTGCCCAGCAGCCAACAAGACAGCGCCCTCGCCGACAGCATCACCAGCAGCGCACAGGACAACGCCCTCGCCGACAGTATGGCCAGCAGCGCACAAGACACCGCCCCCACTGACAGTGTGCCGAGCAGCGGTAAAGACAGCGCCCTCGCCGACAGCATGACCAGCAGCGGTAAAGACAGCGCCCTCGCCGACAGTGTGCCCAGCAGCGGAAAAGACAGCGCCCCCGCTGACAGTGTGCCCAGCAGCGAACAAGACAACGCCCTCGCTGACAGCATGACCAGCAGCGCACAAGACAACGCCCCCGCTGACAGTGTGCCCAGCAGCGGTAAAGACAGCGCCCTCGCCGACAGTATGACCAGCAGCGCACAAGACAACGCCCTCGCCGACAGTGTGCCCAGCAGCCAACAAGACAGCGCCCCCGCCGACAGTGTGCCCAGCAGCGGTAAAGACAGCGCCCCCGCTGACAGCATGACCAGCAGCCAACAAGACAGCGCCCCCGCCGACAGTGTGCCCAGCAGCGGTAAAGACAGCGCCCCCGCTGACAGCATGACCAGCAGCCAACAAGACAGCGCCCCCGCCGACAGTGTGCCCAGCAGCCAACAAGACAGCGCCCTCGCCGACAGCATGACCAGCAGCGCAAAAGACAGCGCCCTCGCCGACAGTGTGCCCAGCAGCGCACAAGACAGCGCCCTCGCTGACAGTATGCCCAGCAGCGAACAAGACAGCGCCCCCGCCGACAGTGTGCCCAGCAGCCAACAAGACAGCGCCCTCGCCGACAGTATGACCAGCAGCGCACAAGACAGCGCCCCCGCTGACAGTGTGCCCAGCAGCGGAAAAGACAGCGCCCTCGCCGACAGCATGACCAGCAGCGGTAAAGACAGCACCCTCGCTGACAGTGTGCCCAGCAGCGGTAAAGACAGCGCCCTCGCCGACAGTATGACCAGCAGCGCACAAGACAGCGCCCTCGCTGACAGTATGCCTAGCAGCCAACAAGACGGCGCCCTCGCCGACAGCATGCCCAGCAGCCAACAAGACAGCGCCCTCGCCGACAGTGTGCCCAGCAGCCAACAAGACAGCGCCCTCGCCGACAGCATGACCAGCAGCGCAAAAGACAGCGCCTCCGCCGACAGTGTGCCCAGCAGCGGTAAAGACAGCGCCCTCGCCGACAGTATGACCAGCAGCGCACAAGACAACGCCCTCGCCGACAGTGTGCCCAGCAGCCAACAAGACAGCGCCCTCGCCGACAGCATGACCAGCAGCGCACAAGACACCGCCCCCGCTGACAGTGTGCCCAGCAGCGGTACAAGACAGCGCCCTCGCCGACAGCATGACCAGCAGCGGTAAAGACACCGCCCTCGCCGACAGTGTGCCCAGCAGCGGAAAAGACAGCGCCCCCGCTGACAGTGTGCCCAGCAGCCAACAAGACAGCGCCCTCGCCGACAGTGTGCCCAGCAGCGGTAAAGACAACGCCCTCGCTGACAGTATGACCAGCAGCGCACAAGACAACGCCCTCGCCGACAGCGTGCCCAGCAGCGGTAAAGACAGCGCCCCCGCTGACAGTATGACCAGCAGCGCACAAGACAACGCCCTCGCCGACAGTGTGCCCAGCAGCCAACAAGACAGCGCCCCCGCCGACAGTGTGCCCAGCAGCCAACAAGACAGCGCCCTCGCCGACAGCATGACCAGCAGCGAACAAGACAGCGCCCTCGCCGACAGTGTGCCCAGCAGCGGTACAAGACAGCGCCCTCGCCGACAGTATGACCAGCAGCGCACAAGACACCGCCCTCGCCGACAGTGTGCCCAGCAGCCAACAAGACAGCGCCCTCGCCGACAGTGTGCCCAGCAGCCAACAAGACAGCGCCCTCGCCGACAGCATGCCCAGCAGCGAACAAGACACCGCCCCCGCCGACAGTGTGCCCAGCAGCGGTAAAGACAGCGCCCTCGCCGACAGCATGACCAGCAGCGGTAAAGACAGCGCCCTCGCTGACAGCATGACCAGCAGCGCACAAGACAACGCCCTCTTCGACAGTGTGCCCAGCAGCGGAAAAGACAGCGCCCCCGCTGACAGCATGACCAGCAGTGCAAAAGACAGCGCCCCCGCTGACAGCATGACCAGCAGCGCAGAAGACAGCGCCCTCGCCGACAGTGTGCCCAGCAGCGCACAAGACAGCGCCCTCGCCGACAGCATGACCAGCAGCGCACAAGACAACGCCCCCGCTGACAGTGTGCCCAGCAGCGGTAAAGACAGCGCCCCCGCTGACAGCATGACCAGCAGCCAACAAGACAGCGCCCTCGCCGACAGCATGACCAGCAGCGCACAAGACACCGCCCCCGCTGACAGTGTGCCCAGCAGCGGTAAAGACAGCGCCCTCGCCGACAGCATGACCAGCAGCGGTAAAGACAGCGCCCTCGCTGACAGCATGACCAGCAGCGCACAAGACAACGCCCTCGTCGACAGTGTGCCCAGCAGCGGAAAAGACAGCGCCCCCGCTGACAGCATGACCAGCAGTGCAAAAGACAGCGCCCTCGCTGACAGCATGACCAGCAGCGCAGAAGACAGCGCCCTCGCCGACAGTGTGCCCAGCAGCGCACAAGACAGCGCCCTCGCCGACAGCATGACCAGCAGCGCACAAGACAACGCCCTCGCCGACAGCATGACCAGCAGCGCACAAGACAACGCCCCCGCTGACAGCATGACCAGCAGCGCACAAGACAGCGCCCTCGCCGACAGTATGACCAGCAGCGCACAAGACAACGCCCCCGCTGACAGTATGACCAGCAGCGCACAAGACAACGCCCCCGCTGACAGTATGACCAGCAGCCAACAAGACAGCGCCCCCGCCGACAGCATGCCCAGCAGCGCAACAAGACAACGCCCTCGCCGACAGTATGACCAGCAGCGGAAAAGACAGCGCCCTCGCTGACAGCATGACCAGCAGCGCACAAGACAACGCCCTCGCCGACAGTATGACCAGCAGCGCACAAGACAACGCCCCCGCTGACAGTATGACCAGCAGCGCACAAGACAACGCCCCCGCTGACAGTATGACCAGCAGCGCAACAAGACAGCGCCCTCGCCGACAGCATGACCAGCAGCGCAACAAGACAGCGCCCCCGCCGACAGTATGACCAGCAGCGCACAAGACAGCGCCCTCGCCGACAGTATGCCCAGCAGCGGACAAGACAGCGCCCTCGCCGACAGCATGACCAGCAGCGCACAAGACAACGCCCTCGCCGACAGCATGACCAGCAGCGCACAAGACAACGCCCTCGCTGACAGCATGACCAGCAGCGCACAAGACAACGCCCTCGCCGACAGTATGACCAGCAGCGCACAAGACAACGCCCCCGCTGACAGCATGACCAGCAGCGCACAAGACAACGCCCCCGCTGACAGCATGACCAGCAGCGCAACAAGACAGCGCCCCCGCCGACAGCATGACCAGCAGCGCAACAAGACAACGCCCTCGCCGACAGTATGACCAGCAGCGCAAAAGACAGCGCCCTCGCCGACAGCATGCCCAGCAGCGCACAAGACAGCGCCCTCGCCGACAGTATGACCAGCAGCGCAAAAGACAGCGCCCCCGCTGACAGCATGACCAGCAGCGCACAAGACAGCGCCCTCGCCGACAGTATGCCCAGCAGCCAACAAGACAGCGCCCTCGCCGACAGCATGCCCAGCAGCCGACAAGACAGCGCCCTCGCCGACAGCATGCCCAGCAGCGAACAAGACAGCGCCCTCGCCGACAGCATGCCCAGCAGCCAACAAGACAGCGCCCTCGCCGACAGCATGACCAGCAGCGAAAAAGACAGCGCCCCCGCTGACAGCATGACCAGCAGCGCACAAGACAGCGCCCTCGCCGACAGCATGACCAGCAGCGGAAAAGACAACGCCCCCGCTGACAGCATGACCAGTAGCGCACAAGACAGCACACTCGCCGACAGTATGACTAGCAGCGGAAAAGACAGCGCCCCCGCTGACAGCATGACCAGCAGCCAACAAGACAGCGCCCCCGCTGACAGTATGACCAGCAGCGGAAAAGACAGCGCCCCTGCTGACAGCATGACCAGCAGCGGAAAAGACAACGCCCTTGCCGACAGTATGACCAGCAGCGGAAAACACAGCGCCCTCGCTGACAGTATGCCCACCAGCCAACAAGACAACGCCCTCGCCGACAGTATGACCAGCAGCGGAAAAGACAGCGCCCTCGCTGACAGCATGACCAGCAGCGGAAAAGACAGCGCCCTCGCTGACAGCATGACCAGCAGCGCACAAGACAACGCCCTCGCCGACAGTATGCCCAGCAGCGGAAAAGACAGCGCCCTCGCTGACAGCATGCCCAACAACGCACAAGGCAACGCGCCCGCCGACAGCATGCCCAGCAGCGGACGAGGCCACACCCCCACCGACAGTATACCCAACAGCGGACGAGGCCACATCCCCACCGACAGCATGCTCAGCAGCGGACGAGGCCACACCCCCACCGACAGCATGCCCAGCAGCGGCAGTGGTGCAAACAAGCCGAATGCCACGTCCAGCAACGGCAAAGGCGACAGGCTCTTCCCCCGCGGCAACGGTGCAGCTGGCCTCCGCAGCACGTGGAGCCTCGTGTCCGCTGGAGTGGCGCTGCTGGTGGTGACACTGACTGTTGGTTTGAGTGCCTAACATCAGCACGCCTGGTGCACTGCTCATCGCATTTGCTGGTGCGGCCGCTTAGCGAGGGTTGCACATACACGACCGACACCCTCCGCTGGGGATGTCATGACGCACCCTGAGAGGCCCCTGATCTGAATCCGGTGAGCGTTCGTTGTCCCATAGTGCATGCGCACAGCCCACCTCTTCTCCAGTCACTCCGAAGTCGAGCACGAATCCGGACGCAGCCCATGACCAGCGAAAAATGGGAGCCGAAGATGCGTCCCTGCAGTCTGAGGTGCAACACACGTATTGGACGAGTGAATAGGCGTATACGCAAATGGGCCTGACACACTGTGACGCCCGTCGGCAAGACGTGAGGGCACACCCTCGGCCGCGATAGCACCAGCCCCAGCCCAGTAGTGTGGTGGTCCATGAGCGGTGGCTGGGTGTGACACCGCCGACCGGTGTCTTGAGGTACGGTTGCTGTCGATGGTTCATCGTGCCGAGTGTCCTCGCTGGTCCACGTACTCGGTTGATGGGCAGCTGAGTGTTTGGCACTCCACCTCCACACCCCACCTCCACACTCGGGCTGTGGTGGTGTCGTCGTCTTCACCCCCTTCTCAACCACGTCTTTGTTACTTATTGGATTCACCTTACCCCCCTTCCCAGGTTATACCCGCTTACTTTATTATCCGCGTGTGGGGGTGGGTGGGTGGATGCAGGGGTGGGATAGACGGTTGGTGTGGCGGACATGGAGGGCCGTCGATGTGGATGCTGTATACAAAGCGAGAGGGCCCAGTCCTTCTCTCCTTCCTCATCGCCCCCCTCCCCCACGCCCTCCCGTCTCCCCGTCGCCCCTCCCCTCACCCCCCCCATCCCGAACGCGTGCATTTCTCCTTTTTTTCTTCTCTTTTTGGGCTCTCCATCATCCTTGACTTCTTCACTTCCCTTCACCCCCCTCCCCTCCCTCTTCACGCCTTCAGAGGTGTCCTCCAATGAGGATAGGGATTTATGTTTGTGTTTTTCTCTTCTTCTTACCCCTTCACAGCGCCCATATATACACCTGCGGTCTGTGATGGTGACAGCACCACGTCCCTGTGCCCCTCCCTCCCTCCCCTACGACACAGAGTGGAGGGAGAGAGTGAGTGAGCGTGCTGAGTCCACCCCTCCGTGCCTCCGCCCTCTCTCCCTCTCTCTCTCTGTATGTGTGCGCTTGTCCTTTCTTATGTATCTCATTCCTTTCTCTTCTCACGTCGACACCAGTGCGCTGTCAACACGAAACAAGAAAACCATCACACACCCCAACACCAACAAATACTCGAGCGCAGCACAGCAGAGAAGGGGTCGCTGGCTACGTCGGCGCCTGCGTCTGCATCACCCCGGGTACATCCTCGGCTGCTCACGGCCTCGACGCTGACACGGCATCAGACTGTCGCAGGGCTTCCCCGACTCCCCCGACTCCCTCCATGTTTATTCTCATCCTTCCCCTATTCTTCCTCTCCCTCATCTGCTGCTTCCCTGTCCCTTTCCCTGCCCTCTGTGCATGACAGACACACGCCCAACCGCACGTTCCCGCCTCATCGCGCACACAGGCACGCACACGCCAGCTCATACCCGCTAACCAGCGCCTTCTCACTGGACTTACCCCCCCCCCCTTCCCTCCTTTGACCGACATCGCTACTGACCCCCTAATCCCTGAACCACACCCGTGCCGCTACCCGCATGCCCACCCTCGCCGCCAACATGACTCGCAGCTACCCCAGCAACACGCAGTAGAGGCGTAGTGGTGCCGCACGCCCGGTACACCTCGCAGCCGCCGCGTGCCTCGCCGTGGCTGTCGTCGTCTCCGCCTCCGTGTGCGCACAGGCCGCCAGTGAATCCCCCACCGCCCACCGTTGCATCCACGACGATGTGCAGCATCAAGTGCTGCAGTCGGTGGCGCAGGACTATCACGTGGCTCGCGACCCCCTCTTAGCGGTGGGACTGCCCTACGTTGCAACAGCACGTGCAGTCGCTACAGGCCATGGCGCTGTAGGCTACCTCCTAGCGGACAGCACCTCGCCCAGTGTCCTACGCTCAACAGAGTGGGGTGAGCTGCGCAGCACCGTGTCCACTGAGGACCTCACGGACCCCGAGCGCTACTGCACACACGCTGGACAGGAGATCAATAACCACAACGGTCTCACTGTCACCTGCACCGTCGATGACATCCTCACGGACGATAAGCGCGACATGCTGATGAACTCGTTCCTCCCCGAGGCGGTGCGGCTGCACACGGAGCGCCTGAAGGTGAAGCAGGTGCAGGACACACCTGGAAGGTCACCCCATTAACGTACCTGGGCTGCGGTGATTTCAAGGTACCGGAAGCCCACCTCACCAACGGCGTCAACAACACCGACTTTCTGCTGTACGTCGCTTCGGTGCCCAGTGAAGTCGACGCTTCGGCGTGGGCTCTGACGTGCCTGGCGTTTTTGGACGATCAACCTGCCGTCGGTGTCCTCAACATCCCTGCTGCCAAGATCGTATCGCGGTATGATCAACGTCTCACGCGTACGGTAGCGCACGAGGTGGCGCACGCGCTGGGCTTCAGTGCGACATACCTTGAGCTGGTGGATGTGATGGACTACGTTGGGGGCATTCGCGGCATGCCCTTTGAACATCCGGTGGTGAAGGGCAGCAAGACGGTGGCCGTGGCACGCGCGCACTACGGCTGTCCTACCCTGCAGCACGTCGAAGTGCAATTTGATGTAGAGCCTTTTTCTGAGGCCTTGCACTTGTTGACGCGCAACGCCAAGGACGAGCTCATGGCGCCTGTGGTGGGTGCCGGCTACTACAGTGCGCTGACGATGGCCATCTTCGAGGACATGGGCTTCTACAAGGCGGACTTCAGCAAGGCGGAGGTGATGCCGTGGGGCCACAATGCCAGCTGCGCCTTCCTCAACAACACGTGCATGAAGGACAACATCACGCAATGGCCGCAGATGTTCTGCAACGACACTCTAATGCTCCGCTGCACGTCCAGCCGCCTCGAGATGGGCGTATGCGATGTTCACACTCATGAATACCTCCTTGGATGAGGATTACCGATACTTCACCAACGAAAGCCTGGGGGGAGGGTTAATCTACATGGACTTGTGCCCGTATGTGGAGCCCGAACGTGATGGTGCGTGCAACCAAAACTCGTCCACTGCACCGTATTACATGAGTGCCTTCAACGTCTTCTCTGACGCGGCGCGCTGCATCGACGGGGCGTTTAAGCCGATGAACATCACTAAGGAAACCCGACCCATCTTGGGCACGTGCGCCAACGTCAAGTGCGACAACGCAACGAAGACGTACAGCATCCAGGTGAAGGGCAGCAGAGACTACGTGAACTGCACAGAGGGCCACAGCATCACACTCGGCAATATCAGCGACGCCTTCGAGGCCGGCGGCTACATCACGTGCCCGTCGTACGTTGAGGTGTGCCAGGGCAACGTGAAGGCGGTGATGGACTTCAAAGGGGACCGGGAACACTCAGCCAGCAGCTCTGGAAGTGATGTACGTCCCAGCAGCAGCAGTGGTAGTGACAGCAGCCATTCTCGCGGCAACAGCGCAGCTGGTGTCCACAACGCGCGCGCCTTCCTACCCGGCATAGCAGCGGTTGTAGCCGTGATCCTGATTGGGCTTTCCTGTGTGTAGACCTGGAGCGTGTGCGGCACCACCCATGCCGACGGCTCCCTGGTGCACCGAGCTGACCGTTGTGGACTGACGTTCGATACGCCCCAACGTGGACCTCACACTTTGCCAGGGACTCCCCCATGACATGGATGATGGGGGTTTTCATGGGGTGGACGGCCAGCCCAGTGTCGGGCCACCACGGTGTTCTCGTCCACGGGCCGCTGGATACAAAGGCAGGACAGCCTCGCGCACATCTAGCATGCGTGACTGGCAAAGCTTTGCAATATATATAGCTATCCCGTCTGAGCCTCGAAGGCGCTAGAGAAGTGGACGAAGCAATCGTGACCAACACCGCACCCACTCACCCCCCACTCCGGTGTGCTCGTGTATGCGAGCCGCGTGGCACTTCGTGCACCCGACCAGGTGCGGCGATTTGGGTGTGGCAGGTGAGCAAGAAGCTCGCCACTGGTGCCAGCGACACCCGAACAGCCCTGGACACACCATCTACTCCGCCATACCCCAACGTGAGGAGTGTGCCGACCACGTTATGAAATACGGGGACGTGAGTACGTTGGCGAAGAGAAAAGCACGGCATGCGGTGCGCGCACAGGTCTGAGAGGGGCCCCTCCTCTGAGGTTGCACCTGACAATCGACCCACCTCACAACATCTCTGGTGTATTCGGGCCACCACCACCACCACCCCACCGTCGTGGCTAACGGTGCCGGTGCCATTCAAAATGCATTGAAAAAGGCACACCGCCCTCTCCCCTCCAACTCGGGCGGCGGTGGCCTCGTCGTCATCCCACACCCCTTCAAGCCACTGTTTTCGTTGTTTATTTGCTCCCCTCCCCCCTCCCCCTCCCCCCCCAATTTTACTCGGTTTATTGTTATCCGCGTGTGTAGGGCTGGTGCGATGGGTGGAGGTGCGGACACGGAGGGCCATTGATGTGGATGCTTTATACAAAGCGAGAGCGCCTCCTCTGGTCCTATGGCCTCCCGCTATTCCCTCTCCCTCCCCTTCCTATATACTCTCTGCTCTCTCCCTCCCCCTCACTCCCTCCCTCCCCCTCTGTCATGTAGCACAAACAGTGTCCACTGGTGGGGGCGGGCGCAGTAGTGCTGTGGCGGCGGCGCAGGCTCGCCTCGTGCCGGCATCACCGCTGCTTCGTGCCACGCACGGAGAGGGTGGGAGGGGGAGGAGGAGTAGGCCGTAGAAACACACCACCACCACCGCCTCGCCTGTCCTTCCCTCCCACCAGTCAAACCAGGTTACTTGTGTGGCGGCGTGCATGTTCTGCGTGAACAGCAACGATGGAGAGGTGATCCGCCAGCGCCTGGGAGAGCTGCAGGTGGCCAGAACGGTGCTGTGCGTAGCACCGCCGCGTGGCACGCACACATACAGACGTTGCCCCCTGTCCACCTGCTGTTTGTGCCACTCGGTGACGCCTATTTGTGTGTGCGTGTAGACGTGGTTTTGTGGACTTGCATGTGTCGTCCTGTCAAAGGCTCCGGCCCCTCCCTCCCTCCGTCCCTCCCCTCCACTCCACTCCAGGCGGTGTGGCCCTGGTGGGATTCCCATTTTGCTGCCGCCTGTTTCGCTCTCTTCCGCTTCGCTGACCCTCACCGGCGGCCCCTCCCCTTCCCTCCCTCTCCACGCGCATGATGTGAACCATCCACCCATCCCCCACTCCACATCCCCATCCCATCACGTCTCCCCCCACTATCTGCCCTCCCACCCCCCACCGCCCACCGCTCCCCTAGACTGCACAATCCTGCGCCCATCACCGGCACTCTCAATCGCTCTTTTCTTACTGACCGCCCCCTCCCCCCATACAGAGGCGCACACAGCACAGCACATACCCGCTGGGCAGCACCTCCCCATTCACTCGCCTTTACCCTACACCCTCCCCCCCGCCTATATACCTCCACCACCTACCCCACCGCCAGCATGTCCCGCAACTGTTTGGGTAGCACGCACCAGTTGCGTAGCGGCGCCGCACGCCTGGTGCGCCTCGCCGCAGTGGCGTGTCTCGCACTGGCGGCCGGCTCCGCTGCCGTGTGGGCACAGCCGGTGGGTGTCGTGACCACCGGGCACCGCTGCATCCACGACAAGATACAGCAGCGCGTGCTGCAGTCGGTGGCTCAAGAGCACAGAGACCTGGGCACGCTCTCTGCCGTCGGGTTGCCATCTGTCGCAGCAGCACCGGACCTCGATTCTGTGAGCGGCAAAGTCAACTCTGCTTTGCGGTATAGCACGGGGCTAAATGTCACGCGCTCTTCGGACTGGGGTGAGCTGCGCATCACCGTGTCCACGGTTAATCTCACGGACCCCCACCCCTACTGCACACAGGACGGGCAGGAGAGCATCAATGACGGTAGTGGAGATGTAAAATGCAGCGAAGACGACATGTTGACGGAAGAGAAGCGCGACATCCTGATCAACTCGATCCTCCCCGAGGCGGTGCGGCTGCACACGGATCGGCTGAGGGTGAAGCAGGTGCAGAGTAACTGGACGGTGGCGGTCGGGAACGGCAGAATCTGTGGCTTATTCAACGTGCCACAGGCGCACGCCACCAACGGCGTCCACAACACCGACTTTCTGCTTTACGTGGCATCCGCGCCGAGCGCTGCAGGTGCGGTGTCGTGGGGCGCTACGTGCCAAGTGTTCCCCAACGGTCAACCGGCTGTCGGCGTCATCAACGTCCCCGCAGCCCAGATCGTGTCGCGCTATGACCAACGCGTCATTCGCACGGTGGCACACCAGATCGCGCATGCGCTGGGATTCAGCGAGGACTTCTTCCAGAAGGCAGGCATCACGAAATTCGTCGAGAATATTCGCAGCAAGCCCGACAACTTTACTGTGATCAACGGCAGCAAGACAGTGGAGAAGGCCCGCACGCACTACAACTGCTCCACACTGGAGTACGTGGAGATGAATAACCGCCCCAACGTTGACTGGGAGAATTCACACTTGTCGATGCGCAACGCCAAGGACGAGCTCATGGCGCCTGAGGTGGGTGCCGGCTACTACACTGCGCTGACGATGGCCATCTTCGAGGACACGCGCTTCTACAAGGCGGACTTCAGCAAGGCCGAGGTGATGACGTGGGGACGCGACGCCGGCTGTGACTTCTTCAGCAAGAAGTGCATGGAGCAGGGCATCACGCAATGGCCGCAGATGTTCTGCAACGACACAAACGAAAAGTACCGCTGTACCTCCAGCCGTCTACACGTCGGGGGATGTGATGTCGTGACCTACCCAAAATCGCTGGACTCGCACTGGCGGTCCTTCACCAACGACCGCCTCGGGGGCTCTACTGCATTCCTCGACATCTGCCCCGTTGTGGTCCCGTCTGACGAAGGTGCGTGCAACCAGAACACCACGACCGCGCCGTGGTATGTCAGGAGCTTCAACGTGTTCTCTGAGGCAGCGCGTTGCATTGATGGGTCCTTCACGCCAAAGGGCCTCGCACGTTGGCGTCGCCTCTACAACGGCATGTGCGCCAACATCCGGTGTGATATGGCGACGCAGACGTACGGTATCCAGGTGAAGTGGGGCAGCGGTTACTTCAACTGTACGCCGGGCCAGAACATCTCGCTCGACACCATCAGCAACGGCTTCGAGGACGGCGGCTACATCACGTGCCCGCCGTACGCTGAGGTGTGCCAGGGCAACGTGAAGGCGGTGGTGGACTTCAAAGCTGCTCTCGAAAAGAACAGAGGCACAAGCAGCAGCAGCGCACAAGACAACGCCCCCGCTGACAGCGTGCCCAGCAGCGGAGAAGACAACGCCCCCGCTGGCAGCATGACCAGCAGCGCACAAGACAACGCCCCCGCTGACAGCATGACCAGCAGCGCACAAGACAACGCCCTCGCCGACAGCATGACCAGCAGCGCACAAGACAGCGCCCTCGCCGACAGTGTGCCCAGCAGCCAACAAGACAACGCCCCCGCTGACAGCATGACCAGCAGCGAGCAAGACAACGCCCCCGCTGACAGTATGACCAGCAGCGCACAAGACAACGCCCCCGCTGACAGCATGACCAGCAGCGCACAAGACAGCGCCCTCGCCGACAGCATGACCAGCAGCGCACAAGACAGCGCCCTCGCCGACAGCATGACCAGCAGCGCACAAGACAGCGCCCTCGCCGACAGTGTGCCCAGCAGCCAACAAGACAGCGCCCCCGCTGACAGCATGACCAGCAGCGCACAAGACAGCGCCCTCGCCGACAGCATGACCAGCAGCGCACAAGACAGCGCCCTCGCCGACAGCATGACCAGCAGCGCACAAGACAGCGCCCCCGCCGACAGCATGACCAGCAGCGCACAAGACAGCGCCCTCGCCGACAGTGTGCCCAGCAGCCAACAAGACAACGCCCCCGCTGACAGCATGACCAGCAGCGAGCAAGACAACGCCCCCGCTGACAGTATGACCAGCAGCGCACAAGACAGCGCCCTCGCCGACAGCATGACCAGCAGCCAACAAGACAGCGCCCCCGCTGACAGCATGACCAGCAGCGCACAAGACAACGCCCCCGCCGACAGTATGCCCAGCAGCCAACAAGACAGCGCCCCCGCTGACAGCATGACCAGCAGCGAGCAAGACAGCGCCCTCGCCGACAGCATGACCAGCAGCCAACAAGACAACGCCCTCGCCGACAGCATGACCAGCAGCGGAAAAGACAGCGCCCTCGCTGACAGCATGACCAGCAGCGCAAAAGACAACGCCCTCACCGACAGTGTGCCCAGCAGCGGAAAAGACAGCGCCCTCGCTGACAGTATGCCCATCAGCCAACAAGACAGCGCCCTCGCCGACAGCATGACCAGCAGCGGTAAAGACAGCGCCCTCGCTGACAGCATGACCAGCAGCGCACAAGACAGCGCCCTCGCTGACAGCATGACCAGCAGCGCACAAGACAACGCCCCCGCTGACAGCATGACCAGCAGCGAGCAAGACAGCGCCCTCGCCGACAGCATGACCAGCAGCGCAACAAGACAGCGCCCTCGCCGACAGCATGACCAGCAGCGCACAAGACAACGCCCTCGCCGACAGCATGACCAGCAGCGCACAAGACAGCGCCCTCGCCGACAGCATGACCAGCAGCCAACAAGACAGCGCCCTCGCTGACAGCATGACCAGCAGCGCACAAGACAGCGCCCCCGCTGACAGCATGACCAGCAGCGCACAAGACAGCGCCCTCGCCGACAGCATGACCAGCAGCGCACAAGACAGCGCCCTCGCCGACAGCATGACCAGCAGCGCAACAAGACAGCGCCCTCGCCGACAGCATGACCAGCAGCGCAACAAGACAGCGCCCCCGCCGACAGCATGACCAGCAGCGCAACAAGACAACGCCCCCGCCGACAGTGTGCCCAGCAGCGCAACAAGACAGCGCCCCCGCTGACAGCATGACCAGCAGCGCACAAGACAGCGCCCTCGCCGACAGCATGACCAGCAGCGCAACAAGACAGCGCCCCCGCCGACAGTATGACCAGCAGCGCAACAAGACAGCGCCCCCGCTGACAGCATGACCAGCAGCGCAACAAGACAGCGCCCTCGCCGACAGCATGACCAGCAGCGCAACAAGACAGCGCCCCCGCCGACAGTATGCCCAGCAGCGCAACAAGACAGCGCCCTCGCCGACAGCATGACCAGCAGCGCACAAGACAGCGCCCTCGCCGACAGCATGACCAGCAGCGCACAAGACAGCGCCCTCGCCGACAGCATGACCAGCAGCCAACAAGACAGCGCCCCCGCTGACAGCATGACCAGCAGCGCACAAGACAACGCCCCCGCCGACAGTGTGCCCAGCAGCCAACAAGACAGCGCCCCCGCTGACAGCATGACCAGCAGCGCACAAGACAGCGCCCTCGCCGACAGCATGACCAGCAGCGCACAAGACAACGCCCTCGCTGACAGCATGACCAGCAGCGGAAAAGACAGCGCCCTCGCTGACAGCATGACCAGCAGCGCAAAAGACAACGCCCTCACCGACAGTGTGCCCAGCAGCCAACAAGACAGCGCCCTCGCCGACAGCATGACCAGCAGCGGTAAAGACAGCGCCCTCGCTGACAGCATGACCAGCAGCGCACAAGACAGCGCCCTCGCTGACAGCATGACCAGCAGCGCACAAGACAACGCCCCCGCTGACAGCATGACCAGCAGCGCACAAGACAGCGCCCTCGCTGACAGCATGACCAGCAGCGAACAAGACAGCGCCCTCGCTGACAGCATGACCAGCAGCGCACAAGACAACGCCCTCGCCGACAGTGTGCCCAGCAGCCAACAAGACAACGCCCCCGCTGACAGCATGACCAGCAGCGCACAAGACAACGCCCTCGCCGACAGTATGCCCAGCAGCGGAAAAGACAGCGCCCTCGCCGACAGCATGACCAGCAGCGGAAAAGACAGCGCCCTCGCCGACAGCATGACCAGCAGCGGAAAAGACAGCGCCCTCGCTGACAGTATGCCCATCAGCCAACAAGACAGCGCCCTCGCCGACAGCATGACCAGCAGCGCAACAAGACAGCGCCCCCGCCGACAGCATGACCAGCAGCGGACAAGACAGCGCCCTCGCCGACAGCATGACCAGCAGCGCACAAGACAGCGCCCTCGCCGACAGCATGACCAGCAGCGCAACAAGACAACGCCCTCGCTGACAGCATGACCAGCAGCGCACAAGACAACGCCCCCGCCGACAGTATGACCAGCAGCGAGCAAGACAACGCCCTCGCCGACAGTATGCCCAGCAGCCAACAAGACAGCGCCCTCGCCGACAGTATGCCCAGCAGCCAACAAGACAACGCCCTCGCCGACAGCATGACCAGCAGCGGAAAAGACAGCGCCCTCGCCGACAGCATGACCAGCAGTGCACAAGACAACGCCCTCGCTGACAGCATGACCAGCAGCGCACAAGACAACGCCCCCGCTGACAGCATGACCAGCAGCGCACAAGACAACGCCCCCGCTGACAGCATGACCAGCAGCGCACAAGACAACGCCCTCGCCGACAGCATGACCAGCAGCGGAAAAGACAGCGCCCTCGCCGACAGCATGACCAGCAGCGGAAAAGACAGCGCCCTCGCCGACAGCATGACCAGCAGCGGAAAAGACAGCGCCCTCGCTGACAGTATGCCCAGCAGCCAACAAGACAGCGCCCTCGCCGACAGTGTGCCCAGCAGCCAACAAGACAGCGCCCCCGCTGACAGCATGACCAGCAGCGCACAAGACAACGCCCTCGCCGACAGCATGACCAGCAGCGGAAAAGACAGCGCCCCCGCTGACAGCATGACCAGCAGCGAGCAAGACAACGCCCCCGCTGACAGCATGACCAGCAGCGAGCAAGACAGCGCCCTCGCTGACAGCATGACCAGCAGCGCACAAGACAGCGCCCTCGCCGACAGTGTGCCCAGCAGCCAACAAGACAGCGCCCCCGCTGACAGCATGACCAGCAGCGCACAAGACAACGCCCTCGCCGACAGCATGACCAGCAGCGGAAAAGACAGCGCCCCCGCTGACAGCATGACCAGCAGCGAGCAAGACAACGCCCCCGCCGACAGCATGACCAGCAGCGCACAAGACAACGCCCTCGCCGACAGCGTGCCCAGCAGCCAACAAGACAACGCCCCCGCTGACAGCATGACCAGCAGCGCACAAGACAACGCCCTCGCCGACAGTATGCCCAGCAGCGGAAAAGACAGCGCCCTCGCCGACAGCATGACCAGCAGCGGAAAAGACAGCGCCCTCGCCGACAGCATGACCAGCAGCGGAAAAGACAGCGCCCTCGCTGACAGTATGCCCAGCAGCCAACAAGACAGCGCCCCCGCCGACAGTATGCCCAGCAGCCAACAAGACAGCGCCCCCGCTGACAGCATGACCAGCAGCGCACAAGACAACGCCCTCGCCGACAGCATGACCAGCAGCGGAAAAGACAGCGCCCTCGCCGACAGCATGACCAGCAGCGCACAAGACAACGCCCTCGCTGACAGCATGACCAGCAGCGCACAAGACAACGCCCCCGCTGACAGCATGACCAGCAGCGCACAAGACAACGCCCTCGCCGACAGTATGCCCAGCAGCCAACAAGACAGCGCCCTCGCCGACGGTATGCCCAGCAGCGGACAAGACAGCGCCCCCGCTGACAGTATGCCCAGCAGCGGAAAAGACAACGCCCTCGCTGACAGCATGACCAGCAGCGCACAAGACAACGCCCTCGCTGACAGCATGACCAGCAGCGCACAAGACAACGCCCCCGCTGACAGCATGACCAGCAGCGGACAAGACAGCGCCCTCGCCGACAGCATGACCAGCAGCGCACAAGACAACGCCCCCGCTGACAGCATGACCAGCAGCGCACAAGACAACGCCCCCGCTGACAGCATGACCAGCAGCGCACAAGACAACGCCCTCGCCGACAGTATGCCCAGCAGCGGAAAAGACAACGCCCCCGCTGACAGCATGACCAGCAGCGCACAAGACAACGCCCTCGCCGACAGCATGCCCAGCAGCGGAAAAGACAGCGCCCTCGCCGACAGCATGACCAGCAGCGGAAAAGACAGCGCCCTCGCCGACAGCATGACCAGCAGCGGAAAAGACAGCGCCCTCGCTGACAGTATGCCCATCAGCCAACAAGACAGCGCCCTCGCTGACAGCATGATCAGCAGCGCACAAGACAACGCCCCCGCTGACAGCATGACCAGCAGCGCACAAGACAACGCCCTCGCCGACAGTATGCCCAGCAGCGGAAAAGACAGCGCCCTCGCCGACAGCATGACCAGCAGCGGAAAAGACAGCGCCCCCGCCGACAGCATGACCAGCAGCGGAAAAGACAGCGCCCTCGCTGACAGTATGCCCATCAGCCAACAAGACAGCGCCCTCGCCGACAGTGTGCCCAGCAGCCAACAAGACAGCGCCCCCGCTGACAGCATGACCAGCAGCGAGCAAGACAGCGCCCTCGCTGACAGCATGACCAGCAGCGCACAAGACAGCGCCCTCGCTGACAGTATGCCCAGCAGCCAACAAGACAGCGCCCCCGCTGACAGCATGACCAGCAGCGCACAAGACAGCGCCCTCGCCGACAGCATGACCAGCAGCGGAAAAGACAGCGCCCCCGCTGACAGCATGACCAGCAGCGAGCAAGACAACGCCCCCGCTGACAGTGTGCCCAGCAGCGGAAAAGACAGCGCCCTCGCCGACAGCATGACCAGCAGCGCACAAGACAGCGCCCCCGCTGACAGCATGACCAGCAGCGCACAAGACAACGCCCCCGCTGACAGTATGACCAGCAGCGAGCAAGACAGCGCCCTCGCTGACAGCATGACCAGCAGCGCACAAGACAACGCCCTCGCCGACAGTATGCCCAGCAGCCAACAAGACAGCGCCCTCGCCGACAGTGTGCCCAGCAGCCAACAAGACAACGCCCCCGCTGACAGCATGACCAGCAGCGAGCAAGACAGCGCCCTCGCTGACAGCATGACCAGCAGCGCACAAGACAGCGCCCTCGCCGACAGTATGACCAGCAGCGCACAAGACAGCGCCCCCGCTGACAGCATGACCAGCAGCGCACAAGACAACGCCCTCGCCGACAGTGTGCCCAGCAGCGGAAAAGACAGCGCCCTCGCTGACAGCATGACCAGCAGCGCACAAGACAGCGCCCCTGCTGACAGCATGACCAGCAGCGCAAAAGACAACGCCCTCGCCGACAGTGTGCCCGGCAGCCAACAAGACAGCGCCCTCGCCGACAGCATGACCAGCAGCGCACAAGACAACGCCCTCGCCGACAGTGTGCCCAGCAGCGGAGAAGACAGAGCCCCCGCTGACAGCATGACCAGCAGCGGAAAAGACAGCGCCCTCGCCGACAGCATGACCAGCAGCCAACAAGACAGCGCCCTCGCCGACAGTGTGCCCAGCAGCGGAGAAGACAGCGCCCTCGCCGACAGCATGACCAGCAGCGCAAAAGACAACGCCCTCGCCGACAGTGTGCCCAGCAGCCAAAAAGACAGCGCCCTCGCCGACAGCATGACCAGCAGCCAACAAGACAGCGCCCTCGCCGACAGTGTGCCCAGCAGCGCAAAAGACAACGCCCTCACCGACAGTGTGCCCAGCAGCCAACAAGACAGCGCCCTCGCCGACAGCATGACCAGCAGCGCACAAGACAACGCCCTCGCTGACAGCATGACCAGCAGTGCACAAGACAGCGCCCTCGCCGACAGTGTGCCCAGCAGCCAACAAGACAGCGCCCCCGCTGACAGCATGACCAGCAGCGCACAATACAACGCCCTCGCTGACAGCATGACCAGCAGCGCACAAGACAACGCCCTCGCCGACAGCATGACCAGCAGCGAACAAGACAGCGCCCTCGCTGACAGCATGACCAGCAGCGCACAAGACAGCGCCCTCGCCGACAGCATGACCAGCAGCGCACAAGACAGCGCCCCCGCCGACAGTATGACCAGCAGCGGAAAAGACAGCGCCCCCGCCGACAGCATGACCAGCAGCGGAAAAGACAGCGCCCCCGCCGACAGCATGACCAGCAGCGCAAAAGACAGCGCCCCCGCTGACAGCATGACCAGCAGCGCACAAGACAGCGCCCCCGCTGACAGCATGACCAGCAGCGCACAAGACAACGCCCCCGCTGATAGTATGACCAGCAGCGAGCAAGACAGCGCCCTCGCCGACAGCATGACCAGCAGCGCACAAGACAGCGCCCTCGCCGACAGCATGACCAGCAGCGCAAAAGACAGCGCCCCCGCTGACAGCATGACCAGCAGCGCAAAAGACAACGCCCTCGCCGACAGCATGACCAGCAGCGGAAAAGACAGCGCCCTCGCCGACAGTATGCCCAGCAGCGGAAAAGACAGCGCCCCAGCCGAGAGTATGACCAGCAGCGGAAAAGACAGCGCCCTCGCCGACAGTATGACCAGCAGCGCAAAAGACAACGCCCTCGCCGACAGTGTGCCCAGCAGCCAACAAGACAGCGCCCTCGCCGACAGTATGCCCAGCAGCGGAAAAGACAGCGCCCTCGCCGACAGCATGACCAGCAGCGCACAAGACAGCGCCCCCGCCGACAGTATGCCCAGCAGCGGAAAAGACAGCGCCCCCGCCGACAGCATGACCAGCAGCGGAAAAGACAGCGCCCTCGCCGACAGTATGACCAGCAGCGGAAAAGACAGCGCCCCCGCTGACAGCATGACCAGCAGCGGAAAAGACAACGCCCTTGCCGACAGTATGACCAGCAGCGGAAAACACAGCGCCCTCGCTGACAGTATGCCCACCAGCCAACAAGACAACGCCCTCGCCGACAGTATGCCCAGCAGCCAACAAGACAGCGCCCTCGCCGACAGCATGACCAGCAGCGGAAAAGACAGCGCCCTCGCTGACAGCATGACCAGCAGCGCACAAGACAACGCCCTCGCCGACAGTATGCCCAGCAGCGGAAAAGACAGCGCCCTCGCTGAGAGCATGCCCAACAACGCACAAGGCAACGCGCCCGCCGACAGCATGCCCAGCAGCGGACGAGGCCACACCCCCACCGACAGTATACCCAACAGCGGACGAGGCCACATCCCCACCGACAGCATGCCCAGCAGCGGCAGTGATGCCAACAAACCCGATGCCACGTCCAGCAACGGCAAAGGCGACAGGCTCTACCCCCGCGGCAACGGTGCAGCTGGCCTCCGCAGCACGTGGAGCCTCGTGTCCGCTGGAGTGGCACTGCTGGTGGTGACACTGACTGTTGGTTTGAGTGCCTAACATCAGAACGCCTGGCGCACTGCTCATCACAACTGCTGGTGCGGCCATCTAGCGAGGGTTGCATACACGACCGACACCCTCCGCTGGGGATGTCATGACGCACCCTGAGAGGGCCCTGATCTGAATCCGGTGAGCGTTTCTTGTCCCATAGTGCATGCGCACAGCCCACCTCTACTCCAGTCACTCCGAAGCCGAGCACGAATCCGGACGCAGCCCATGACCAGCGAAAAATGGGAGCCGAAGCTGCGTCCCTGCAGTCTGAGGTGCAACACACGTATTGGACGAGTGAATAGGCGTATACGCAAATGGGCCTGACACACGGTGACGCCCGTCGGCAAGACGTGAGGGCACACCCTCGGCCGCGATAGCACCAGCCCCAGCCCAGTAGTGTGGTGGACCATGAGCGGTGGCTGGGTGTGACACCGCCGACCGGTGTCTTGAGGTACGGTTGCTGTCGATGGTTCATCGTGCCGAGTGTCCTCGCTGGTCCACGTACTCGGTTGATGGGCAGCTGAGTGTTTGGCACTCCACCTCCACACCCCACCTCCACACTCGGGCTGTGGTGGTGTCGTCGTCTTCACCCCCTTCTCAACCACGTCTTTGTTACTTATTGGATTCACCTTCCTTCCCCCCTTCCCATGTTATACCCGCTTACTTTTTCACCCGCGTGTGGGGGTGGGTGGGTGGATGCAGGGGTGGGATAGACGGTTGGTGTGGCGGACATGGAGGGCCGTCGATGTGGATGCTGTATACAAAGCGAGAGGGCCCAGTCCTTCTCTCCTTCCTCATCGCCCCCCTCCCCCACGCCCTCCCGTCTCCCCGTCGCCCCTCCCCTCACCCCCCATCCCGAACGCGTGCATTTCTCCTTTTTTTCCTCTTTTTGGGCTCTCCATCATCCTTGACTTCTTCACTTCCCTTCACCCCCCTCCCCTCCCCCTTCACTCCTTCAGAGGTGTCCTCCAATGAGGATGGGGATTTATGTTTGTGTGTTTCTCTTCTTCTTACCCCCTTCACAGCGCCCATATATACACCTGCGGTCTGTGATGGTGACAGCGCCACGTCCCTGTGCACCTCCCTCCCTCCCCTACGACACAGAGTGGAGGGAGAGAGTGAGTGAGCGTGCTGAGTCCACCCCTCCGTGCCTCCGCCCTCTCTCCCTCCCTCTGTCTCTCTGTATGTGTGTGCTTGTCCTTCCTTATTTACCTTGTCCACTTCTCTTCTCACGACGACACCAGTGCGCTGTCAACACGAAACAAGAAAACCATCACACACCCCAACACCCTCACACACTCGAGCGCAGCACAGCAGAAGAGGTCGCTGGCTACGTCGGCGCCTGCGTCTGCATCACCCCGGGTACATCCTCAGCTGCTCACGGTCTCGACGCTGACACGGCATCAGACTGTCGCAGGGCTTCCCCGACTCCCCCGACTCCCTCCATGTTCATTCTCATCCTTCCCCTATTCTTCCTCTCCCTCATCTGCTGCTTCCCTGTCCCTTTCCCTGCCCTCTGTGCATGACAGACACACGCCCAACCGCACGTTCCCGCCTCATCGCGCACACAGGCACGCACACGCCAGCTCATACCCGCTAACCAGCGCCTTCTCACTGGACTTACTCCCCCCCCCCCTTCCCTCCTTTGACCGACATCGCTACTGACCCCCCTAATCCCTGAACCACACCCGTGCCCTCACCCGCATGCCCACCCTCGCCGCCAACATGACTCGCAGCTACCCCAGCAACACGCAGTAGAGGCGTAGTGGTGCCGCACGCCCGGTACACCTCGCAGCCGCCGCGTGCCTCGCCGTGGCTGTCGTCGTCTCCGCCTCCGTGTGCGCACAGGCCGCCAGTGAATCCCCCACCGCCCACCGTTGCATCCACGACGATGTGCAGCATCAAGTGCTGCAGTCGGTGGCGCAGGACTATCACGTGGCTCGCGACCCCCTCTTAGCGGTGGGACTGCCCTACGTTGCAACAGCACGTGCAGTCGCTACAGGCCATGGCGCTGTAGGCTACCTCCTAGCGGACAGCACCTCGCCCAGTGTCCTACGCTCAACAGAGTGGGGTGAGCTGCGCAGCACCGTGTCCACTGAGGACCTCACGGACCCCGAGCGCTACTGCACACACGCTGGACAGGAGATCAATAACCACAACGGTCTCACTGTCACCTGCACCGTCGATGACATCCTCACGGACGATAAGCGCGACATGCTGATGAACTCGTTCCTCCCCGAGGCGGTGCGGCTGCACACGGAGCGCCTGAAGGTGAAGCAGGTGCAGGACACACCTGGAAGGTCACCCCATTAACGTACCTGGGCTGCGGTGATTTCAAGGTACCGGAAGCCCACCTCACCAACGGCGTCAACAACACCGACTTTCTGCTGTACGTCGCTTCGGTGCCCAGTGAAGTCGACGCTTCGGCGTGGGCTCTGACGTGCCTGGCGTTCTTGGACGATCAACCTGCCGTCGGTGTCCTCAACATCCCTGCTGCCAAGATCGTATCGCGGTATGATCAACGTCTCACGCGTACGGTAGCGCACGAGGTGGCGCACGCGCTGGGCTTCAGTGCGACATACCTTGAGCTGGTGGATGTGATGGACTACGTTGGGGGCATTCGCGGCATGCCCTTTGAACATCCGGTGGTGAAGGGCAGCAAGACGGTGGCCGTGGCACGCGCGCACTACGGCTGTCCTACCCTGCAGCACGTCGAAGTGCAATTTGATGTAGAGCCTTTTTCTGAGGCCTTGCACTTGTTGACGCGCAACGCCAAGGACGAGCTCATGGCGCCTGTGGTGGGTGCCGGCTACTACAGTGCGCTGACGATGGCCATCTTCGAGGACATGGGCTTCTACAAGGCGGACTTCAGCAAGGCGGAGGTGATGCCGTGGGGCCACAATGCCAGCTGCGCCTTCCTCAACAACACGTGCATGAAGGACAACATCACGCAATGGCCGCAGATGTTCTGCAACGACACTCTAATGCTCCGCTGCACGTCCAGCCGCCTCGAGATGGGCGTATGCGATGTTCACACTCATGAATACCTCCTTGGGTGAGGATTACCGATACTTCACCAACGAAAGCCTGGGGGGAGGGTTAATCTACATGGACTTGTGCCCGTATGTGGAGCCCGAACGTGATGGTGCGTGCAACCAAAACTCGTCCACTGCACCGTATTACATGAGTGCCTTCAACGTCTTCTCTGACGCGGCGCGCTGCATCGACGGGGCGTTTAAGCCGATGAACATCACTAAGGAAACCCGACCCATCTTGGGCACGTGCGCCAACGTCAAGTGCGACAACGCAACGAAGACGTACAGCATCCAGGTGAAGGGCAGCAGAGACTACGTGAACTGCACAGAGGGCCACAGCATCACACTCGGCAATATCAGCGACGCCTTCGAGGCCGGCGGCTACATCACGTGCCCGTCGTACGTTGAGGTGTGCCAGGGCAACGTGAAGGCGGTGATGGACTTCAAAGGGGACCGGGAACACTCAGCCAGCAGCTCTGGAAGTGATGTACGTCCCAGCAGCAGCAGTGGTAGTGACAGCAGCCATTCTCGCGGCAACAGCGCAGCTGGTGTCCACAACGCGCGCGCCTTCCTACCCGGCATAGCAGCGGTTGTAGCCGTGATCCTGATTGGGCTTTCCTGTGTGTAGACCTGGAGCGTGTGCGGCACCACCCATGCCGACGGCTCCCTGGTGCACCGAGCTGACCGTTGTGGACTGACGTTCGATACGCCCCAACGTGGACCTCACACTTTGCCAGGGACTCCCCCATGACATGGATGATGGGGGTTTTCATGGGGTGGACGGCCAGCCCAGTGTCGGGCCACCACGGTGTTCTCGTCCACGGGCCGCTGGATACAAAGGCAGGACAGCCTCGCGCACATCTAGCATGCGTGACTGGCAAAGCTTTGCAATATATATAGCTATCCCGTCTGAGCCTCGAAGGCGCTAGAGAAGTGGACGAAGCAATCGTGACCAACACCGCACCCACTCACCCCCCACTCCGGTGTGCTCGTGTATGCGAGCCGCGTGGCACTTCGTGCACCCGACCAGGTGCGGCGATTTGGGTGTGGCAGGTGAGCAAGAAGCTCGCCACTGGTGCCAGCGACACCCGAACAGCCCTGGACACACCATCTACTCCGCCATACCCCAACGTGAGGAGTGTGCCGACCACGTTATGAAATACGGGGACGTGAGTACGTTGGCGAAGAGAAAAGCACGGCATGCGGTGCGCGCACAGGTCTGAGAGGGGCCCCTCCTCTGAGGTTGCACCTGACAATCGACCCACCTCACAACATCTCTGGTGTATTCGGGCCACCACCACCACCACCCCACCGTCGTGGCTAACGGTGCCGGTGCCATTCAAAATGCATTGAAAAAGGCACACCGCCCTCTCCCTCCAACTCGGGCGGCGGTGGCCTCGTCGTCATCCCACACCCCTTCAAGCCACTGTTTTCGTTGTTTATTTGCTCCCTCCCCCTCCCTCCCCCCAATTTTACTCGGTTTATTGTTATCCGCGTGTGTAGGGCGGGTGCGATGGGTGGAGGTGCGGACACGGAGGGCCATTGATGTGGATGCTTTATACAAAGCGAGAGCGCCTCCTCTGGTCCTATGGCCTCCCGCTATTCCCTCTCCCTCCCCTTCCTATATACTCTCTGCTCTCTCCCTCCCCCTCACTCCCTCCCTCCCCCTCTGTCATGTAGCACAAACAGTGTCCACTGGTGGGGGCGGGCGCAGTAGTGCTGTGGCGGCGGCGCAGGCTCGCCTCGTGCCGGCATCACCGCTGCTTCGTGCCACGCACGGAGAGGGTGGGAGGGGGAGGAGGAGTAGGCCGTAGAAACACACCACCACCACCGCCTCGCCTGTCCTTCCCTCCCACCAGTCAAACCAGGTTACTTGTGTGGCGGCGTGCATGTTCTGCGTGAACAGCAACGATGGAGAGGTGATCCGCCAGCGCCTGGGAGAGCTGCAGGTGGCCAGAACGGTGCTGTGCGTAGCACCGCCGCGTGGCACGCACACATACAGACGTTGCCCCCTGTCCACCTGCTGTTTGTGCCACTCGGTGACGCCTATTTGTGTGTGCGTGTAGACGTGGTTTTGTGGACTTGCATGTGTCGTCCTGTCAAAGGCTCCGGCCCCTCCCCTCCCTCCGTCCCTCCCCTCCACTCCACTCCAGGCGGTGTGGCCCTGGTGGGATTCCCATTTTGCTGCCGCCTGTTTCGCTCTCTTCCGCTTCGCTGACCCTCACCGGCGGCCCCTCCCCTTCCCTCCCTCTCCACGCGCATGATGTGAACCATCCACCCATCCCCCACTCCACATCCCCATCCCATCACGTCTCCCCCCACTATCTGCCCTCCCACCCCCCACCGCCCACCGCTCCCCTAGACTGCACAATCCTGCGCCCATCACCGGCACTCTCAATCACTCTTTTCTTACTGACCGCCCCCCTCCCCCCCCCCATACAGAGGCGCACACAGCACAGCACATACCCGCTGGGCAGCACCTCCCCATTCACTCGCCTTTACCCTACACCCTCCCCCCCGCCTATATACCTCCACCACCTACCCCACCGCCAGCATGTCCCGCAACTGTTTGGGTAGCACGCACCAGTTGCGTAGCGGCGCCGCACGCCTGGTGCGCCTCGCCGCAGTGGCGTGTCTCGCACTGGCGGCCGGCTCCGCTGCCGTGTGGGCACAGCCGGTGGGTGTCGTGACCACCGGGCACCGCTGCATCCACGACAAGATACAGCAGCGCGTGCTGCAGTCGGTGGCTCAAGAGCACAGAGACCTGGGCACGCTCTCTGCCGTCGGGTTGCCATCTGTCGCAGCAGCACCGGACCTCGATTCTGTGAGCGGCAAAGTCAACTCTGCTTTGCGGTATAGCACGGGGCTAAATGTCACGCGCTCTTCGGACTGGGGTGAGCTGCGCATCACCGTGTCCACGGTTAATCTCACGGACCCCCACCCCTACTGCACACAGGACGGGCAGGAGAGCATCAATGACGGTAGTGGAGATGTAAAATGCAGCGAAGACGACATGTTGACGGAAGAGAAGCGCGACATCCTGATCAACTCGATCCTCCCCGAGGCGGTGCGGCTGCACACGGATCGGCTGAGGGTGAAGCAGGTGCAGAGTAACTGGACGGTGGCGGTCGGGAACGGCAGAATCTGTGGCTTATTCAACGTGCCACAGGCGCACGCCACCAACGGCGTCCACAACACCGACTTTCTGCTTTACGTGGCATCCGCGCCGAGCGCTGCAGGTGCGGTGTCGTGGGGCGCTACGTGCCAAGTGTTCCCCAACGGTCAACCGGCTGTCGGCGTCATCAACGTCCCCGCAGCCCAGATCGTGTCGCGCTATGACCAACGCGTCATTCGCACGGTGGCACACCAGATCGCGCATGCGCTGGGATTCAGCGAGGACTTCTTCCAGAAGGCAGGCATCACGAAATTCGTCGAGAATATTCGCAGCAAGCCCGACAACTTTACTGTGATCAACGGCAGCAAGACAGTGGAGAAGGCCCGCACGCACTACAACTGCTCCACACTGGAGTACGTGGAGATGAATAACCGCCCCAACGTTGACTGGGAGAATTCACACTTGTCGATGCGCAACGCCAAGGACGAGCTCATGGCGCCTGAGGTGGGTGCCGGCTACTACACTGCGCTGACGATGGCCATCTTCGAGGACACGCGCTTCTACAAGGCGGACTTCAGCAAGGCCGAGGTGATGACGTGGGGACGCGACGCCGGCTGTGACTTCTTCAGCAAGAAGTGCATGGAGCAGGGCATCACGCAATGGCCGCAGATGTTCTGCAACGACACAAACGAAAAGTACCGCTGTACCTCCAGCCGTCTACACGTCGGGGGATGTGATGTCGTGACCTACCCAAAATCGCTGGACTCGCACTGGCGGTCCTTCACCAACGACCGCCTCGGGGGCTCTACTGCATTCCTCGACATCTGCCCCGTTGTGGTCCCGTCTGACGAAGGTGCGTGCAACCAGAACACCACGACCGCGCCGTGGTATGTCAGGAGCTTCAACGTGTTCTCTGAGGCAGCGCGTTGCATTGATGGGTCCTTCACGCCAAAGGGCCTCGCACGTTGGCGTCGCCTCTACAACGGCATGTGCGCCAACATCCGGTGTGATATGGCGACGCAGACGTACGGTATCCAGGTGAAGTGGGGCAGCGGTTACTTCAACTGTACGCCGGGCCAGAACATCTCGCTCGACACCATCAGCAACGGCTTCGAGGACGGCGGCTACATCACGTGCCCGCCGTACGCTGAGGTGTGCCAGGGCAACGTGAAGGCGGTGGTGGACTTCAAAGCTGCTCTCGAAAAGAACAGAGGCACAAGCAGCAGCAGCGCACAAGACAACGCCCTCGCCGACAGTGTGCCCAGCAGCGCACAAGACAGCGCCCCCGCTGACAGCATGACCAGCAGCGGAGAAGACAGCGCCCTCGCTGGCAGCATGACCAGCAGCGCACAAGACAACGCCCCCGCTGACAGCATGACCAGCAGCCAACAAGACAGCGCCCCCGCTGACAGCATGACCAGCAGCGCACAAGACAGCGCCCTCGCCGACAGTGTGCCCAGCAGCCAACAAGACAACGCCCCCGCTGACAGCATGACCAGCAGCGAGCAAGACAGCGCCCCCGCTGACAGTATGACCAGCAGCGCACAAGACAGCGCCCTCGCCGACAGCATGACCAGCAGCCAACAAGACAGCGCCCCCGCTGACAGCATGACCAGCAGCGGAAAAGACAGCGCCCTCGCTGACAGCATGACCAGCAGCGCACAAGACAACGCCCTCGCCGACAGCATGACCAGCAGCGGAAAAGACAGCGCCCTCGCTGACAGCATGACCAGCAGCGCACAAGACAGCGCCCTCGCTGACAGCATGACCAGCAGCGCACAAGACAGCGCCCCCGCTGACAGCATGACCAGCAGCGCACAAGACAGCGCCCTCGCTGACAGCATGACCAGCAGCGGAAAAGACAGCGCCCTCGCTGACAGCATGACCAGCAGCGCACAAGACAGCGCCCCCGCTGACAGCATGACCAGCAGCGCACAAGACAGCGCCCTCGCCGACAGCATGACCAGCAGCGGTAAAGACAGCGCCCTCGCTGACAGCATGACCAGCAGCGCACAAGACAGCGCCCCCGCTGACAGCATGACCAGCAGCGCACAAGACAGCGCCCCCGCTGACAGCATGACCAGCAGCGGACAAGACAGCGCCCTCGCTGACAGCATGACCAGCAGCGCACAAGACAACGCCCTCGCCGACAGTGTGCCCAGCAGCGGAAAAGACAGCGCCCCCGCTGACAGCATGACCAGCAGCGCACAAGACAGCGCCCTCGCCGACAGTGTGCCCAGCAGCCAACAAGACAACGCCCCCGCTGACAGCATGACCAGCAGCGAGCAAGACAACGCCCCCGCTGACAGTATGACCAGCAGCGCACAAGACAGCGCCCTCGCCGACAGCATGACCAGCAGCCAACAAGACAGCGCCCCCGCTGACAGCATGACCAGCAGCGCACAAGACAACGCCCCCGCCGACAGTGTGCCCAGCAGCCAACAAGACAGCGCCCCCGCTGACAGCATGACCAGCAGCGCACAAGACAACGCCCCCGCTGACAGCATGACCAGCAGCGGAAAAGACAGCGCCCTCGCTGACAGCATGACCAGCAGCGCACAAGACAACGCCCTCGCCGACAGCATGACCAGCAGCGCAAAAGACAACGCCCTCACCGACAGTGTGCCCAGCAGCCAACAAGACAGCGCCCTCGCCGACAGCATGACCAGCAGCGCACAAGACAGCGCCCTCGCCGACAGCATGACCAGCAGCGCACAAGACAACGCCCTCGCCGACAGTATGACCAGCAGCGCACAAGACAGCGCCCTCGCCGACAGTGTGCCCAGCAGCGGAGAAGACAGCGCCCCCGCTGACAGCATGACCAGCAGTGCACAAGACAACGCCCTCGCCGACAGTGTGCCCAGCAGCGGAGAAGACAGCGCCCTCGCCGACAGTGTGCCCAGCAGCGGAGAAGACAGCGCCCCCGCTGACAGCATGACCAGCAGCGGAAAAGACAGCGCCCTCGCCGACAGCATGACCAGCAGCGCACAAGACAACGCCCCCGCTGACAGCATGACCAGCAGCGCACAAGACAACGCCCCCGCTGACAGCATGACCAGCAGCGCACAAGACAGCGCCCTCGCCGACAGCATGACCAGCAGCGCACAAGACAGCGCCCTCGCCGACAGCATGACCAGCAGCGCAAAAGACAGCGCCCCCGCTGACAGCATGACCAGCAGCGCACAAGACAGCGCCCTCGCCGACAGTATGACCAGCAGCGGAAAAGACAACGCCCTCGCCGACAGCATGACCAGCAGCGGTAAAGACAGCGCCCTCGCCGACAGTGTGCCCAGCAGCCAACAAGACAGCGCCCTCGCCGACGGTATGCCCAGCAGCCAACAAGACAGCGCCCCCGCTGACAGCATGACCAGCAGCGGAAAAGACAGCGCCCTCGCCGACGGTATGACCAGCAGCGGAAAAGACAGCGCCCCCGCTGACAGCATGACCAGCAGCGGAAAACACAGCGCCCTCGCTGACAGTATGCCCACCAGCCAACAAGACAACGCCCTCGCCGACAGTATGACCAGCAGCGGAAAAGACAGCGCCCTCGCTGACAGCATGACCAGCAGCGCACAAGACAACGCCCTCGCCGACAGTATGCCCAGCAGCGGAAAAGACAGCGCCCTCGCTGAGAGCATGACCAGCAGCGCACAAGACAACGCCCCCGCCGACAGTGTGCCCAGCATCCAACAAGACAGCGCCCCCACTGACAGCATCACCAGCAGTGCACAAGACAACGCCCTCGCCGACAGTGTGCCCAGCAGCGCACAAGACAGCGCCCTCGCTGACAGTATGACCAGCAGCGCACAAGACAGCGCCCTCGCCGACAGCATGACCAGCAGTGCACAAGACAACGCCCTCGCCGACAGTGTGCCCAGCAGCGGACAAGACAACGCCCCCACTGACAGTATGACCAGCAGCGCACAAGACAGCGCCCCCGCTGACAGCATGACCAGCAGTGCACAAGACAACGCCCTCGCCGACAGTGTGCCCAGCAGCGGACAAGACAGCGCCCTCGCCGACAGTGTGCCCAGCAGCCAACAAGACAGCGCCCTCGCCGACAGCATGACCAGCAGTGCACAAGACAACGCCCTCGCCGACAGTGTGCCCAGCAGCCAACAAGACAGCGCCCCCGCTGACAGCATGACCAGCAGTGCACAAGACAACGCCCTCGCCGACAGTGTGCCCAGCAGCGGACAAGACAGCGCCCTCGCCGACAGTGTGCCCAGCAGCCAACAAGACAACGCCCCCGCCGACAGCATGACCAGCAGTGCACAAGACAACGCCCCCGCCGACAGTGTGCCCAGCAGCGGACAAGACAGCGCCCCCGCTGACAGCATGACCAGCAGCGGGCAAGCCAACGACTTCGCCGACAGCATGATCAACAGCGAACAAGACAACGCCCCCGCCGACAGCATGACCAGCAGCGGGCAAGCCAACGACTTCGCCGACAGCATGATCAACAGCGAACAAGACGACGACTTCGCCGACAGCATGACCAGCAGCGGGCAAGACGACGATTTCGCCGACAGCATGACCAGCAGCTGAGGAGGCGACCGCCTCTACCCCCGTGGCAACGGTGCCGCTGGCCTCCGCAGCACGTGGAGCCTCGTGTCCGCTGGAGTGGCGCTGATGGTGGCACTGACTGTTGGTATGAGTACCTAACAAAGGAACGCCAGGCGCACTGCTCATCTCAACTGCTGGTGCGGCCACCCAGCGAGGGTTGCATACACCACCGACACCCCCCGCTGGGGATGTCATGACGCACCCTGAGAGGGCCCCGACCTGAACCCGGTGAGCGTTTGATGTCCCATAGTGCATGCGCACAGCCCACCTACACTACCCCAAGTTCGCATCCGAGCAAGAATCCGGACGGCGACTATTACCAGCGAAGAGTGGGAGCCAAAGAAGCCCTCTTGTCTTCTCAAGTGCTTCACACGTATCCGACGAGTGAGGTGGCGTGTACGCAAACGGGGGTGACACGCGGTGATGCCCGTCGGCGGTACGCGAGGAAACACCCTGGGCCGCGATAGCACCAGCCCCAGCCCAGCGGTGTGATGGTCCATGAGCGGTGGCTGGGTGTGACACCACGGACCGTTGTCTTGAGGTACGGTTGCTGTCGATGGCTCATCGTGCCGAGTGTCCTCGCTGGTCCACGTACTCGGTTGATGGGCAGGTGAGTGTTTGGCACCCCACCTCCTCACCTCATCCACACTCGGGCGGTGGTGGTGTCGTCCTCTTCACCCCCTCCTCAACCACGTCTTTGTTACTTATTGAATTCCCCTTACCCCCCTTCCCAGGTTATACCCGCTTACTTTATTATCCGCGTGTGTGGGGTGGGTGAGTGCAGGGGTGGGATCGACGGTTGGAGCGGCGGACATGGAGGGCCGTCGATGTGGATGCTGTATACAAGGCGAGAGGGCCCACTCCTCCTCTTCTTCCTCATCTCTCCCCCCTCTCTCCTCACACACCCCTTCTCTTCATACCCCCACTTCTCCTCCCACCTCCCCTCGAGACAGCACGCACACACACACACACACGCACGATTGGGACGAGCAAAACAAAGGACAGCGTGACAAGAGATATGGAAACTATGTCGTGGTGTGTGTCGTCGTGTTGGTCGATAGCGGTGCTGGGGGAGCCCGTGTGCGTTTCTGGGCTTTACGCACCGATGTGTGGATGGGTTGGTGTGTGGATGAGTGGGTGTGTGCTCCACCGCCCTCCCGTCTCCCCGTCACCCCTCCCCTCACCACCCATCCCCAACGCGGTGCATTTCTCCTTTTTTCTCTTTTTGGGCTCTCTACTATCCTTGACTTCTTCACTTCACCCCCTTCCGCTCCCCCTTCACTCCTTCAGAGGTGTCCTCCAATGAGGGTGGGGATTTATGTTTGTGTGTTTCTCTTCTTCTCCCCCCTTCACAGCGCCCACATATACACCTGCGGTCTGTGATGGCGACAGCACCACGTCCCTGTGCCCCTCCCTCCCTCCCCTACGACACAGAGTGAAGGGAGAGTGAGTGAGGGTGTTGAGTCCACCCCTCCGTGTCTCCGCCCTCTCTCCCTCCCTCTGTCTCTCTGTATGTGTGTGCTTGTCCTTCCTTATGTATCTCGTTCACTTCCCTTTTCACGTCGACACCAGTGCGCTGTCAACACGGAACCAGAAAACCATTGTGACCCAAAACACCACTTGAGCGCAGCACAGCAGAGGGGCTCGCTGGCCACGTCGGCGCCTGCGCCTGCATCACCCGGGTACATCCTCGGCTGCTCACGGCCTCGACGGTGTCGCAGCGTCAAACTGTCGCAGGGCTGCCCCGACTCCCTCCATGGTCATTCTCATCCCTCCCCTATTCTATCTCTCCCTCATCTGCTGCTTCCCTGTCCCTTTCACTGCCCTCTGCTCATGACAGGCACACGCGCAACCGCGCTTGTCCTGCTCCACGCGCACCCAGTCACCCGCGCACACACAGCACATACCCGCTGGCCTGCGCCTTTTCACTGGACGTCCTCTCCACCTCCTTGACCACATCATTGCCGCCGCCAGCGTGCGCGACCGCACTGTCGGCACGCCCCGCCCCCTCCCCAAGCAGCGCACACCGCGGGCGCCCTGACCGCAGGCAACCCTTGCATCGTCGGCGAGGTACAGCACCGCGCCCTGCAGTCGGTCACGCAGGACCAGCACAGCGGCATCGACCCCCGCGTCACTCATTCAGCTTTGGGCCTGCCCTACGTTGTAGCAGCACGTGGAACCGCGGACACCAAAGGCGCAGTGGACTAAAAGGCGACAGCGGATGAGCAATCCAAAGAGACACACACACACACACACACACACACGCAATGCGTCGAGTGAGGCGGCTTACAGCCCACGACTGTCAACTTTGGAGAGAGGCGGCGACGGAAAACGGGGGAGTGACACGGGGGGTGTGCGGGGCGGGACGGGGCGGACTGGCGTGCGGCTACACTGGGCGGAGAGCGTTGCCACATGGAAGCCGGGCTACATGCGCTGGAAAACGTGGTCCCATCAGGAGGACACCGCCGCCTCGAGGTGGCAGTGCTTACAGACTCCCCCCCCACTCCCTCACCTCACTTCTGATGGCGCTGGACACACAGGCCCAACCAGCGTGGAAGATGGAACCCTCGCACGTATTTGGTCCATCACCCCCAAACCCACTCGGCGCAAAGCCCACCTGTCCTTCCAGCTCGTATTCCCCCACTGCGGTGTCCCGCGAAAAAAGGCCGTGGACAAAGCAGCCAGCAGGGGGGAATGCCATGCCTCAATCCTACCCGGCATGCATCACAGACGTTGTGGCAGGCATCAAGCGACAACTTGGGAAAGAAACAGATGCGGCGCTCACCAACGGCGAGGGGCCCGAACACGCATCGGTCCAACTCACTCGGCCACGTCCACCCCCTACCCCGCCCCCCGAAAAAAAAACAGTGAAATAGGATCGCAGTGGAGAGTCCATATTGGTGCAATATCGTACGGACACCTCCAAACACTTTGGGTGGCTACGTAGGGCCATTCGTAGGTAAGGAGGACAACATGGCCTGCCGATGGTGTCCACTCATTGGACCCAGATCCACCCCCCCCCCCTCCTCCCTACTCTAGCCGTGGCAACACGGCAGCAGGATCCACTCGTGTGTCCGGTCCGTCTCACCATATGCGCCTCGCGACAAGCGGGAGTAACGCACATGATGACGAGACACCGGTGGCAGGGGAGGGCTCAGGCCCCCAGTAACGCTGCAAGGGGCGGGAAAGGCACAGGGGTCCTACAAAAAGGTGTACAAGTGCCACACATGCGCTGAGGTGGTAACCCCTCCCTCCCTGTGAGAGGCCTCTCGGAGCACCACATGCCCACACCCAACTCCCCCTCCCGGTGACCCACCGAGAAGACTCGATGCACCAGACACGCGCCCCAGGAACCTCAATAGAGAGAGTGACAGCAAAGAGAAACGTTGTGTCCTCGGAGGTGCAGGTATCCTCAACAAGCGAGTAGCGGCAGCGCCTCCCCTGACAGTGCTGCAGGGGAATGTTTTGAAACACGACATGGCTCACACGCCACAGATGCCCGCTGAGGTCGCCCAGCCGCCCACCGCCGCCGCCAACGGCTACACTTCGGTGCCCGGTGTGGGGACTATGTGGGTCCGCCTAGAGGGACAGTATCCCACAGGATCAGGACCCACTGGGGGGGGGACATGACCCCAAGACTCCGACCCACCACCCCTCCCGGGGGTAGACAAGTCACGCCCGAGGCCACAGTCCCCTGGCGTCATTCCATGTCCGCACACTGCGAGGGGGTATTTCGATCCAACACAGCCCCTGTGTGGCTCCACACGACGACACGGCCCATGCACACACATCGGAGACCCCTCCCCCTCCAAATGAGTGGCAACGCGAAGCCCTTTGCAGTGTGCCCGATGTGCGAGAAACGGTATGAACGGTGGACCATTCTTGTCTGGCGCATCCCCGCACGCACCACAACGAGGGCACAGTGACCCAACGCAAGATGCCGGGTGGGACCGATCCACACAGGGAGCTTGTCGCGAGAAACACCACATGCCCGCACTGTCCGCGCACACTTGCGGATGAGCAGTGTCTCACGCAGCATCCAACTGTCTCCCATGGCCAAGCTGCAACCCGCCATCCCCCATGGCCCACGGAAAGAGATCTGCAAGGTGTCCTCGACTCACCTATTGGTCTGTCCCACACTAGCCAACGTTGGAGGAGACTGTGGCATAGAAGATGGTCCGCTGCATAGGGTTGTCCAGTGTAAGCGATTGGCGGTGTACCCCAGCCGACTACTCGGCCTCGCGGATCTGGCCGAGATTCCCAATCCAGAAGAGGACGAGAGCAACATTGAGCGCCAATTGCGTTAATCGACGGCACTCCTCGCCCCCATGATAATGATACCGAGCGGCGGCCTGGCAGCGATCCACATTTTACTTTTCTGCTCCTGGGCTGACCATCTGGGGCTGCACAGGGTGTGGCCTGTCGTGACGACGTGTGGAGGGTGCGGGACTCGCCCGCGTTTGAGTTGCACCGGCAGGCTGGGAGAAGAAGGCCCTGTAGTGTATATGCTGGGAGACATCCATGCTCCTCCCCCCCCTGCACAGTGTCACCCCCCTCATCTTCACAGAGGTTGAGAGACGGAGAAGTGAAGGTGTTCTAAAAACGTGTGTCCCTGCGAAGGGGCACGTGCAGAATGAACGCACACACGGATATGTAGACAAGCATGTACGCATTACATCTTTGCTCTGTCTCACTCCCCTTCCCCCCCCCTCCCTCTCCACGCGCATGATGTGAACCATCCACCCATCCCCCACCCCACATCCCCATCCCATCACGTCGCCCCACCCTCTCTGCCCTCCCAAACCCACCGCCCACCACTCCCCTAGACTGCACAATCCTGCGCCTATCACCGGCACTCTCAATCGCTCTTTCCTTACTGAACCGCCCTCTCCGCCCATTCAGAGGCACGCACAGCACATACCCGCTGAGCAGCACCTCCCCACTCACTCGCCTTTTCCCTACACCCCCCACCCGCCTATATTCCTACACGACCTACCCCACCGCCAGTATGTCCCGCAACTGTTTGGGTAGCACGCACCAGAGACGTCGCAGCGCTACACGCCTGGTGCGCCTCGCAGCCGTGACGTGTCTCGCACTGGCTGTCGTCTCCGCTGCCGTGTGGGCACAGACCACCGGCGACTTGGCTGCGGGTCACCGCTGTATCCACGACGAGCTACAGCAGCGCGTTCTGCAGTCGGTGGCGCAAGAGCACATTGGCCTCGATACTCTCTCCACCGTGGGTCTCCCTGTTGTTGCCGCAGAGTCTGTCACCAGTTCGGAGGATGGCGGTGTTGACTATGCGCTGTCTGATAGCGTGAAATCGCTCAAGGTGGAGCGCTCTGACGACTGGGATAAACTGCGTATCACCGTGTCGTTAGAGGACCTCATGGACCCCGAGCGCTACTGCGCTTCCATCGGACAGCTTGTCAAGAATCACTCAGGTGGTGAGTCCAACTGCAGTAAAGCGGACATCCTCACAGAAGAAAAGCGCGACATTCTGACGAACTCCCTCATACCACAGGCGTTAAAGTTGCACACGGACCGGCTGAAGGTGAGGCAGGTGAAGGGCAACTGGAAGGTGCCTCGAATGACGGATGAAATCTGTAAAGACTTCAAGGTGCCGGAGGCGCATCACAAGGAGGGGTTCAACAATACGGATTTCGTGTTGTACGTTGCCTCCGTTCCGAGCGATGTAGGTGTGCTCGCATGGGCTCTTACTTGCCAGGTGTTCTCTGACGATCAGCCCGCCGTCGGCGTGATCAACATCCCCGCAGCGAATATCGTGTCAGCATACGACCAGGCTACCACGCGCACGGTTGCGCACGAGATTGCGCATGCGCTGGGCTTTAGCGATGCTTTCTTCAGACGCACCGGCATCATGCACAACGTGTCGGATGTACGAGGCAAGCCCTTTCCTGTTCCAGTGATCAAAGGCAGCACAACGGTGACCAAAGCACGCGAGCACTACGGCTGCAACTCTCTGAAGCAGATGGAGATGGAGGATATGGGCGGCTCCGGTTCAGCTGGCTCGCACCTGAAGATGCGCAACGCCAAGGACGAGCTGATGTCCCCTGTGCTCAGCGCCGGCTACTACAGTGCGCTGACGATGGTCATCTTCGAGGATATGGGCTTCTACCAGGCGGACTTCAGCAAGGCCGAAGTGATGCCGTGGGGCCACAAGGCGGGCTGTGACTTCTTTAGCAAGAAGTGCATGGAGAATGGCACCACGCAGTGGCCGCAGATGTTCTGCAACGACACAGATGCAGACTATCGCTGCTCCTCCAGCCGTCTAAACATCGGATTGTGTTACGTGAAGGACTTCGACAACAAGCAGCCGTCGCATTTCCAGTACTTCACCGACGAGTACCTCGCGGGCCATTCGCCTTATCTGGACTACTGTCCCACTGTCGTCCCCTATAGCGACGGTGCCTGCAACCAGAACCCCGCGAAGGCACCGGAAGATTTGGAGAGCTTCAACGTCTTTTCTGAGGCAGCGCGTTGCTTCGATGGGGCCTTCGCGCCGGAGGATAGCGATGCCGCACCCGGCACCTATGCCGGGATGTGTGCCAACGTCAAGTGTGATACGACGACGCAGACGTACAGCGTCCAGGTGAAGGGGAACACCACTTATGTGCAGTGCACACCCCACGAGAAGATCTACTTGAGTAACATCAGCGACGTGTTCCGACGTGGTGGGTACATCACGTGCCCGTCGTACGTTGAGGTGTGCCAGGGCAACGTGAAGTCCGCCAGGCGCCTCAAGGATGAACATAAAAAAACAGTGGACAGTAGTAGCGGGTAGAGTACCGACAGGGGCACTTCTCCTGTCAGCTGTGATGACGACTACAACAAGAACATGACTCGTGGCAGCGGTGCGGGTGGCGTCTTCAATGCGCGCATACTGCTCACAGGTGCAGTAGCCCGTTGGTCTCTGATGCTGTTTGTGGGCCTGAATGCGTAGACCAGAAGGGGGGGGAGCCGTCTCAGAGCCCGACGTTGGTGTGGCGTGTGTGTGTGTGTGGTTTGTGCCCCATTTGGCGTAGTGGACGGACTGCTCCAGGGGGTTGGATATTCAACGGTCCACCCACCGGGATGTCGGGACGCTGCTGAGAGGGGAGTGAAGACAGCCCGACAGCCCCCGCGGTCGTTGACTGCCCTGAGCACCCTCCCTCCACAGAAGGCAGTGTGTGGTGTGTGTGCGTACCGTCAACCCATTCGTGAGGCTGGAAGCTGAGTGTGCGGGACTGACGAGGCGCGACACGGCTCACATGGCCTCGGAGTGCATGTGTGTCGAAGGCGTGCCGTACCCTCCCCACATTGAAGTGTGGGTACCGTGCGCCGGGTGATGAGGATAGAGTGGGTAGGCAAGCACGCATGCCGGAAGCATGTTGGGCACACCTCGCCTTCCGCAGTGGCGCGTCATCCACACTCGTATGTGGCACGGCTTAGCGAGCGATGCGGTGGGGTGCAGATGGGGGTGTACGTCGGGTCACTGTTTTGGGGAGGGTGACAGCCGAATGACGTAGTGTGATGGTGCGGGGACTGAAGAAAGAGGACAGGAGGGCTTCTCTGCTGTACCCTCGGTGAGACCATCCCTCCTTTTTTTTGTGTGATCCACGCACTCAAGCACTACTCTTCGTTCCCTCATGCTCTTCATGCTATCGACACTGGTGCCCTCGTCCCCCCAGAAAAGGAGCCCCTCTACTCTCGCTCCCCCTTCCCCTTCCCTCCCTGGTGCGAGCCTCGTGTGGCCAAAGAGGGAGAGGGAGCCGCTGCTGTCTGTCAGGTACTCGTGGTGCTACGCGTATGCTCGGAGGAAACACACAGAGGCACGAGATAAGGTGCCGTAGTATGTGCGAACCCCTCCGGTATGGGCGAGACGACGGTTTCGTCTGTGAGAGAGAAACCCGCCACCGCCGTGCCCCAGCAGTGCTGCATGAGCAGTGGCTGTGTGTGTGTGTGTGTGTGTGTGTGCATGTTGGTGTGGCCTAACGCCCGGACGTGTCGTGACGTATGTCAGGGGGTGTTCGCCCTCTTTTCTTGGGCTTTGAGTGTTTGTGCCGGTGGACGTCTTGAGCTGATGTCATGTGTCTGCGTGCACTCACTCGGTTTGTTTTTTTCTTCCCTCCCTTTTTTCTCAGATCTCGGTGGGGGTGAGGAGTTGCGCCAAACGTTCTTTCCCCTCCCGTGCACGCCGTCCTCTCTCGAGGGTGGTTCTTCTGTTCTTACTTACCCGCTGTACGCTCATTTTGTTTTTGACCTGGTGGACTACGTTAGGAGTGCACTACGTCGACCACCAGCAGATAACCGCCCCTGGCCCATCGTCTGTTGAGGCACACATCGCCTTGTGGGCTCACATATCCGTCTATATACACATATATATACACACACCCATATAACAATCATATCCGACGATACAAATATATATGTATATATATATATACACATTTATATACCCACACACAATACACACACGACTGTACTATAAATATGCCTGTATGTCTACCTCAGTACGTATGAATGTATATATTTATATATGTATATATATTTATGTATGCCTGTATATAGTATATACCCACATAATATATATATATATATATATATTGTGTATACGTGTATATATACACGCACAGTCCCACGCTGTGTTTTGATTTCACATTGTTGTTTTTCCTCAATCCTCTCCTTACTGAATCACAGTTGTTTCTCATGACTTCATGTTTTCACAGTTTTATGCACTCTTTTATCTCACACCAGCCTGACCGCCTGCGCACAACCTGCTCTCTTTTCCTGTGTGTGTGTGTGTAAGGGATGACAGTGGAGCTCACCGGCGAGCTGGTGTGTGTGGGCTCTATACAAGACGAGTGGTAACACCCCTGCTTACCCATCATTCTTCCCTCCCCCCTTCAACTCCTTCTTTCTAGTTTTACAGTCCATCTCCCCCTGTCTGCCTCCCCACCGACACACACACACCCCACACACACACGATGCATGCCAACCACCCCAGATATTGTGAACATCCAGAAAAGACGGGCGGGATTCGGTTGCCATGCGTGTGTGTTTTGTGGCGTGGGTGGTGGTGGTGGTGGAGAGCCGCTGTGTTATACCCTCACGGCGTGTCGTTGACCTTTTTATTGCTCTCTTTTATCCCCCTGATCTCTTCAAGGGTGCGTGTGGTTGTGGGGTGCCGTGCGTGCACCCCTCCCCCACCCCCCACCTCTACCCCTTCTTTTTTTCCCTCCTTATGGATGCACTTTGTTTTACTCCCCTGTGTGACTCGTGGCTCCCCCACTCTCAACTGATATACGTGTTGAGTTTGGGTGCGAGTGGGCGACAGCGCGTCAGCTCCCTGGATAGCCTCACAGAATAGCGGTTGCTGGAGCTCACTCCCCAGTCCCACTGCCTTCTTTTCTGTACAGGTGCGCTGCAGCTTTGTTTTGTGTATATATCCCCTTGCTTCTATCATCTGCTGACACGTGCGCGGTGTCCTCACTGCACAGAGGGCGGGTGAGGGTCACTCCACCCCTGCAAACACACACGCACGTATGTGTACACTCTCATATATGCACGCAAGCGCGGATGGTGCGCCAGCGCTGCACCGTTCCACCAAAGAGGAGTCTCAGCCGTGAACGAATGTCCCGCCCATGTTGTGTTTCATCGGACGTGTGTGTGTTTTCTACGCTGTGTGCCCGAGACACCCCTTGTCCCTCACAACAGCACTGCCCCCTCCCCCTCCCCCCCCCCCCCCCCCCCCCCCACACACACCTCAGGATATGCTTCAACACCACAACGTTCGCCTCCCCGTGTGGCGTTTATGTGTTTCACTTGAGAAGGGCGGAGATCGTCTCGTGGGGGGAGGGGGGGGGGAAGGTGGCGTGAATGATCCGATCTGTACTGTTGCTAAAACGGCTCATATACGTCCCGCTCCCGCACGCGTGCGTACTCCCTGTCCTCTGTGTTTGTGTGTGTGTGCGTGTGTGTGGAGGGTGAGACGGGGTCTCTCTCACCCACACTGTTGCGGATGTGGTTACTACTATACAAGACGAGAGATCACGTCTCTCCTTCCTCATCCCTGCCCCCCCCCTCCCCTCCCTCTCCCTCCGTCCGTCCTCCCCTTTACCCCCCACGGCGGCGGATTCCCTCTCTTTTTCTTCTCATTGGGCTTTCGCTTTCCTGAATTCTCTACTCCTTCATCCCACCCCACCCCCACCCCTCACTCTCTGTGCAACCGCGTACACCAAAGGCGCATACGTCGAGGTGTGCACTCTTTTTTCCTCACAGCGGGGCAATCACTGGTGTCTGTGTGTGTGCCTGTGAGAGTGAGCTGCAGTGCATTCCTCGTCTGCCTGCCGACTAGTCACCATGAGAGGAGTAGAGCAGGAGAGAATGTGTGCTCAGCTCCTCGCCCAGTAATTCTCCATGGGCTCGTGTGTGGGGCCTTTTTTGTTCGACCATGGCCGTCTTTTTATCTGGGCTTCGCTTCTTTTTCCTCTTTTGACGCCAGTGCGCTGTCGACACTTATCGGCAACACCGCTACACCCTCCACACGCGCACACAGACACACACACGCACACGCGCGTGGCGGACAGCACACAGGATGGCTTGCGTATCGGTGGATCACCAGCCATGCGCGTGCGGCCGTGTGTGCGGTGATGCGTTGTGTCCCTGCGTTTCTCTGTTTTCCAATGTTCCTTTCTGGAGTACTCACTAAACGTGATCCCACCCACCCTCCCTTTCTTAGTCTGGCTGACGGCTGTGCGTTACGATTGGTGCAGCGGTGGCGGATACCCCAGCGATTGTCGCCGTGAACTCCGTCTCCGTGTGCCGTCTACCCGCCCCCACCGCACCTCCCCGCCACCCCCGTGGCCCCTTGCCTTTGCCACCCCACGGCAACTACCACCCGTAACCCTCTGCCTCTTGTTCTTTTCTCTTTGTTGTTTGTTGTTTGCCCCTACACCGCTGATCAGCGCGTCAGACACACGCACGCACATACTCGCTGGGCAACGCCTCCTCCTCACTCGTTCCCACGCCGACACCTTCTCCCGTTTTATACGTATCCCCTCAGCGCCACTATGCCACCACACAACGCCAGTCGCAAGCACCAGTTGCGTAGCGGCGCCGCACTCCTGGTGCGCCTCGCCGCAGTGACGTGTCTCGCACTGGCAGCCGGCTCCGCTGCCGTGTGGGCACAGCCGGTGGGTGTCGTGACCACCAGGCACCGCTGCATCCACGACAAGCTACAGCGGCGCGTGCTGCAGTCGGTGGCTCAGGAGAACGACAACCTGGGCACGCTCTCTGCCGTCGGGTTGCCATCTGTCGCATCCGCACCGGACCTCGATTCTGTGAGTGGCACGGTCGACTCTGCTTTTCCGTACACCACAGGTCCAAATGTCACGCGCTCTTCGGACTGGGGTGAGCTGCGCATCACCGTGTCCACGGTTAATCTCACGGACCCCCACCCCTACTGCACACAGGACGGGCAGGAGAGCATCAATGACGGTAGTGGAGATGTAAAATGCAGCGAAGACGACATGTTGACGGAAGAGAAGCGCGACATCCTGATCAACTCGATCCTCCCCGAGGCGGTGCGGCTGCACACGGATCGGCTGAAGGTAAGGCAGGTGCAGAGTAACTGGACGGTGGCGGTCGGGAACGGCAGAATCTGTGGCTTATTCAACGTGCCACAGGCGCACGTCACCAACGGCGTCCACAACACCGACTTTCTGCTTTACGTGGCATCCGCGCCGAGCGCTGCAGGTGCGGTGTCGTGGGGCGCTACGTGCCAAGTGTTCCCCAACGGTCAACCGGCTGTCGGCGTCATCAACGTCCCCGCAGCCCAGATCGTGTCGCGCTATGACCAACGCGTCATTCGCACGGTAGCGCATCAGATCGCGCATGCGCTGGGATTCAGCGAGGACTTCTTCCAGAAGGCCGGCATCACGAAAGTCGTCGAGAATATTCGCAGCAAGTCCGACAACTTTACTGTGATCAACGGCAGCAAGACAGTGGAGGAAGCGCGCACGCACTACAACTGCTCCACACTGGAGTACGTGGAGATGAATAACCGCCCCAACGTTGACTGGGAGAATTCACACTTGTCGATGCGCAACGCGAAGGACGAGCTCATGGCGCCTGAGGTGGGTGCCGGCTACTACACTGCGCTGACGATGGCCATCTTCGAGGACACGCGCTTCTACCAGGCGGACTTCAGCAAGGCTGAGGTGATGCCGTGGGGCCGCAACGCCAGCTGCGCCTTCCTCAACAACACGTGCATGAAGAACAACATCACGCAGTGGCCGCAGATGTTCTGCAACCGGACGCAGCCGGAGCTCCGCTGCACGTCCAGCCGCCTCGAGATTGGTGGATGCGATGTTTACACTCATAACACCTCCTTGGATGAGTATTACCGTTACTTCACCAACACTACGCTGGGGGGAAATACAATTTACATGGACTACTGCCCGTATGTGAAGCCCGCAGGTGAGGGTGCGTGCAACCAAAACTCATCCACCACATCGGGCCTCTTCGGGGAATTCAGCGTCTTCTCCGACGCGGCGCGCTGCATCGACGGGGCGTTTACACCGAAGAACAGGAGTACGGAACCAGGGCCCATCTCGGGCATGTGCGCCAACGTCAAGTGCGACAACGCAACGAACACGTACAGCATTCAGGTGAAGGGCAGCAGCGCCTACGTGAACTGCACAGAGGGCCACAACATCACACTCGACAACATCAGCGACGCCTTCGATACCGACAGCTACATCACGTGCCCGCCGTACGTTGAGGTGTGCCAGGGCAACGTGAAGGCGGTGGTGGACTTCAAAGCTGATCTCGAACGGAACAGAGGCACAAGCAGCAGCAGCGGACGAGGCGACACTCCCACCGACAGCATGCCCAGCAGTGGACGAGGCCACACTCCCACCGACAGCATGCCCAGCAGCGGCAGTGGTGCAAACAAACCCGATGCCACGTCCAGCAACGGCAAAGGCGACAGGCTCTTCCCCCGTGGCAACGGTGCAGCCGGCCTGCACAGCGCACGCACCCTGGTGTCCGCTGGAGTGGCACTGCTGGTGGTGATACTGACTGTTGGTTTGAGTGCCTAACATCAGAACGCCTGGCGCACTGCTCATCTCAACTGCTGGTGCGGCCACCTAGCGAGGGTTGCATACACGACCGACACCCTCCGCTGGGGATGTCATGACGCACCCTGAGAGGGCCCCGACCTGAACCCGGTGAGCGTTTGATGTCCCATAGTGCATGCGCACAGCCCACCTACACTACCCCCAGTTCGCATCCGAGCAAGAATCCGGACGGCGACTATTACCAGCGAAGAGTGGGAGCCAAAGAAGCCCTCTTGTATTCTCAGGTGCTACCCGTATCCGACGAGTGAAAAGACGTGTACGCGAACGGGCGTGACACACGGTGAACACTCGTGGGTGGGACTGGAGGGCACGACCTTCGGCCCAGTCGTGTGGTGGTCCATGAGCGGTGGCTGGGTGTGACACCACCGACCGTTGTCTTGAGGTACGGTTGCTGTCGATGGCTCATCGTGCCGAGTGTCCTCGCTGGTCCACGTACTCGGTTGATGGGCAGGTAAGTGTTTGGCACCCCACCTCCTCACCCCACCTCCACACTCGGGCGGTGGTGGTGTCGTCGTCATCACCCCCTTCTCAACCACGTCTTTGTTGCTTATTGAATTCACCTTCCTCCTCTTCTTGTTATACCCGCTTACTGTATTATCCGCGTGTGTGGGGGGTGGGGGGGTGCAGGGGTGGGATGGACGGTTGGAGTGGCGGACATGGAGGGCCGTCGATGTGGATGCTGTATACAAAGCGAGAGGGCCCAGTCCTTCTCTCCTTCCTCATCGCCCCCCCCCACGCCCTCCCGTCGCCCCGTCGCCCCTCCCCTCACCCCCCATCCCGAACGCGGTACATTTCTCCTTTTTTCTTCTTTCTTTGGGCTCTCCATCATCCTTGACTTCTTCCCTTCACCCCCCTCCGCTCCCCCTTCACTCCTTCAGAGGTGTCCTTCAATGAGGATGGGGATTTATGTTTGTGTGTTTCTCTTCTTCTTACCCCTTCACAGCGCCCATATATACACCTGCGGTCTGTGATGGTGACAGCGCCACGTCCCTGTGCCCCTTCTCCCCTACGACACAGAGTGGAGGGAGAGTGAGTGAGCGTGCTGAGTCCACCCCTCCGTGTCTCCGCCCTCTCTCCCTCCCTCTCTCTGTATGTGTGTGCTTGTCCTTCCTTATGTATCTCGTTCACTTCTCTTCTCACGTCGACACCAGTGCGCTGTCAACACGAAACAATAAAACCATCACACACCCCAACACCAACAAATACTCGACCGCAGCACAGCAGAGAAGGGGTCGCTGGCTACGTCGGCGCCTGCGCCTGCATCGCACGGGTACATCCTCGGCTGTTCACGGCCTCGACGGTGTCGCAGCGTCAAACTGTCGCAGGGCTGCCCCGACTCCCTCCATGTTTATTCTCATCCTTCCCTATTCTTTCTCTCCCTCATCTGCCGCTTCCTTGTCCCTTTCACTGCCCTCTGCTCATGACAGGCACACGCGCAACCGCGCTTGTCCTGCTCCACGCGCACCCAGTCACCCGCGCACACACAGCACATACCCGCTGGCCTGCGCCTTTTCACTGGACGTCCTCTCCACCTCCTTGACCACATCATTGCCGCCGCCAGCGTGCGCGATCGCACTGTCGGCACGCCCCGCCCCCTCCCCAAGCAGCGCACACCGCGGGCGCCCTGACCGCATGCAACCCTTGCATCGTCGGCGAGGTACAGCACCGCGCCCTGCAGTCGGTCACGCAGGACTAGCACAGCGCCATCGACCCCCGCGTCACTCATTCAGCTTTGGGCCTGCCCTACGTTGTAGCAACACGTGGAACCGCGGACACCCAAGGCGCAGTGGACTAAAAGGCGACAGCGGATGAGCAATCCAAAGAGACACACGCAATGCGTCGAGTGAGGCGGCTTACAGCCCACGACTGTCAACTTTGGAGAGAGGCGGCGACGGAAAACGGGGGAGTAACACGGGGGGTGTGCGGGGCGGGACGGGGTGGAGCGGACTGGCGTGCGGCTACACTGGGCGGAGAGCGTTGCCACATGAAAGCCGGGCTACATGCGCTGGAAAACGTGGTCCCATCAGGAGGACACCGCCGCCTCGAGGTGGCAGTGCTTACAGACTCCCCCCCCCTCCCTCACCTCACTTCTGATGGCGCTGGACACACAGGCCCAACCAGCGTGGAGGATGGGACCCTCACCCGTATTTGGCCCATCACCCTCAATCCCACTCGGCGCAAAGCCCACCTGTCCTTCCAGCTCGTATTCCCCCACTGCGGTGTCCCGCGAAAAAAGGCGGTGGACAAAGCAGCCAGCAGGGGGGAATGCCATGCCTGAATCCAACCCGGCGTGGATCACAGACGTTGTGGCAGGCATCAAGCGACAACCTGGGAAAGAAACAGATGCGGCGCTCACCAACGGCGAGGGGCCCGAACACGCACCGGTCCAACTCACTGGGGCACGTCCACCCCCTACCCCGCCCCCCCAAAAAAAAACAGTGAAATAGGATCGCAGTGGAGAGTCCATATTGGCGCAATATCGCACGGACACCTCCAAACACTTTGGGTGGCTACGTAGGGCCATTCGTAGGTAAGGGGGACAACATGGCCTGCCGATGGTGTCTACTCATTGGACCCAGATCCACCCCCCCCCTCCTCCCTACTCTAGCCGTGGCAACACGGCAGCAGGATCCACTCGTGTGTCCGGTCCGTCTCCCCATATGCGCCTCGCGACAATCGGGAGTAGCGCACATGATGACCAGACACCGGTGGCAGAGAGGGCTCAGGCCCCCAGTAACGCTGCAAGGGGCGGGAAAGGCACAGGGGTCCTACAAAAAGGTGTACAAGTGCCACACATGCGCTGAGGTGGTAACCCCTCCCTCCCTGTGAGAGGCCTCTCGGAGCACCACATGCCCACACCCAACTCCCCCTCCCGGTGACCCACCGAGAAAACTCGATGCACCAGACACGCGCCCCAGGAACCTCAATAGAGAGAGTGACAGCAAAGAGAAACGTTGTGTCCTCGGAGGTGCAGGTATCCTCAACAAGCGAGCAGCGGCAGCGCATTCCCTGACAGTACTGCAGGCGAACGCTTGGAAACACGACATGGCTCACACGCCACAGATGCCCGCTGAGGTCGCCCAGCCGCTCACCGCCGCCACCAACGGCTGCACTTCGGTGCCCGGTGTGGGGACTATGTGGGTCCGCCTAGAGGGACAGTATCCCACAGGATCAGGACCCACTGGGGGGACATGACCCCAAGACTCCGACCCACCACCCCTCCCGGGGGTAGACAAGACACGCCCGAGGCCACAGTCCCCTGGCGTCATTCCATGTCCACAGACTGCGAGGGGGTATTTCGATCCAACGCAGCCCCTGTGTGGCTCCACACGACGACACGGCCCATGCACACACATCGGAGACCCCCCCCCTCCAAATGAGTGGCAACGAGAAGCCCTTTGCGGTGTGCCCGATGTGCGAGAAACGGTATGAACGGTGGACCATTCTTGTCTGGCGCATCCCCGCACGCACCACAACGAGGGCACAGTGGCCCAACGCAAGATGCCGTGTGGGACCGATCAACACAGGGAGCCTGCCGCGGCAAGCCCCACATGCCCGCGCTGTCCGCACACACTTGCAGATGAGCGGTGTCTCACGCAGCATCCAACTGTAACCCATGGCCAAGCTGCAACCCGCCATCCCCCATGACCCACGGAAAGAGATCTGCGAGGTGTCCTTGCCTCACCTATTGGTCTGTCCCGCACTAGCCAACGTTTGGAGAAAGTGTGGCATAGAAGATGGTCCGGTGCATAGGGTTGTCCAGTCCAAGCGATTGGCGGTGTACCCCAGCCGACTACTCGGCCTCGCGGATCCGGCCGAGTTTCCCAATCCAGAAGAGGACGAGAGCAACATTGAGCGCCAACTGCGCTAATCGACGACACTCCTCACCCCCATGATAATGATACCGAGCGGCGGACTGGCAGCGATCCACATTTTACTTTTCTGCTCCTGGGCTGACCATCTGGAGCTGCACAGGGTGTGGCCTGTTGTGACGACGTGTTGAGGGTGCGGGACTCGCCCGCGTTTGAGTTGCACCGGCAGGCTGGGAGGAGGAGGCCCTGTAGTGTATATGCTGGGGGACATCCCCATCCCCTCCCCCCATCCCCTCCTCCCAGAGGATGAGAGACGAAGAACTGAAGGTGTTCTAAAAACGTGTGTCCCTGGGAAGGGGCACGTGCAGAATGAACGCACACACGGATATGTAGACAAGCGTGTACGCATTACATCTTTGCTCTGTGTCACTCCCCTTTCTCTCTCCATGCGCATGATGTGAACCATCCCTCACCCCACACCCCCATCCCATCACGTCTCCCCCATCACCCGTCGGTGATGTATCCCTCACCCCGCCCCACTCTCTCCCCTCCCCTTCCACCCCCACCTCCCACCGCTCCCCTAGACTGCACAATCCTGCGCCCATCACCGACCCTCGCCATCGCTCTTTTTTCACTGAACCGCCCCCCTCCCCCCCCCAAACAGAGGCACGCACAGCACAGCACATACCCGCTGAGCAGCACCTCCCCACTCACTCGCCTTCTCCCTACACCCCCCATCCCGCATATATACCTACCCGACCTACCCCACCGCCAGCATGACCCACAACTGTTTGGGTAGCATGCACCAGGGACGTAGCGGCACCGCTCGCCTGGTGCGCCTCGCAGCCGTGACGTGTCTCTCACTATCCTCTGTCTCCGCCTCTGTGTGGGCACAGACTACCGGCGACTTGGCTGCGGGTCACCACTGCATCCACGACGAGATGCAACAGCGTGTGCTGCGGTCGGTGGCGCAGGACCAGCACATTGGCCGCGATACCCTCTCAGCTATGGGCTTGCCTTACGTCGCAGCAGTGTCTGCACCCTCTGCTATGGAGCTGAACGCGGTTCAACACTCAGTCACTAATAGTAACCCGCGCAGTGTCGCACGCTCCGAGAACTGGAGTGAGCTGCGCATCACCGTGTCCACTGAGGACCTCACGGACCCTCAGCGCTACTGCAAACGCGCCGGGCAGGGGATCAAGATTCACAGCGGCTCCGAAGTCAACTGCACCGCTGCCGACATCCTGACAGATGACAAACGCGACATTCTGATCAACTCGATCCTCCCCGAGGCGGTGCGGCTGCACACGGAGCGCCTGAGGGTGAAGCAGGTGCAGGGAAGCTGGAAGGTCACTAATTTCACGAACCTGGGCTGCGGTGAGTTCAAGGTACCGGAAGCCCACCTCACTGGCGGCGTCAACAACACCGACTTTGTGCTCTACGTGGCATCACTTCCTAGCCAGCCACATGTGGACGCATGGGGCGGGACCTGCCAGTTGTTCGCAGACGATCATCCCGCCGTCGGTGTCCTCAACGTTCCTGCAGCCCTGATCGTGTCGCGCTACGACCAACGCGTCATTCGTACGGTAGCGCACCAGATCGCGCATGCTCTGGGCTTCAGCAATCCTTCATTCAAGCGCACTAACATCACCAAGAATGTGACGAACATCCGTGACAAGTCCGGCGAATTTCCCGTGATCAACGGCAACACGACTGTCGCCAAGGCACGCGATCACTACAACTGCTCATCCTTGGAGTACGTGGAGATGCATAACCCGGGCTTCCCTGACCGGGACATCCTGCACTTGTCGATGCGCAACGCCAAGGATGAGCTCATGGCGCCTGTGGTGGGTGCCGGCTACTACACTGCGCTGACGATGGCCATCTTCGAGGACACGCTCTTCTACCAGGCGGACTTCAGCAAGGCCGAGGCGATGACGTGGGGCCGCAACGCCAGCTGCGCCTTCCTCAACAACACGTGCATGAAGAACAACATCACGCAGTGGCCGCAGATGTTCTGCGACGGTAGTAAGGTGCTCCGCTGCACGTCCAGCCGCCTCGAGATTGGTGGATGCGATGTTCACACTCATAACCGTTCCTTGGATGAGTATCACCGATACTTCACCAACACAGAGCTCGAGGAAAACTCACCCTACACGGACATCTGCCCGTATGTGAAGCCCGCAGGTGAGGCTGCGTGCAACCAAAACTCATCCACCGCATCGGATGACTTCAAGACATTCAACGTCTTCTCCGACGCGGCGCGCTGCATCGACGGGGCGTTTACACCGAAGAACAGGAGTACGGACTCCCGCCCCATCTCGGGCATGTGCGCCAACGTCAAGTGCGACAACGCAACGAACACGTACAGTGTCCAGGTGAAGGGCAGCAGCGCCTACGTGAACTGCACGGAGGGCCACAACATCACACTCGGCAACATCAGTGACGCCTTCGAGGCCAGCGGCTACATCACATGCCCGCCGTACGTTGAGGTGTGCCAGGGCAACGTGAAGGCGGTGGTGGACTTCAAAGCTGATCTCGAACGGAACAGAGGCACAAGCAGCAGCAGCGGACGAGGCCACACCCCCACCGACAGCATGCCCAGCAGCGGCAGTGGTGCAGGCAAGCCGGATGCCACGTCCAGCAACGGCAAAGGCGACAGCCTCTACCCCCGCGGCAACAGTGCAGCCGGCCTGCACAGCGCACGCACCCTGGTGTCCGCTGGAGTGGCACTGCTTGTGGTGACACTGTCTGTTGGTCTGAGTGCCTAACATCAGAACGCCTGGCGCACTGCTCATCGCAACTGCTGGTGCGGCCATCTAGCGAGGGCTGCATACACGACCGACACCCTCCGCTGGGGATGTCATGACGCACCCTGAGAGAGCCCCGATCTGAACCCGGTGAGCGTTTCTTGTTCTGTAGCACATGCGCACCGCCCACCTACACTCCCCCCACTTCGCATCCGAGCAAGAATCCGGGCGGCGACTATTACCAGCGAAGAGTGGGAGCCAAAGAAACCCTCTTGTGTTCTCAGGTGCAACACACGTGTCCGACGAGTGAGGTGGCGTGTAAGCAAACAGGCGTGACACTCGGTGACACTCGTGGGTAAGACTGGAGGGCACGAGCTTCGGCTCAGTCCAGCGGTGTGGTGGTCCATGAGCGGTGGCTGGGTGTGACACCACCGACCGCTGTCTTGAGGTACGGCTGCTGTCGATGGCTCATCGTGCCGAGTGTCCTCGCTGGTCCACGTACTCGGTTGATGGGCAGGTGAGTGTTTGGCACCCCACCCCCTCACCCCACCTCCACACTCGGGTGGTGGTGGTGTCGTCATCACCCCCTTCTCAACCACGTCTTTGTTACTTATTGAATTCACCTTCCTTCTCTCTCCTTAGCCAGGTTATACCCGCTTACTGTATTATCCGCGTGTGTGGGGGGTGGGTGGGTGCAGGGGTGGGATAGACGGTTGGAGTGGCGGACATGGAGGGCCGTCGATGTGGATGCTGTATACAAGGCGAGAGGGCCCACTTCACCACTCCTCCCTCCCCCCTCCTCTCTTCTCACACACCCCTTCTCCTCATACCCCACACCTCTCCTCTCACCTCCCCTGGGGCAGCACGCACACAACCACGATGAGGACGAGCAGAACAAAGGACAGCGTGACGAGAGAGATATGGAAACCATGTCGTGGTGTGTGTCGTCGTGTTGGTGGATCGCGGTGCTGGGGGAGCTCATGTGCGTTCGTGGGCTTTACGCACCGATGTGTGGGTGGGTTGGTGGGTAGATGAGTGGGTGTGTGCTCCACCGCCCTCCCGTCGCCCCGTCACCCCTCCCCTCACCCCCCATCCCCAACGCGGTGCATTTCTCCTTTCTTCTCTTTTTGGGCTCTCCACTATCCTTGACTTCTTCACTTCACCCCCTTCCGCTCCCCCTTCACGCCTTCAGAGGTGTCCTCCAATGAGGATGGGGATTTATGTTTGTGTGTTTCTCTTCTTCTTACCCCTTCACAGCGCCCATATATACACCTGCGGTCTGTGATGGTGACAGCGCCACGTCCCTGTGCCCCTCCCTCCCTCCCCTACGACACAGAGTGGAGGGAGAGTGAGTGCGCGTGCTGAGTCCACCTCTCCGTGCCTCCGCCCTCTCCCCCTCTCTCTCTCTCTGTATGTGTGTGCTTGTCCTTCGTTATGTATCTCGTCCACTTCTCTTCTCACGACGACACCAGTGCGCTGTCAACACGAAACAATAAAACCATCACACACCCCAACACCAACAAATACTCGAGCGCAGCACAGCAGAGAAGGGGTCGCTGGCTACGTCGGCGCCTGCGCCTGCATCGCACGGGTACATCCTCGGCTGCTCACGGCCTCGACGGTGTCGCAGCGTCAAACTGTCGCAGGGCTGCCCCGACTCCCTCCATGTTTATTCTCATCTCTCCCCTATTCTATCTCTCCCTCATCTGCTGCTTCCCTGTCCCTTTCACTGCCCTCTGCTCATGACAGGCACACGCGCAACCGCGCTTGTCCTGCTCCACGCGCACCCAGTCACCCGCGCACACACAGCACATACCCGCTGGCCTGCGCCTTTTCACTGGACGTCCTCTCCACCTCCTTGACCACATCATTGCCGCCGCCAGCGTGCGCGACCGCACTGTCGGCACGCCCCGCCCCCTCCCCAAGCAGCGCACACCGCGGGCGCCCTGACCGCAGGCAACCCTTGCATCGTCGGCGAGGTACAGCACCGCGCCCTGCAGTCGGTCACGCAGGACCAGCACAGCGGCATCGACCCCCGCGTCACTCATTCAGCTTTGGGCCTGCCCTACGTTGTAGCAGCACGTGGAACCGCGGACACCCAAGGCGCGATGGACTGAAAGGCGACAGCGGATGAGCAATCCAAAGAGACACACACACACACACGCAATGCGTCGAGTGAGGCGGCTTACAGCCCACGACTGTCAACTTTGGAGAGAGGCGGCGACGGAAAACGGGGGAGTGACACGGGGGGTGTGCGGGGCGGGACGGGGCGGACTGGCGTGCGGCTACACTGGGCGGAGAGCGTTGCCACATGAAAGCCGGGCTACATGCGCTGGAAAACGTGATCCCATCAGGAGGACACCGCCGCCTCGAGGTGGCAGTGCTTACAGACTCCCCCCCTCCCTCACCTCACTTCTGATGGCGCTGGACACACAGGCCCAACCAGCGTGGAGGATGGAACCCTCGCACGTATTTGGTCCATCACCCTCAAACCCACTCGGCGCAAAGCCCACCTCTCCTTCCAGCTCGTATTCCCCCACTGCGGTGTCCCGCGAAAAAAGGCCGTGGACAAAGCAGCCAGCAGGGGGGAATGCCATGCCCCAATCCTACCCGGCATGCATCACCGACGTTGTGGCAGGCATCAAGCGACAACCTGGTAAAGAAACAGATGCGGCGTTCACCAACGGCGAGGGGCCCGAACACGCACCGGTCCAACTCACTCGGCCACGTCCACCCCCTACCCCGCCCCCCCTCAAAAAAAACAGTGAAATAGGATCGCAGTGGAGAGTCCATGTTGGCGCAATATCGCACGGACACCCCCAAACACTTTGGGTGGCCACGAAGGGCCATTCGTAGGTAAGGGGGACAACATGGCCTGCCGATGGTGTCTACTCATTGGACCCAGATCCACCCCACCCCACCCCACCCCTCCTCCCTACTCTAGCCGTGGCAACACGGCAGCAGGATCCACTAGTGTGTCCGGTCCGTCTCCCCATATGCGCCTCGCGACAATCGGGAGTAGCGCACATGATGATGAGACACCGGTGGCAGAGAGGGCTCAGGCCCCTAGTAATGCTGCGAGGGGCGGGGAGAGGCACAGGGGTCCTACAAAAAGGTGTACAAGTGCCACACATGCGCTGAGGTGGTAACCCCTCCCTCCCTGTGAGAGGCCTCTCGGAGCAGCACATGCCCACACCCAACTCCCCCTCCCGGTGACCCACCGACAGAACTCGATGCACCAGACACGCGCCCCAGGAACCCCAATAGAGAGTGTGACAGCAAAGAGAAACGTTGTGTCCTCGGAGGTGCAGGTATCCTCAACAAGCGAGCAGCGACAGCGCCCCCCCCCCTGACAGTACTGCAGGCGAACGTTTGGAAACACGACATGGCTCACACGCCACAGATGCCCGCTGAGGTCGCCCAGCCGCCCACCGCCGCCACCAACGGCTACACTTCGGTGCCCGGTGTGGGGACTATGTGGGTCCGCCTAGAGGGATAGTATCCCACCGGATCAGGACCCACTGGGGGGACATGACCCCAAGACTCCGACCCACCCACCCTCCCGGGGGTAGACAAGACACGCCCGAAGCCACAGCCCCCTGGCGTCATTCCATGTCCACACACTGCGAGGGGGTATTTCGATCCAGCGCAGCCCCTGTGTGGCTCCACACGACCACACGAGGCCCACGCACACACATCGGAGACCCCTCCCCCTCCAAATGAGTGGCAACGAGAAGCCCTTTGCAGTGTGCCCGATGTGCGAGAAACGGTATGAACGGTGGACCATTCTTGTCTGGCGCATCCTCGCACGCACCACAACGAGGGCACAGTGGCCCAACGCAGGATGCCGGGTGGGACCGATCAACACAGGAGGCTTGTCGCGAGAAACCCCACATGCCCGCACTGTCCGCGCACACTTGCAGATGAACAGTGTCTCACGCAGCATCCAACTGTCTCCCATGGCCAAGCTGCAACCCGCCATCCCCCATGGCCCACGGAACGAGATCTGCGAGGTGTCCTTGACTCACCTATTGGTCTGTCCCGCCCTAGCCAACGTTGGGTGAGAGAGTAGCATAGAAGATGGTCCGGTGCATGGGGTTGTCCAGTCCAAGCGATTGGCGGTGTACCCCAGCCGACTGTTCGGCCTCGCGGATCCGGCCGAGGTTCCCAATCCAGAAGAGGACGAGAGCAACATTGAGCGCCAACTGTGTTAATCGACGGCACTCCTCACCCCCATGATAATGATACCGAGCGGTGGACTGGCAGCGACCCACATTTTACTTTTCTGCTCCTGGGCTGACCATCGGGGGCTGCACAGGGTGTGGCCTGTCGGAACGACGTGTGGAGGGTGCGGGACTCGCCCGCGTTTGAGTTGCACCGGCAGGCTGGGAGAAGGAGGCCCTGTAGTGTGTATGCTGTAGGACATCCATCCCCCCCCCTCCTGCACAGTGTCACCCCCCCCTCCTCCCCACTCACAGAGGACAAGAGACGGAGAAGTGAAGGTGTTCTAAAAACGTGTGTCCCTGGGAAGGGGCACGTGCAGAATGAACGCACGCACGGATATGTAGACAAGCATGTACGCATTACATCTTTGCTCTGTGTCACTCCCCTCCCCCCTTCCTATCCATCCGTCCATTGCTACCTGTGTACATGCATATATATACATATATATATATATATATTGGTGTATACTCTCTGTGAGTGCCGCAGAGAGGAATGGCAAGAGGCCCTCCCTCTCTTCTCCCCCCCCTTCTGTCACGCCTTCATGAAGAAAACAGCACAACAAGAGTAATGGTGGGGAGGAGAGAGAATGACGGGAGGGGAGGAGGGCGGTGTGCACGCCTGCAGTACTCTTTCTCCCTTTTCGGTCATATCTGTGTGTGTGGTGTCCATGTGGCTACACTCTCCTTCAGAGAGGAGGACACAGCCTCTGCCTTCATCCCTCCTCGCACCCCCCCCCCTGCCCCTCCGATGTTACACGTGTCCATCTCGCCTCGTGGCTTGTTTGACTTTGTTTATTTGTCTCGTGACACACACCCGAGGAGTGGCGGTATACCAACCAGGGCAGCAACCACAAAGTCTGACAGAGGTGGGTGCACTGTGTACGTACATACATTGACGTGAGGTGTGGTGGGTGGGAGGGGGGAGGAGGGAAGGGGGGCCGTGCCGGGCGGTGTATAGACCAACACGGGATGGGGTGGCGTGTTTTTATACGACAGGCTCCGTCACCAAATATTGTAGCTCAGAATGTTCATCCCTTCACCCCCCCCGCCTGGTGTGCACATACAACGCGTGTGCCTCAAGGTGCTCAATTGTCCTCTCCGTCCACCATACACACACAGAGACAGAGACCTTCCCCCCTGTCCACCTCCTGTTTGTGCTACTCGGTGACGCCTACATCTTTGTTTGTGGGTGTGTAGACGTGGTTTTGTGTACTTGCATGTGTCGTCTTGTCAAAGGATCCGGTCCCTCCCTCCCTCCCTCCCTCCCCTCTACTCCAGGCGGTGTGGCCCTGGTGGGATTCCCATTTTGCTGCCGCCTGTTTCGCTCTCTTCCCCCTCGCTGACCCTCACCGGCGGCCCTCCCCTCCCCCTCACCCTCTCCACGCGCATGATGTGAGCTATGCACCTATTCCCCACCCCCCACCCTCATCACGTCTCCCTCACCACCCGTCGGTGTTGTTTCCCTCACCTCGCCCCACTCTCTCCCCTCCCCTGCCACCCCCACCGCCCACCGCTCCCCTAGACTGCACAATCCTGCGCCCATCACCGGCACTCGCCATCGCTCTTTCTTCACTGAACCCTCCCCCTCCCCCATACAGAGGCACGCACAGCACATACCCGCTGAGCAGCACCTCCCCATTCACTCGCCTTCTCCCTACACCCCCCATCCGCCTATATACCTCCACATTCTACCCCACCGCCAGCATGACCCACAACTGTTTGAGTAGCACGCACCATGGACGTAGCGGCGCCGCACGCCTGGTGCGCCTCGCCGCAGTGACGTGTCTCGCACTGGCCGCCGGCTCCGCTGCCGTGTGGGCACAGCCGGTAGGTGTCGTGACCACCGGGCACCGCTGCATCCACGACCAGATACAGCAGCGCGTGCTGCAGTCGGTGACGCAGCAGCACAACGACCGCGATGCTCTCCCAGATGTTGGTGTGCCTGTTGTCGCAGCAGAGTCCGCCCCTATTGTGGAGCACCGCCGAGTCGACTATGCGCGCGGTGGCGGCAGCACTTCGCGGAAGCCGCAGCGCTCCACGGAATGGGGTCAGCTACGCATCACTGTGTCCACTGAGGAACTCACGGACCCCAAACGTTACTGCACACGTGCCGGACAGACGGTCAACAATCACAACGGTGCCACCATCACCTGCACCAAAGCTGACATCCTGACGGATAAAAAGCGGGACATTCTGATCAAGTCACTCATCCCACATGCGGTTCAGCTGCACACGGAGCGCCTGAAGGTGAAGCAGGTGAAGGGCAAGTGGAATGTGACTATGTTGCCAAGTCCAACCTGTGATAGCTTCGAGGTGCCGAAAGCGCATCGTAAGAGGGGGCTCAGCAACACGGACTTCGTGTTGTACGTTGCTTCAGTTCCCAGTGAAAAGGACGTCGTGGCGTGGGGTACGTGGTGCCAGGTATTCTTAGGCGGTCGGCCCGCCGTCGGCGTGATCAACGTCCCCGCAGCAGAAATCGTGTCAGCATACGACCATTATACCACGCGCACGGTTGCGCACGAGATCGCGCATGCGCTGGGCTTCAGTCACACACTCTTCAAGTACACCAAGATCATGAAGGATGTGTCGGGTGTTCGAGGCAAGACCTTCGCTGTTCCCGTGATCAACGGCTCCACGACGGCTCAGAAGGCACGCGAGCACTACGGCTGCGACACCCTGGAGTACGTCGAGCTGGAAGACGAAAACGGTGGTTCTGCTGGCTCGCACTTGAAAAGGCGCAACGCCAAGGACGAGCTCATGGCGCCTGTGGCGGGTGCCGGCTACTACACTGCGCTGACGATGGCCATCTTCGAGGACACGGGCTTCTACAAGGCGGACTTCAGCAAGGCCGAGGCGATGACGTGGGGCCGCAACGCCAGCTGCGCCTTCCTCAAGGAGAAGTGCATGGAGAATGGGATCACGCAGTGGCCGCAGATGTTCTGCAACCGAACGATACCAGAGTACAGCTGCACCTCCGATCGTCTAGACATCGGGCCATGCGGTATCGGCACCTACGCAGAATCGCCGGAGTCGTACTGGGACTACTTCAACAAGTACCCGCTCGCTGGCTACTCCCCATATATGGACTACTGCCCCACTATCATCCCCTATGACGAAGGTGCCTGCAACCAGGACCCTGAGACGGCACCGGAGAGTTTCCAAAGCTTCAACGTGTTTTCTGAGGCAGCGCGCTGCTTCGATGGGGCCTTCGCGCCGAGGGGCATCGCACCTTGGCCTGGCTTCTACAACGGCATGTGTGCCAACGTCCAGTGTGATACGTCGACACAGACGTACAGCGTCCAGGTGAAGGGGAGCACCACTTATGTGAACTGTACGCCGGGCCAGAACATCACACTCCATGAGGACAGCAGCGATTTCGCGGTCGAGAGCTACATCACGTGCCCGCCGTACGCTGAGGTGTGCCAGGGCAACGTGAAGGCGGCCATGGACTTCGAGGACAAACATCGTACACCAGTCAAAATGGTATAGCGGGGGTAGAGTACCGACAGGGGCACCTCCACTGTCAGCGGTGATGACGACTACAACGACAAGAACATGACTCGTGGCAACGGTGCGGGTGGCGTCCACAATGCGCGCATACTGCTCACAGGTGCAGTAGCCCGTTGGTCTCTGATGCTGTTTGTGGGCCTGAATGCGTAGACCAGAAGGGGGGGGAGCCGTCTCAGAGCCCGACGTTGAGGTGGCGTGTGTGTGTGTGGTTTGTGCCTCATTTGGCGTAGTGGACGGACTGCTCCAGGGGGTTGGATATTCAGCGGTCCACCCACCGGGATGTCGGGACGCTGCTGAGAGAGGAGTGAAGACAGCCCGACAGACCCCGCGGTCGTTGACTGCCCTGAGCACCCCCCCTCTACAGAAGGCAGGGTGTGGTGTGTGTGCGTTGTTGTCGAGGACTGCTTCCATCGCGTGTGTCGCGTACCGTCAACCCATTCGTGAGGCTGGAAGCTGAGTGTGCGGGACTGACGAGGCGCGACACGGCTCACATGGCCTCGGAGTGCATGTGTGTCGAAGGCGTGCCGTACCCTCCCCGCATTGAAGTGTGGGTACCGTGCGCCGGGTGATGAGGGTAGAGTGGGTCGGCAGGCACGCATGCCGGAAGCATGTTGGGCACACCTCGCCTTATACTGTGGCGCGCCATCCACACTCGTATGTGGCACGGCTTAGCGAGCGATGCGGTGGGGTGCAGATGAGGGGTACGTTGGGTCTCTGGTTTCGAGGGGAATGACAGCCGAATGACGTAGTGTGATGGTGCGGGGACTGAAAGAGGACAGGAGGGCTTCTCTGCTGTACCCTCGGTGAGACCATCCCTCCTTTGTTTTGTGTGATCCACGCCCTCAAGCACTACTCTTCGTTCCCTCATGCTCATCATGCGATTGATACTGGTGCCCTCATCCCCCGGAGAAGGAGCCCCTCCCTCCCCCATCCCCTTCCCTCCCTCCCTGGTGCGAGCCTCGTGTGGCCAAAGAGGGAGAGGGAGCCACTGCTGTCTGTCAGGTACTCGTGGTGCTACGCGTATGCTCGGAGGAAACACACAGAGGCACGAGAGAAGGTGCCGTAGTATGAGCGAGACGACGGTTTCGTCTGTGAGAGAGAAAACCGCCACCGCCGTGCGCCAGCAGTGCTGCATGAGCGGTGGCTGTGTGTGTGTGTGTGTGTGTGTGTGCATGTTGGTGTGGCCTAACGCCCGGACGTGTTGTGACGTATGTGAGGGGGTGTTCGCCCTCTTTTCTTGTGCTTTGAGTGTTTGTGCCGGTGGACGTCTTGAGCTGATCTCATGTGTCTGCGGACACTCACTCGGTTTCTCTTTTTTCCTTTCTTTCCCGCCCTCCTCTTCTCTCACTTCGTTTGAGCGGGAGGGGGGGATGAGGAGTTGCGCCAACCCCCCCCCTCCCCTCCACTCCACCCCCCCCATCCATTCATGGCGGTGAATTTCTCATTTTGTTCTTTTTTATTGTTGGGCTTCTGCGTGCGCTGTTTTCATGTTTTTCTTCTCCGCCTTCTCCTCCCCTCCCTTCGTATACGCGTCCTCCTCCGTTCGCTCTGTTTTTATTATCCACAGCGAACATCTCTCTGTGGGCTTTGTGTGTTTGACAGATGGCTGTCTGTCTGTTTTCCTCTAGAGAACAGAAAGGGGGAGGGAGAGAGAGTGGGGGAGACGAAGGGCGGCTTGGTGAGTACACCCCCCCCCCTCCTCTCCCCCATACACACTCCGTACTCCGTGCCCTGTTCGATTATGGGAACGCACATGCCCCGCTTTTTATCTGGGCTTCGCTTCTTTTTCCTCTTTTGACGCCAGTGCGCTGTCGACACTAATCAGGGACACCGCTACACCCCCGGACGCGCACACAGACACACACGCACACGCGCGTGGCCGACAGCAGTTGGGGTGGCTTGTGTATCGGTGGATCGTCAACCATGCGCGTGCGGCCGTGTGTGCGGTGATGCGTTGTGTCCCTGCGTTTTTCTGTTTTCCAACGTGCCTCTTTCGAGTAGTCACTAAACGTGATCCCACCCACCCTCCCTTTCTTGGTCTGGCTGACGTCTGTACGCTGCTCTGCGGTGCACCGAGGGGTGACCTCACGCGCCACAAACAACCGGGCTACCCCCTCTCTTCGGTGCCGCATCTTCTAGTGTCACTAGCCCTTCGCATTGCACTACCGATGCATCACGGTTGTGGGTTACGATTGGTGCAGCGGTGGCGGCTACCCCAGCGATTGTCGCCGTGAACTCGGTCTCTGTGTGCCTTCTTCCCGCCCCCACCGCACCTCCCCGCCACCCCCGTGGCCCCTGGCCTTTGCCACCCCACGGCAACTACCACCCGTAACCCTCCGCCTCTCACCCCTTTGTGTTTACACTGTTTGCCCCTACACCGCTGGTTCCCGCGTCACACACAGGCACGCGCGTACGCACTCGCTTCCCTTCGACCCAACACACATACTCGCTGGGCAACGCCTCCTCCTCTCTCGCACACACGCCGACACCTCCTCACTTTTTACAGGCATCCTCTCAGCGCCAGTATGCGACCACACAACGCCAGCCGCAAGCACCAGTTGCGTAGCAGCACCGCACGCCTGGTGCGCCTCGCCACAGTAACGTGTCTCGCACTGGCTGTCGCCGGCTCCGCCGTTGTGTGGGCACATCCGGTACGTGTCGTGACCACCGGGCACCGCTGCATCCACGACCAGATACAGCAGCGGGTGCTGCAGTCGGTGACGCAGCAGCACGGCAACCTCGGCGCGCTCTCTGCCGTGGGTCTGCCATCTGTCGCAGCAGCACCGGATCTCGATTCTGTGAGCGGCACGGTCGACTTCGCTTTGCCGTATACCACTGGTCCCGATGTCACGCGCTCCAAGGATTGGGGTGAGCTGCGCATCACCGTGTCCACGGATAATTTCACAGACACCGAGCGCTACTGCACACAGGACGGGCAGAGCATCAATGACAAGAATGGAGATGTAAAATGCAGCGAAGACGACATCCTGACCGAAGAGAAGCGCGACATCCTGATCAACTCGATCCTCCCCGAGGCGGTGCGGCTGCACACAGATCGGCTGAAGGTAAGGCAGGTGCAGAGTAACTGGACGGTGGCGGTCGGGAACGGCAAAATCTGTGGCGTATTCAACGCGCCACAGACCCACCTCACCAACGGCGTCAACAACACCGACTTTCTGCTTTACGTGGTATCCCTCACCACCGATAGAGGCGCGGTGTCGTGGGGCGCAACCTGCCAAGTGTTCCCCGATGGCCAGCCGGCTGTCGGCGTCATCAACGTCCCCGCAGCCCAGATCGTGTCGCGCTATGACCAACGCGTCATTCGCACGGTAGCGCATCAGATCGCGCATGCTCTGGGATTCAGCGAGGACTTCTTCCAGAATGCCGGCATCACGAAAGTCGTCGAGAATATTCGCAGCAAGCCCGACAACTTTACTGTGATCAACGGCAGCAAGACAGTGGAGAAGGCCCGCACGCACTACAACTGCTCCACACTGGAGTACGTGGAGATAGATAACCGCTCCAACCTTGACTGGGACAATTCACACTTGTCGATGCGCAACGCCAAGGACGAGCTCATGGCGCCTGAAGTGGGTGCCGGCTACTACACTGCGCTGACGATGGCCATCTTCGAGGACACGCGCTTCTACAAGGCGGACTTCAGCAAGGCCGAGGTGATGCCGTGGGGCCGCAACGCAAGCTGCGCCTTCCTCAACAGCACGTGCATGAAGAACAACATCACACAGTGGCCGAAGATGTTCTGCAACGGTAGTCAGGTGAGCCTCCGTTGCCCTTCTGACCGTCTCGGCGTCGGGATGTGTGGTATAGCGACTGCAGAGAACCCGCTGCCGTCTTACTTCCAGTACTTCACCAACGGGTCCATCTCCGGCACCTCACCGGCTATGGACTACTGTCCCTTCGTGGAGCAGTTCCACGATGCCTTCTGCAACCAGAACTCCTCCCACGCCAACGAGAATGCAAACCTCTTCAATGTCTTCTCCGACGCGGCGCGCTGCATCGACGGGGCGTTTACACCGAAGAACAAGATTACGGATTTTCCCCCCATCTCGGGCATGTGCGCCAACGTGCAGTGCGACAACGCAACGAACACGTACAGCGTCCAGGTGAAGGGCAGCAGATCCTACGTGAACTGCACAGAGGGCCACAACATCACACTCGAAAACATCAGCAACACCTTCCAGAACGGCAGCTACATCACGTGCCCGCCGTACGCTGAGGTCTGCCAGGGCAACGTGAAGGCGGCCATGGACTTCAAAGCTGATCTCGAAAAGAACAGAGGCACAAGCAGCAGCAGCGGACGAGGCGACACCCCCACCGACAGTATACCCAACAGCGGCAGTGGTGCAAACAAACCGAATGCCACGTCCAGCAACGGCAAAGGCGACAGCCTGTACCCCCGCGGCAACGGTGCAGCTGGCCTGCACAGCGCACGCACCCTGGTGTCCGCTGGAGTGGCACTGCTGGTGGTGACACTGACTGTTGGTCTGAGTGCCTAACATCAGAACGCCTGGCGCACTGCTCATCACAACTGCTGGTGCGGCCACCCAGCGAGGGTTGCATACACGACCGACACCCTCCGCTGGGGATGTCATGACGCACCCTGAGAGGGCCCCGACCTGAACCCGGTGAGCGTTTGATGTCCCATAGTGCATGCGCACAGCCCACCTACACTACCCCAAGTTCGCATCCCTGTCGAATCCGGACGGCGACTATTACCAGCGAAGAGTGGGAGCCAAAGAAGCCCTCTTGTATTCTCAGGTGCAACACACGTATCCGACGAGTGAAAAGACGTGTACGCGAACGGGCGTGACACACGGTGAACACTCGTGGGTGGGACTGGATGACACCAGCCTCGGCCCAGTCCAGCGGTGTGGTGGTCCATGAGCGGTGGCTGGGTGTGACACCACGGACCGGCGTCTTGAGGTAAGGTTGCTGTCGATGGTTCATCGTGCCGAGTGTCCTCGCTGGTCCACGTACTCGGTTGATGGGCAGGTGAGTGTTTGGCACCCCACCTCCTCACCCCACCTCCACACTCGGGCGGTGGTGTCGTCGTCATCACCCCCTTCTCAACCACGTCTTTGTTGCTTATTGAATTCACCTTCCCTCTCCTTAGCCAGGTTATACCCGCTTACTTTATTATCCGCGTGTGTGGGGGATGAGTGGGTGCAGGGGTGGGATGGACGGTTGGGGTGGCGGACATGGAGGGCCGTCGATGTGGATGCTGTATACAAAGCGAGAGGGCCCAGTCCTTCTCTCCTTCCTCATCTCCCCCCCCCCTCCTTCTCGTCGCCCCGTCACCCCTCCCCTCACCCCCCATCCCGAACGCGGTACATTTCTCCTTTTTTCCTTCTTTTCTCTCTTTGGGCTCTCCATCATCCTTGACTTCTTCCCTTCACCCCCCTCCGCTCCCCCTTCACGCCTTCAGAGGTGTCCTCCAATGAGGATGGGGATTTATGTTTGTGTGTTTCTCTTCTTCTTACCCCTTCACAGCGCCCATATATACACCTGCGGTCTGTGATGGTGACAGCGCCACGTCCCTGTGCCCCTCCTCACCCCCTACGACACAGAGTGGAGGGAGAGTGAGTGAGCGTGCTGAGTCCACCCCTCCGTGCCTTCACCCTCTCCCCCTCTCTCTGTCTCTCTGTATGTGTGTGCTTGTCCTTCCTTATGTATCTCGTCCACTTCTCTTCTCACGTCGACACCAGTGCGCTGTCAACACGGAACAAGAAAACCATCACACACCCCAACACCAACAAATACTCGACCGCAGCACAGCAGAGAAGGGGTCGCTGGCTACGTCGGCGCCTGCGTCTGCATCCCCCGGGTACATCCTCGGCTGCTCACGGCCTCGACGCTGACACGGCGTCGGACTGTCGCAGGGCTACCCTGACTCCCTCCATGTTTATTCTCATCTCTCCCCTATTCTTTCTCTCCCTCATCTGCTGCTTCCTTGTCCCTTTCACTGCCCTCTGTTCATGGCAGGCACACGCGCAACCGCGCTTGTCCTGCTCCACGCGCACCCAGTCACCCGCGCACACACAGCACATACCCGCTGGCCTGCGCCTTTTCACTGGACGTCCTCTCCACCTCCTTGACCACATCATTGCCGCCGCCAGCGTGCGCGACCGCACTGTCGGCACGCCCCGCCCCCTCCCCAAGCAGCGCACACCGCGGGCGCCCTGACCGCAGGCAACCCTTGCATCGTCGGCGAGGTACAGCACCGCGCCCTGCAGTCGGTCACGCAGGACTAGCACAGCGCCATCGACCCCCGCGTCACTCATTCAGCTTTGGGCCTGCCCTACGTTGTAGCAACACGTGGAACCGCGGACACCAAAGGCGCGATGGACTAAAAGGCGACAGCGGATGAGCAATCCAAAGAGACACACGCAATGCGTCGAGTGAGGCGGCTTACAGCCCACGACTGTCAACTTTGGAGAGAGGCGGCGACGGAAAACGGGGGAGTAACACGGGGGTGTGCGGGGCGGGACGGGGTGGAGCGGACTGGCGTGCGGCTACACTGGGCGGAGAGCGTTGCCACATGAAAGCCGGGCTACATGCGCTGGAAAACGTGGTCCCATCAGGAGGACACCGCCGCCTCGAGGTGGCAGTGCTTACAGACTCCCCCCCCTCCCTCACCTCACTTCTGATGGCGCTGGACACACAGGCCCAACCAGCGTGGAAGATGGAACCCTCACCCGTATTTGGTCCATCACCCCCAAACCCACTCGGCGCAAAGCCCACCTGTCCTTCCAGCTCGTATTCCCCCACTGCGGTGTCCCGCGAAAAAAGGCGGTGGACAAAGCAGCCAGCAGGGGGGAATGCCATGCCTCAATCCTACCCGGCATGGATCACAGACGTTGTGGCAGGCATCAAGCGACAACTTGGGAAAGAAACAGATGCGGCGCTCACCAACGGAGAAGGGCCCGAGCACACATCGGTCCAACTTACTCGGCCACGTCCACCCCACACCCTTAAAAAAAAACAGTGAAATAGGATCGCAGTGGAGAGTCCATATTGGTGCAATATCGCACGGACACCTCCAAACACTTTGGGTGGCTACGTAGGGCCATTCGTAGGTAAGGGGGACAACATGGCCTGCCGATGGTGTCCACTCATTGGACCCAGATCCATCCCCCTCCTCCTCCCTACTCTAGCCGTGGCAACACGGCAGCAGGATCCACTAGTGTGTCCGGTCCGTCTCCCCATATGCGCCTCACGACAAGCGGGAGTAGCGCACATGATGACGAGACACCGGTGGCAGTGGAGGGCTCAGGCCCCCAGTAACGCTGCAAGGGGCGGGAAAGGCACAGGGGTCCTACAAAAAGGTGTACAAGTGCCACCCATGCGCTGAGGTGGTAACCCCTCCCTCCCTGTGAGAGGCCTCTCGGAGCACCACATGCCCACACCCAACTTCCCCTCCCGGTGACCCACCGACAGGACTCGATGCACCAGACACGTGCCCCAGGAACCCCAATAGAGAGAGTGACAGCAAAGGGAAACGTTGTGTCCTCAGAGGTGCAGGTATCCTCAACAAGCGAGCAGCGGCAGCGCCTCCCCTGACAGTACTGCAGGCGAACGCTTGGAAACACGACATGACTCACACGCCACAGATGCCCGCTGAGGTCGCCCAGCCGCTCACCGCCGCCACCAACGGCTGCACTTCGGTGCCCGGTGTGGGGACTATGTGGGTCCGCCTAGAGGGACAGTATCCCACAGGGTCAGGACCCACTGGGGGGGGGACATCACCCCAAGACTCCGACCCACCACCCCTCCCGGGGGTAGACAAGTCACGCCCGAGGCCACAGTCCCCTGGCGTCATTCCATGTCCACACACTGCGAGGGGGTATTTCGATCCAGCGCAGCCCCTGTGTGGCTCCACACGACGACACGGCCCATGCACACACATCGGAGACCCCCCCCTCCAAATGAGTGGCAACGAGAAGCCCTCTGCAGTGCGCCCGATGTGCGAGAAACGGTATGAACGGTGGACCATTCTTGTCTGGCGCATCCCCGCACGCACCACAACGAGGGCACACTGGCCCAACGCAAGATGCCGGGTGGGACCGATCAACACAGGGAGCTTGTCGCGAGAAACACCACATGCCCGCACTGTCCGCGCACACCTGCAGATGAACAGTGTCTCACGCAGCATACAACTGTCTCCCATGGCCAAGCTGCAACCCGCCATTACCCATGACCCACGGAAAGAGATCTGCGAGGTGTCCTTGACTCACCTATTGGTCTGTCCCGCACTAGCCAACGTTAGGAGAAAGTGTGGCATACAAGATGGTCCGGTGCATAGGGTTGTCCAGTCCAAGCGATTGGCGGTGTACCCCAGCCGACTATTCGGCCTCGCGGATCCGGCCGAGATTCCCAATCCAGAAGAGGACGAGAGCAACGTTGAGCGCCAACTGTGTTAATCGACGACACTCCTCACCCCCATGATAATGACACCGAGCGGTGGACTGGCAGCGATCCACATTTTACTTTTCTGCTCCTGGGCTGACCATCTGGAGCTGCACAGGGTGCGGCCTGTCGTGACGACGTGTGGAGGGTGCGGGACTCGCCCGCGTTTGAGTTGCATCGGCAGGCTGGGAGAAGGAGGCCCTGTAGTGTCTATGCTGGGAGACATCCATCACCCACTCCCCTGCACAGTGTCACCCCCCTCATCTTCACAGAGGACAAGAGACGGAGAAGTGAAGGTGTTCTAAAAACGTGTGTCCCTGCGAAGGGGCACGTGCAAAGTGAACGCACACGGATATGTAGACAAGCATGTACGCATTACATCTTTGCCCTGTGTCACTCCCCTTTCTCTCTCCATGCGCATGATGTGAGCCATCCTCACCCCATCCCCCACCCCATCACGTCTCCCCATCACCATCGGTGACGTCGCCCCACCTCTCCCCCTCTCTGCCCTCCCAACCCCACCGCCCACCACTCCCCTAGACTGCACAATCCTGCGCCCCTCGCTAACACTCGCCATCGCTCTTTCTTCACTGAACCGCCCCCCTCCCCCCCCCCAAACAGAGGCACGCACAGCACAGCACATACCCGCTGAGCAGCACCTCCCCACTCACTGGCCTTCTCCCTACACCCCCCATCCCGCATATATACCTACCCGACCTACCCCACCGCCAGCATGACCCACAACTGTTTGGGTAGCATGCACCAGGGACGTAGCGGCACCGCTCGCCTGGTGCGCCTCGCAGCCGTGACGTGTCTCTCACTATCCTCTGTCTCCGCCTCTGTGTGGGCACAGACTACCGGCGACTTGGCTGCGGGCCACCGCTGCATCCACGACGAGATGCAACAGCGTGTGCTGCGGTCGGTGGCGCAGGACCAGCACATTGGCCGCGATACCCTCTCAGCTATGGGCTTGCCTTACGTCGCAGCAGTGTCTGCACCCTCTGCTATGGAGCTGAACGCGGTTCAACACTCAGTCACTAATAGTAACCCGCGCAGTGTCGCACGCTCCGAGAACTGGAGTGAGCTGCGCATCACCGTGTCCACTGAGGACCTCACGGACCCTCAGCGCTACTGCAAACGCGCCGGGCAGGGGATCAAGATTCACAGCGGCTCCGAAGTCAACTGCACCGCTGCCGACATCCTGACAGATGACAAACGCGACATTCTGATCAACTCGATCCTCCCCGAGGCTGTGCGGCTGCACACGGAGCGCCTGAGGGTGAAGCAGGTGCAGGGAAGCTGGAAGGTCACTAATTTCACGAACCTGGGCTGCGGTGAGTTCAAGGTACCGGAAGCCCACCTCACTGGCGGCGTCAACAACACCGACTTTGTGCTCTACGTGGCATCACTTCCTAGCCAGCCACATGTGGACGCATGGGGCGGGACCTGCCAGTTGTTCGCAGACGATCATCCCGCCGTCGGTGTCCTCAACGTTCCTGCAGCCCTGATCGTGTCGCGCTACGACCAACGCGTCATTCGTACGGTAGCGCACCAGATCGCGCATGCTCTGGGCTTCAGCAATCCTTCATTCAAGCGCACTAACATCACCAAGAATGTGACGAACATCCGTGACAAGTCCGGCGAATTTCCCGTGATCAACGGCAACACGACTGTCGCCAAGGCACGCGATCACTACAACTGCTCATCCTTGGAGTACGTGGAGATGCATAACCCGGGCTTTCCTGACCGGGACATCCTGCACTTGTCGATGCGCAACGCCAAGGATGAGCTCATGGCGCCTGTGGTGGGTGCCGGCTACTACACTGCGCTGACGATGGCCATCTTCGAGGACACGCTCTTCTACCAGGCGGACTTCAGCAAGGCCGAGGCGATGCCGTGGGGCCGCAATGCCAGCTGCGCCTTCTTCAACAATACGTGCAAAGACGACAGCATCATGCAGTGGCCGCAGATGTTCTGCGACGGTAGTCAGTTGCTTCGCTGCACTTCCAGCCGTCTCGAGATTGGTGGATGCGATGTTCACACTCATAACACCTCCTTGGATGAGTATTACCGTTACTTCACCAACACTACGTTGGGGGGAAATACATCTTACATGGACTACTGCCCGTATGTGAAGCCCGCAGGTGAGGGTGCGTGCAATCAGAACTCCTCTACCGCGTCGGATGACTTCAAGACATTCAACGTCTTCTCCGACGCGGCGCGCTGCATCGACGGGGTGTTTACACCGAAGAACAAGAGCACGGAACCAGGGCCCATCTCGGGCATGTGCGCCAACGTCAAGTGCGACAACACAACGAACACGTACAGTGTCCAGGTGAAGGGCAGCAGCGCCTACGTGAACTGCACGGAGGGCCACAACATCACACTCGACAACATCAGTGACGCCTTCGAGGCCAGCGGCTACATCACATGCCCGCCGTACGTTGAGGTGTGCCAGGGCAACGTGAAGGCGGCCATGGACTTCAAAGCTGATCTCGAACGGAACAGAGGCACAAGCAGCAGCAGCGGACGAGGCCACACCCCCACCGACAGCATGCCCAGCAGCGGCAGTGGTGCAGGCAAGCCGGATGCCACGTCCAGCAACGGTGAAGGCGACAGCCTCTACCCCCGCGGCAACGGTGCAGCTGGCCTGCACAGCGCACGCACCCTGGTGTCCGCTGGAGTGGCACTGCTGGTGGTGACACTGACTATTGGTCTGAGTGCCTAACATCAGAACGCCTGGCGCACTGGTCATCGCAACTGCTGGTGCGGCCACCTACCGAGGGTTGCATACACGACCGACACCCTCCGCTGGGGATGTCATGACGCACCCTGAGAGGGCCCCGACCTGAACCCGGTGAGCGTTTCTTGTCCTATAGTGCATGCGCACAGCCCACCTCCACTCCACCCATTTCGGAGCCCTGTCGAATCCGGACGGCGACTATTACCAGCGAAGAGTGGGAGCCAAAGAAGCCTTCTTGTATTCTCAGGTGCAACACACGTATCCGACGAGTGAGGTGGCGTGTACGCAAACGGGCGTGACACTCGGTGACACTCGTGGGTAAGACTGGAGGGCACGAGCTTCGGCCCAGTCCAGCGGTGTGGTGGTCCATGAGCGGTGGCTGGGTGTGACACCACCGACCGGTGTCTTGAGGTACGGTTGCTGTCGATGGCTCATCGTGCCGAGTGTCCTCGCTGGTCCACGTACTCGGTTGATGGGCAGGTGAGTGTTTGGCACCCCACTCCCTCACCCCACCTCTACACTCGGGCGGTGGTGGTGTCGTCGTCTTCACCCCCTTCACCACCAGTTCCTTGTTGCTTATTGGGTTCCCCTTCCTCCTCTTCTTCCCCGGTTATACCCGCTTACTTTATTACCCGCGTGTATGGGGGGTGGGTGGGTGCAGGGGTGGGATAGACGGTTGGAGTGGCGGACATGGAGGGCCGTCGATGTGGATGCTGTATACAAGGCGAGAGGGCCCACTTCACCACTCCTCCCTCCCCCCTCCTCTCTCCTCACACACCCCTTCTCTTCATACCCCACACTTCTCCTCTCACCTCCCCTGGGGCAGCACGCACACACCCACGATGAGGACGAGCAGAACAAAGGGCAACGTGACGAGAGAGAGATGGAAACCATTGTCGTGGTGTGTGTCGTCGTGTTGGTGGATCGCGGTGCTGGGGGAGCTCGTGTGCGTTCGTGGGCTTTACGCACCGATGTGTGGGTGGGTTGGTGTGTGGATGAATGGGTGTGTGCTCCACCGCCCTCCCGTCGCCCTGTCACCCCTCCCCTCACCCCCCATCCCGAACGCGGTGCATTTCTCCTTTTCTCTCTTTTTGGGCTCTCCATCTTCCTTGACTTTTTCCCTTCACCCCCCTCCGCTCCCCCTTCACGCCTTCAGAGGTGTCCTCCAATGAGGATGGGGATTTATGTTTGTGTGTTTCTCCTCTTCTTCTTACCCCTTCACAGCGCCCATATATACACCTGCGGTCTGTGATGGTGACAGCGCCACGTCCCTGTGCCCCTCCCTCCCCTACGACACAGAGTGGAGGGAGAGTGAGTGAGCGTGCTGAGTCCACCGCTCCGTGCCTCTGCCCCCTCCCCTCCCTCCCTCCCCTCTACTCCAGGCGGTGTGGCCCTGGTGGGATTCCCATTTTGCTGCCGCCTGTTTGGCTCTCTTCCGCTTCGCTGACCCTCACCGGCGGCCCCTCGCTTTCCCTCCCTCTCCACGCGCACGTTGTGAACCATCCCCCACCTCACACCCCCATCCCATCCCGTCTCCCCCCACCACCCGTCGGTGACGTTACCCTCATCTCGCCCCACTCTTTGCCCTACCCTCCCACCCCCACCGCCCATCGCTCCCCTAGACTGCACAATCCTGCGCCCATCACCGGCACTCGCCATCGCTCTTTCTTCACTGAACCCTCCCCCTCCCCCATACAGAGGCACGCACAGCACATACCCGCTGGGCGACGCCTCCTCACTCATTCTCGCACACACGCCGACACCTCCTCAATTCTCACACGTATCCTCTCAGCGCCAGTATGCAACCACACAACGCCAGCCGCACGCACGAGTTGCGTAGCAGCACTGCACGCATGGTGCGCCTCGCCACAGTAACGTGTCTCGCTTTGGCCGCCGGCTCCGCCGCCGTGTGGGCACAGACCACTGGCGACTTGGCTGCGGGCCACCGCTGCATCCACGACAAGATACAGCAGCGCGTGCTGCAGTCGGTGGCTCAAGAGCACGACAACCTGGGCACGCTCTCTGCCGTGGGTCTGCCCGTTGTCGCAGCAGAGCCCGCCCTCACTGCGCAGCACGGCGGAGTCGACTACGCGCTGGCTGACATCACGTCGCCGCTGGTGGAGCGCTCTGACGACTGGGGTCAGCTGCGCATCACCGTGTCTGCCGAGGACCTCACGGAGCACGAGTTCTACTGCGCAAGTGAGGGACAGAATATCTACAATCACCTCAATGGTAATGTCACCTGCACTGCCGCTGACGTCGTGACAAAGGAGAAGCGCGACATGCTTGTCAAGTATATCCTCCCGCAGGCAGTCAAATTGCACACGGACCGGCTGAAGGTGAGGCGACAGCAGGGCACTTGGAAGGTGACTGGCATGACAGGGCAAGCCTGTGAGGCCTTCAAGGTACCAGAGTGGCACCGCACGACGGGCTTCAATAACACGGACTTCCTGCTGTACGTCGCCTCGGCTCCATGCGAAAAGGGTGTGCGCGCATGGGCTACTATTTGCCAGACGTTCTCCGACGGCCGACCCGCCGTCGGTGTGATTAACATCGCACCAGCGAAGATTGTGTCTCGCTACGACCAGCGTACCACGCGCACGGTTGCGCACGAGATCGCGCATGCGCTGGGGTTCACCGGCAGTTTCTTCAGTAGCAGGGGAATTGCCCAGAATGTCTCTGGTATTCGCGGCAAGGAGCTCGATATCACTGTCATCAACGGCAGCACAACGGTGACCAAGGCACGCGAGCACTACGGCTGCGACACCCTGAGTTACGTGGAGCTGGAGGATCCAGGCTCGCCTGGGTCATCTGTCTCGCACCTGAAGATGCGCAACGCCAAGGATGAGCTCATGGCGCCTTCGAGCAGCGCCGGCTACTACAGCGCACTGACGATGGCCGTCTTCGAGGACATCGGCCTCTACAAGGCGGACTTCACCAAAGCCGAGGCGATGACGTGGGGCCGGGCCGCGGGCTGTGACTTCTTCAACAAGAAGTGCATGGAGAACAACATCACGCGGTGGCCAGAGATGTTCTGCAACGACACAAACGAAGAGTACCGCTGCACCTCCAGCCGTCTACACGTCGGGGGATGTGATGTTGTGACCTACACAAAATCGCTGGACTCGCACTGGCGGTACTTCACCAACGACCGCCTCGGGGGCTCTAATGCATTCCTCGACATCTGTCCCGTTGTGGGCCCGTCTGACGAAGGTGCGTGCAACCAGAACACCACGACCGCGCCGTGGTATGTCAGGACCTTCAACGTGTTCTCTGAGGCAGCGCGTTGCATCGATGGGTCATTCAAGCCAAAGGGCCTCGCACGTTTGCGTCGCCTCTACAACGGCATGTGCGCCAACATCCGGTGTGATATGTCGACGCAGAAGTACGGTATCCAGGTGAAGTGGGGCAGCGGTTACTTCAACTGTCCGCCGGGCCAGAACATCTCGCTCGACACCATCAGCAACGGCTTCGAGGACGGCGGCTACATCACGTGCCCGCCGTACGCTGAGGTGTGCCAGGGCAACGTGAAGGCGGTGGTGGACTTCAAAGCTGATCTCGAAAAGAACAGAGGCACAAGCAGCAGCGGACAAGACAACGCCCCCGCCGACAGCATGATCAGCAGCGGGCAAGCCAACGACTTCGCCGACAGCATGACCAGCAGCGAACAAGACAACGCCCTCGCCGACAGCATGACCAGCAGCGGGCAAGACAACGACTTCGCCGACAGCATGATCAACAGCGAACAAGACAACGACTTCGCCGACAGCATGACCAGCAGCTGAGGAGGCGACAGCCTCTACCCCCGTGGCAACGGTGCAGCTGGCCTCCGCAGCACGTGGAGCCTCGTGTCCGCTGGAGTGGCGCTGATGGTGGCACTGACTGTTGGTCTGAGTACCTAACAAAGGAACGCCTGGCGCACTGCTCATCTCAACTGCTGGTGCGGCCACCCAGCGAGGGTTGCATACACCACCGACACCCTCCGCTGGGGATGTCATGACGCACCCTGAGAGGGCCCCGACCTGAACCCGGTGAGCGTTTGATGTCCCATAGTGCATGCGCACAGCCCACCTTCACTCCCCCCAGTTCGCATCCCTGTCGAATCCGGACGGCGACTATTACCAGCGAAGAGTGGGAGCCAAAGAAGCCCTCTTGTCTTCTCAAGTGCAACACACGTATCCGACGAGTGAAAAGACGTGTACGCGAACGGGCGTGACACACGGTGAACACTCGTGGGTGGGACTGGAGGGCACGACCTTCGGCCCAGTCGTGTGGTGGTCCATGAGCGGTGGCTGGGTGTGACACCACCGACCGTTGTCTTGAGGTACGGTTTCTGTCGATGGCTCATCGTGCCGAGTGTCCTCGCTGGTCCACGTACTCGGTTGATGGGCAGGTGAGTGTTTGGCACCCCACCTCCTCACCTCATCCACACTCGGGCGGTGGTGGTGTCGTCGTCTTCACCCCCTTCACCACCACTTCTTTGTTACTTATTGAATTCCCCTTACCCCTCTTCCCAGGTTATACCCGCTTACTTTATTATCCGCGTGTGTGGGGGGTGGGTGAGTGCAGGGGTGGGATCGACGGTTGGAGCGGCGGACATGGAGGGCCGTCGATGTGGATGCTGTATACAAAGCGAGAGGGCCCACTCCTCCTCTTCTTCCTCATCCCCCCCCCTCTCTCCCCCCTCCTATCTTCTCACACACCCCTTCTCTTCATACCCCCACTTCTCCTCCCACCTCCCCTCGAGACAGCACGCACACACACACACACACGCACGATTGGGACGAGAAGAACAAAGGACAGCGTGACGAGAGATATGGAAACCATGTCGTGGTGTGTGTCGTCGTGTTGGTCGATAGCGGTGCTGGGGGAGCCTGTGTGCGTTTCTGGGCTTTACGCACCGATGTCTGGGTGGGTTGGTGTGTGGATGAGTGGGTGTGTGCTCCACCGCCCTCCATCCCGAACGCGTGCATTTCTCCTTTTTTCTTCTCTTTTTGGGCTCTCTACTATCCTTGACTTCTTCACTTCACCCCCCTCCGCTCCCCCTTCACGCCTTCAGAGGTGTCCTCCAATGAGGATGGGGATTTATGTTTGTGTGTTTCTCTTCTTCTTACCCCTTCACAGCGCCCATATATACACCTGCGGTCTGTGATGGTGACAGCGCCACGTCCCTGTGCCCCTCCCTCCCTCCCCTACGACACAGAGTGGAGGGAGAGTGAGTGAGGGTGTTGAGTCCACCTCTCCGTGCCTCCGCCCTCCCTCCCTCCCTCTGTCTCTTTGTATGTGTGCGCTTGTCCTTCCTTATTTACCTTGTCCGCTTCTCTTCTCACGTCGACACCAGTGCACTGTCAACAGGGAACAAGAAAACCATCACACACCCCAACACCCACACATACTCGAGCGCAGCACAGCAGAGAAGGGGTCGCTGACTACGTCGGCGCCTGCGTCTGCATTACCCGGGTACATCCGCAGCTGTGCACGGCCTCGACGCTGACACGGCGTCAGGGTGTCGCAGGGCTTCCCGACTCCCTCCATGTTTATTCTCATCCCTCCGCTACTTTTCCCTTCCACCCAACCGCCGCTTCCTCGCCCCATAATACACCTCTCCTCATGACAGACAGCCCCACACGCAGTTCCTCAACCACCACAAGAGCACCCACGCACAGCACTACCCATCCGCTGGCCGAGACTTCGTCACACGTTCTGCCGCCCTGTCCAGCATCGCTGCTCACCCCCCAGCCCCGAAGCACATCGCCAACATGACGCGCAGCTTCCCCAGCAACACGCACGAGAAGCGTAGCAGCGCCGCACGCCCTGATAATTTCGCCATCCGCTCCTCGCTGGTTGTTGGTGTCTCCGCTGTCGATGTGAGGCACGAATCCACGGGCACCGCAGGCCGTAGGCAAACACTGCATCCACGATGATATGCAGCGGCGCGTGCTGCAGTCGGTCACGAGATGGCCGCAGATGTTCTGCAACGAGACAAGGCCGGAGTTCCGCTGCGAGTCCAGCCGTCTGGCACTCGGACCGTGCCTTATAAGTAATGTGCAGGAGCTGCCGACTTATTTCCGTTATTTCGCCAACCCGCACCTCGCCGGCCCCTCGGGATTTTTGGACTACTGCCCGTATGTGGGGTTTTATGTGGATGGGGCGTGCAACACGAACAGCGCCACTGCAGGTGTCCTTTTCAGAAGCTTCAACGTCTTCTCTGAGGCGGCGCGCTGCATCGATGGGGCATTCAAGCCGAAGGACAGACACGCAGGAGACTATCACTACAACGGCTTGTGCGCCGATATCCGGTGCAACACCGCACAGCGTACGTACCGCATTCATGTGTACCAAAGCAGCCACTACGTTCTTTGCAGACCAGGGCAGACCATACTGCTCGATGGTATCAGCAGAGCATTCGAACGCGGTAGCCACATCACGTGCCCGCCGTACGTTGAGGTGTGCCAGGCCAACTTAAAAGCGGTGCTGTGATGCGCAGTATAGCGTGGCCGCCTTTGGAGCAGCAGAGGTGGAGGGCCGAAGGGTGACGGCGTCGTGTATCGCGGTACGGTGCCGTTAGCGTACGCAGCGGCACGCCCCTTGTGAACAGGTGGCGTGGCGACGCTGGCACCGTTGGTGACGGTGGGCCTGTGTGACTACACGAGAAACGCATGCGGCATCCGCCACAGCGGCAGCGTCTTTGGCTCTTGAGATTGCCCGGCGCAAAGCGAAGGTACACACTTGCCTGCGTGCCTTGTCTCGTACCAGCCCAGCCTTTTCCTGGACGCCCGAGTCGTGTACTATCGCGGTCCCTGCGGCATGGACCAACGGCGCGACGTCCGTGCGCACACGTTGCAACGGGCTTCTCTTGCGTTGCGGGTCAGATCCCATAGCCCACTCGACGGCCCAGATGGGGTTCAGACATGCCGTGGAGTGGACCAGGCGAGAGAGGAGCACCGCATCGTTTCACCCGGGGGGGGGGGGGCGACGTTTTTGTTCCTCCGCCAGAGTGTGATGAGGTTTGCTGCTGCGCTGGAAGGAGAGGGAGTGAAGTGGGGCTGGGTGATGTACGGATGCGGTATACTGTGGTGTGGACACCATTCTCATTATATCGCGATGGTGCGTTGGCGCTGGGGACAAACTGCGTGAAGACGGCGTGGCACACCGTGTGAGTGCAGCGTCTGACAGAGGGAGGGGGTCTGCCCTTTATCAGGTAACGCGTCTACCTCGTCCTTGCCTGTCTGGCATGCGCCCAAGCCACAACTATGAACCCCTTCTCCGATGTTTCCTGCGCGGGCCGATGCAGCATTGCCGCTTCCCCCCCCCCCCCCCTCTCTGTACCACTCGCTGTCCTTGGCTCCAGCTGCTGTTGCTGGATGCAGGAGTGGGGGCCGGGGCGTTTATTCACTTACGTGCGCGTGGGTTCTCTAAGCTGTGTGCTGTAGACACCCCGCCCCTCCCTCCTCCCCCCTTTCCCTCTCGGTGTATCCGTCGCGGCAGCGGTGCCTTCACGCCCCAAACAAATGTGCGTGAAAACACATGGCCCTCTTCTTCCCCTCCCTCCCCTCCCACCGCCCGGTGCGGTGTTTTACGTGTATTCCCTTCTAAATGTCTTTTGTTCGATTATTATTCAAGCTTTATCAAAATTTTGCTTGCCTGTGTGAGGGGCCATGGCGTGTGGGGTGTGGTGGTGGGCCGGTGATGCTCACCGGGAGAGGGGTGCATGCGCATTGTATAAATGATGCGTGCTCAGTTCGCGTTGTACTCAACCCCTCAATCCCCCCTCCCTCCCATTCACCATTTCCCTCTCCACTATTGCTTTTGATCTCCATCACTCCTCCCTGTCTGCCATCCCCTCTCACCCACACACACACACACCGCACACACACCGCACACAGACGATGCATGTCAACCACCCCAGATATTGTGAACATCCAGAAAAGACGGGCGGGATTCGGCTGCCATGCGTGTGTGTGTGTGATTGTGTTGCACAGGACTGATGCTGAATGACTTGGTGGGCGCCGTCTGCCACCTGTACTGACTGGCGTGTGCGTGTCTGTGTGATTGTGTAGTGGCGTGGGTGGTGGTGGTGAAGGAGAGCCGCTGTGCTATACCCTCACGGGGTGTCGTTTACCTTTTTTTTTGCTCTCTTTCATCCCCCTGATCTCTTCAAGGGTGCGTGTGGTCGTGGGGTGCCGTGCGTGCATTCCCCCAACCCCTCTCCCTCCTCTTTTCCTTTCTCTCCCTCCTTATGGATGGGCTTTGTTTTACTCCCCTGTGTGACTCGTGGGTGCCCCACTCTCGACTGATATACGCGTTGAGTTTGGGTGCGTGCGCGGTTGTGACAGCGCATCGGCTGCCTGGTTATCCCCGCAGGATCGCGGTTGCCGGAGCTCACTCCCCAGTGCCACCGCCTTTTTTCTGTACAGGTGAGCTGCAGCTTTGTTTTGCCCATGTACCCCCGTCTTCTATCATTCGGAAACACCTACGGGGTGTCCACACTGCGCAGAGCGGCGTGGGAGGGTCACCCCACCCCTGCAAGCACACACACACACACGTATGTGGACACTCTCATATATACACGCGGTGCGGATGGTGCGCCAACGCTGCCCCGTTCCACCAAAGATGAGTCTTATCTGTGTGTGTGTGTGTGTGTGTGTAGGGTGTCCCGCTGCGCCGTACACAGGTCACGCCACCCTGCCACCCCTGGTGTCTCACAGCGCTTCTCCCACACCGAGCACAACACAATGTGTCCCTGCTGCTGCTGGTGCCAGCCGTGCGTGCGCACTCGCATGCCGAGCTGTGGCGTGGCGCAGTCGCTGGGCAGGGGGAGAGGGTTTTTGACGCTTCGCGCGATGGTGACCGGTGTTGAGTGGCCGGAGTGGGTCGACTGTGTGTCTCGGTGCGGGGGAAGTCATCGGCGGCGCTTTTTCACCGTGTATAGGGAACAGCGGCCCTCCTCTGCCTGGGAGCTGCCCGGGCTATTCACCGGGTGGCTGCCACCCGCCAGGGCGCAGCCTGCCAGATGAGTGCTAACATGAGGCGAGCGCCCGTCTGTGGATGTGGGTGTTGTCCTCCGCTCTCTCATTCTTCTTCTCTCCCCTCTCCCCCGCTTCTTTGCTGTCGTCTTCCGGCATCCACCGCACCTCCCCGCCACCCCTGCCTGTGACCCTTTCTCTTTGCCACCCCGCCCCACCCACCCCCCGTAATCCTCTGTCTCTTGTCCGTTTGTTCTGTTGTCTGCCACTGCACCGCTGATCTGCGCGTCAGACACAGGCACGCGCTTACGCACTCGCTTCCCTTCAGCTTAACACACATACATACACAAACACACAGGCACGCACGCACAGCACATACTCGCTGGGCAGCGCCTTCTCTCCACTCACCCTCACGCCGACACCCCCTGACGTGTTTTCACACGTATCCTCTCAGCGTCAGTATGCTACCACACAACGTCAGCAGCACGCACCTGCTGCGTAGCGGCGCCACACGACTGGTGCGCCTCGTCGCCGTGACGTGCCTTGCACTGGCTGCCGGCTCCGCCGCCATGTGGGCACACGCCAGTGGTGAATTCGCTGCGGGCCACCGCTGCATCCACGACGAGGTACAGCAGCGCGTGCTGCAGTCGGTGGCGCGAGAGCAGCACGGCGGCCGCGGTACTCTCTCTGCCGTGGGTCTGCCTGTTGTCGCAACAGCACCGGACCTCGCTTCTGCGCGCGGCAAAGTCGACCACTCGCTGGCTGACAGCACGTCGTCGCAGGTGTTGCGCTCCTCAGGATGGGGTAAACTGCGCATCAACATTTCTTTCGAGGACCTAAACGACACGGCCTACCACTGCGCTGCTGTCGGCCAGCGTGTGAACAATCACAACGGTGAGAATGTCACCTGCACTGACGCTGACGTCCTGACGCCTAAGAAGCGGGATATGCTTGTCAAGTACATCGTCCCACAGGCGCTGCAGCTGCACACAGACCGGCTGAAGGTGAAGCAGGTGCAGGGCAACTGGAAGGTGACTGCCATGAGGGGCATTGGCTGCGGTGACTTCAAGGTGCCGGAGGAGCATCACACGACGGGGCTGAGTAACACCGACTTCGTGTTGTACGTTGCTTCAGTTCCAAGCGGAGAGGACGTCGTGGCGTGGGGTCTATCGTGCCAAGTGTTCTCGGACGGTCAGCCCGCTGTCGGCGTGATTAACATCCCCGCAGCGAATATCGTGTCGCGGTACGACCAGCGTATCACGCGTACCGTGGCGCACGAGATGGCGCATGCGCTGGGCTTCAGCTTCAAGTTTTTCAGCAGCAGAGGAGTTCTCCACTTTGTCCCAAAAGTGCGCGGAAAACCTCACGAGATTCCCGTGATCAGAGGCAACAAAACGGTGGCGAAGGCACGCGACCACTACGGCTGCAACACCCTGGAGTACGTGGAGTTAGAGGATAAGGGCGACTCCGGTTCAGCTGGCTCGCATCTGAAGATGCGCAACGCCAAGGACGAGCTCATGGTGGCTGCGCGCAGCGCCGGCTACTACAGTGCGCTAACGATGGCCATCTTCGAGGACATGGGCTTCTACAAGGCGGACTTCAGCAAGGCGGAGGTGATGCCGTGGGGCCGCAACGCCAGCTGTGACTTCATCGACAAGAAGTGCATGGAGAACAACATCACGACATGGCCGCAGATGTTCTGCAACGACACGGAGCAGCAGGACCGCTGTACCTCCGATCGTCTAGACCTCGGATCATGTGGTATAGAGGTCAGCGCAGGCGCACTGGAGTCGCATTTCCAGTATTTCACCAACGAAAGCCTCGCGAGTGCTTCCCCGTATCTGGACTACTGTCCCACTGTCGTCCCCTACGACGACGACGGTGCCTGCAACCAGAAATCCACGAAAGCATCGGAGGATTTGAAGAGCTTCAACGTGTTTTCTGAGGCAGCGCGTTGCATTGATGGGGCATTCACGCTGAAGGGGAGCGACACAGCTTCTGGCACTTACGCCGGCATGTGTGCCAACATCCGGTGTGATACGACGACGCAGACGTACAGCGTCCAGGTGAAGGGGAGCGCCACTTATGTGCAGTGCCCACCCTACGCGAAGATGTACTTGAGTAATGTCAGCAAAAGCTTTGAGAGTGGTGGCTATATCACGTGCCCGCCGTACGTTGAGGTGTGCCAGGGAAACGTGAAGGCGGCCATGGACTTCAAGAGTAAAAATCGCAAACCACTCAAAAAAGCATAGCGGGGGGGAGTAGAGTAACGACAGGGGCGCTTCTACTGTGCGCGGTAATGACGACTACAATGACAGCGGCAGTTCTCGTGGGAACGGTGCGGGTGGGGTCCACAATGCGTGCGTACTGCTCACAGGTGCAGTGGCCCGTTGGTCTCTGATGCTGTTTGTGGGCCTGAATGCTTTAGTCCAGAATGGGTGGGGGGGCCGTCTCAGAGTCCGACGTTGACGTGGCGTGTGTGTGGTTTGTGCCGCGTTGGAGTAATGGAGGGACTGCTCCAGGGTGCGGTGGTGGGTTTGGATATTCAGCGGTCCACCCACCGGGATGTCGGGACGCTGCTGAGAGGGGGAGTGAAGAAGGCCCAACAGCCCCCGCGGTGGTTGACTCCCCTGAGCACCCCCCCTCTGTGGACTACAGTGTGTGGTGTAAGCGCGTTGCTGTCGAGGGCTGCCTCCATCGCGTTTGTCGCGTACAGTCCGCCCCTTGGAGGAGGCTGAATGCTGAGTGTGGAGGATAGGCGAGGCGCGACACGGATCACATGGGCTCGGAGTGCACGTGTGACGAAGGCGTGCCGTACCCTCCCCGCATTGAAGTGTGGGTGCGGTGCACACCGGGTGATGAGGGTGGAGTGGGTAGGCAGACACGCATGCTGGGAGCGTGTTGGGCACACCTCGCCTTACGCTTTGGCGTCATGCACAATCGTATGTGACACGGTTGTGCGAGCGATACGATGTGGTGCAGATGGTTGTACGTTGGGTCGCTGTTTTTTGGGGGGTGACAGCCGAATGACGTAGTGTGATGGTGCGGGGTGTGAAGGAGGACATGAGGGCTTCTCTGCTGTACCCTCGGTGAGACCACCCCTTTGTCTTGCATTATCGGCGCACCCAGGCACTCCTCCTCGTTCCCTCATGCTCTTCATGCGATTGATACTGGTGCCCTCGTCCCCCAGAGAAGGAGCCCCTCGCTCCCCCTCCCCTCTCCCTTCATGGTGCGAGCCTCCTGTGGCCAAAGAGGGAGAGGGAGCCACTGCTCTGTCTGTCTGTCTGGTACTCGTGGTGCTACGCGTATGCGAGGAGGAAACACGCAGAGGCACGAGAGAAGGTGCCGTGGGATGTGCGAACTCCTCCGGTGACAGAGATGACGACGGTGCGTCTGTGAGAGAGAAAACCGCCGCCACCGTGCGCCAGCAGTGCTGCATGAACGCTGGCTGTGTGTGTGTGCGTGTGCATGTTTGTGTGACCTAACGCCAGGAGGTGTCGTCACACGTATGTCGGGGGGTATTCGCCCTCTTGTGCTTTGAGTGTTTGTGCCGGTGGACGTCTTGAGCTGATGTCATGTGTCTGCGTGCACTCACTCGGTTTCTTTTTTTTCCTTTCCTTGTTTCTCAGATCTCGGTGGGGTTGAGGAGTTGCGCCAAACTTCCTTTTCCCTCCCGTGCACGCCGTCCTCTCTCGAGGGTGGTGCTGCTGCTCTTACTTACCCGCCGTACGCTCATTTTTTTTTTTGACCAGGTTGTCTACGTGAGGAGTGCACTAGGCCGACCACCAGCAGATAACCACCGCTGGCCCATCGTCTGTTGAGGCACACGTCGCCTTGTAGGCTCACATATCCGTCCATCTATATACACATATATACACATATACACACCCATATAACAATCATATCCGACGATACAAATCTATATATGTACATATATATATATATATATATATGTATATACCCACACACAATACACACACGACTGTACTATAAATATGCCTGTATGTCTACCTCAGTACATATGAATGTATATATTTATATATGTATATATATTTATGTATGCCTGTATATAGTGTATATACCCACATAATATATTTATATATATATTGTGTATGCGTGTATGTATACACACACACACACACAGTCCCACGCTGTGTGTTTTGATTTCACATTGTTGTTTTTTCTCAATCCTCTCCTTACTGAATCACAGTTGTTTCCCATGACTTCATGTTCTCACAGTTTTCTGCACTCTTTTATCTCACACCAGCCTGACCGCCTGCGCACAACCTACTCTCTTTTCCTGTGTGTGTGTGTGTGTGTTGTGGCGTAGGTGGTAGTGGGCCGCTGTGCTATACCCTCACGGCGTGTCGTTTACCCTTTTTATTGCTCTCTTTTATCCCCCCCTGATCTCTTCACAGGTGCGTGTGGTCGTGGTGTGCCGTGCGTGCACCCCCCCTCTACCCCCCACCCTCTACCCCACTTTCTTTTTTTTCCCTTCTCTCCCTCCTTATGGATGGGCTTTGTTTTATTCCCCTGTGCGACTCGTGGATGCCCCACTCTCGACTTGTATACGCGTTGAGTTTGGGTGCGTGCGTGGTTGTGACACCGCATCGACTGCCTGGTTATCCCCGCAGGATCGCGGTTGCCGGAGCTCACTCCCCAGTCCCACCGCCTTTTTTCTGTAAAGGTGAGCTGCAGCTTTGTTTTGCCCATGTACCCCCCTTTCCTTCTATCATCCGCTGACACGTGCGGGGTGTCGACACTGCGCAGAGGGCGTGGGAGGGTTCACCCCACTCCTGCAAACACACACACACGTATGTGGATACTCTCATATATGCACGCGGTGCGGATGTTGCGCCAACGCTGCACCGCTCCACCAAAGAGGAGTCTCAGCCGTGTACGAGTCTTCCCCCCCCCCCCATGATGTGTTTCATGGTGTGTGTGTGCGTGTGTGTTTTTTCTACGCTGTGTGCCCGAGACACCCAATGTCCCTCACAACAGCACTGCCCCCTCCCCCACCCAGACACACCTCAAATTATGCGTCAACACCACAACATTCGCCTCCTCGTGTAGCGTTTTTGTGTTTCACCTGAGAAGGGCGGGGATCGTCTCGTGAGGGGAGGGGGGGGAGGTGGCGTGAATGATCCGATCTGTACTGTTGCTATAACGGCTCATATACGGTCCCACGCCCGCACGCGTGCGTACTTCCTGTCCTCTGTGTGTATGTATGTGTGTGTGTGGAGGGTGAGACGGGGTCTCTCTCACCCACACTGTTGCGGATGTGGATACTACTATACAAGACGAGAGATCACGTCTCTCCTTCCTCTTCCCTCCCCTCCCCCCTTCCATGGCGGCGGGTTCCCTTTTTTCTTATTGGGCTTTTCGCTTTTCTGAATTCTCTACTCCTTCACCCCACCCCACCCCACCCCACCCCTCACTCTCTGTGCAACCGCGTACACCAAAGGCGCATGCGTCGAGGTGTGCACTCTTTTTTCCTCACAGCGGGGCAATCACTGGTGTCTGTGTGTGTGCCTGTGAGAGTGAGCTGCAGTGCATTCCTCGTCTGCCTGCCGACTAGTCACCATGAGAGGAGTAGAGCAGGAGAGAATGTGTGCTCAGCTCCTCGCCCAGTAATTCCCCATGTGCTCGTGTGGGAGGCCTTTTTTGTTCTACCATGGCTGTCTTTTTATCTGGGCTTCACTTCTTTTTCCTCTTTTGGCGCGAGTGCGCTGTCGACACGTATCAGGCACACCGCTACACTCCCGGGCGCGCACACAGACACACACAGGCATACACACGTGGCGGACAGCAGACGAGACGGTTTGCGTATCGGTGGATCACCAGCCGTGCGCGTGCAGCCGTGTGTGCGGTCATGCGTTGTGTCCCTGCGTTTTCTCTGTGTTCCAACGTGCCTCTTCGAGTGGTCACTGTACGCGCTCCCACCCACCCTCCTCTTTCTTGGTCTGGCTGACGGCTGTGCGCTGCTTTTGCGGTGCACCTCTGCGCGCCCTCACGCATCGTCAACAAGCGGGCTACCCCCTCTCTGCGGTGCCGCGCCTCCTACCACCCGTAACCCCTCGCCTCTCACCCCGTGTTTTTTACTGTTTGCCACTGCACCGCTTGTTGGCGCGTCAGACACAGGCACGCGCTTACGCAATCGCTTCTCTTCAACTCAACATACATACACACCAGCACGCACGCACGCGCAGCACATACCCGCTGAGTAGTGTCTCCTGTGGCACCGTGTCTTCTCTCTACCCCTCCATCCTCTCCACACGCACGCCCCCTCACCGCCAACATGACTCGCAGCTTACCAAGCAGCAAGCTCGAGAGGCGTAGCGGCGCCGCCCGCCTGGTGCGCCTCGCCGCAGTGACGTGCCTTGCACTGGCTGCCGGCTCCGCTGCTGTGTGGGCACAGGCCAGTGGTGGACCCGCTGCGGGCCACCGCTGCATCCACGACGATGTACAGCAGCGCGTGCTGCAGTCGGTGGCGCAGGAGCACAGAGACCTGGGCACGCTCTCTGCGGTGGGTCTGCCCGTTGTCGCAGCAGAGCCCACCCCCACTGCGCAGCACGGCGGAGTCGACTACGCAGTGGCTGACAGCACGTCGCCGCAGGTGGTGCGCTTCGAGGGCTGGGGTGAGCTGCGCATCACCGTGTCCACTAAGCTTCTCGACGACCACGTGCTCTGCTGCACACAAGACATAAAGGAGAGCATCAAACAGGAGAATGGATGTGTAGGATGCAAAGACAACATCCTCACAGACGAAAAGCGCGACATCCTAATGAACTCGATCATCCCCGAGGCGGTGCGGCTGCACACGGAGCGCCTGAAGGTGAAGCAGGTGCGGGGTAACTGGACGGCGACGGACATAGAGGATGAAGTCTGTCACGCATTTGAGGTGCCAGAGGCGCACCTCACCACCAATGTCAACAACACCGACTTTCTGCTCTACGTGGCATCTGACCAGGCCGATCCATACCCGGTGCCGTATGCTACAACCTGCCAAGTGTTTCCCGATGGTCGGCCCGCTGTCGGCATGATAAACGTCCCCGCATCGAAGATCGTGTCGCGCTACGACCAACGCCTCATTCGTACGGTAGCGCACCAGATCGCGCATGCGCTTGGCTTCGGCAAACGTTTCTTCCAGAGCGCCGGCATCACCCAAAACGTAACGGAGATTCGTGGCATGACCGGCAACTTTACTGTGATCAACGGCAGTAAGACAGTGCAGAAAGCCCGGGAGCACTTCGGTTGTGAGAGCTTGGCGCATCTCGAGATGGAGAACTACTCCCGCGTCGACTATCAAAACTCACACCTGAATATGCGCAACGCCAAGGACGAGCTCATGGCGCCTGTGGTGGGTGCCGGCTACTACACTGCGCTGACCATGGCCATCTTCGATGACACGGGCTTCTACAAGGCGGACTTCAGCAAGGCCGAGGTGATGACGTGGGGCCGCAATGCCGGCTGTGACTTCCTCAACAACACGTGCAAAAACATCACGCAGTTGCCGAAGATGTTCTGCGAAGGTGATCGGTTGCTTCGCTGCACGTCCAGCCGCCTCGAGATGGGCAATTGCGAGCTTATCACACGTGAAACGCCATTGGCGACGGCTTACCAATACTTCACCAACACCGCACTAAAGGAAAGCTCGCCTCACATGGACGACTGCCCGTATGTGAAGCCCACAGTTAACGGTGCGTGCAACCAAAACTCATCCACCGCATCGGGTCCCTTCGGGGAATTCAGCGTCTTCTCCGACGCGGCGCGTTGCATCGACGGGGCGTTTACACCGAATAACAAGAGCACGGAACACGATCTCATCTTGGGCATGTGCGCCAATGTCAAGTGCGACAACGCAACAAAGACGTACACCGTCCAGGTGAAGGGCAGCAGATCCTACGTGAAGTGCACAGAGGGCCAGAACATCACACTGGGCAATGTCAGCAACGCCTTCGAGCTAGATGGCTACATCACATGCCCGCCGTACGTTGAGGTGTGCCAGGGCAACGTGAAGGCGGCCATGGACTTCGAAGCTGATCTCGAAAAGAACAGAGGCACAAGCAGCAGCAGTGGACAAGGCCACACCCCCACCGACAGCACGCTCAGCGGCGGACGAGGCCACACCCCCACCGACAGCATGCCCAGCAGCGGACAAGGCCACACCCCCACCGACAGCACGCCCAGCGGCGGACGAGGCCACACCCCCACCGACAGCATGCCCAGCGGCGGACGAGGCCACACCCCCACCGACAGCATGCCCAGCAGCGGACGAGGCCACACCCCCACCGACAGCACGCCCAGCGGCGGACGAGGCCACACCCCCACCGACAGCATGCCCAGCAGCGGACGAGGCCACACCCCCACCGACAGCATGCCCAGCAGCGGCAGTGATGCAAACAAGCCGGATGCCACGTCCAGCAACGGTAAAGGCCACAGGCTTTTCCCCCTCGGCAACAGTGCAGCTGGCCTGCACAGCGCGTGGACCCTGGTGTCCGCTGGAGTGGCGCTGCTGGTGGTGACACTGACTGTTGGTCTGAGTGCCTAACATCAGAACGCCTGGCGCACTGCTCATCGCAACTGCTGGTGCGGCCACCTAGCGAGGGTTGCATATACACGACTGACACCCTCCGCTGGGGATGTCATGACGCACCCTGAGAGGGCCCCGACTTGAACCTGGTGAGCGTTTCACCTCCTGGTGGTACTGCAATGCATGCGCAGGGCCCCCTCCACTCCAATCACTCCGAAGCCGAGCACGAATCCGGACGGGGCTCATTACCAGCGAAGAGTGGGAGCCAAAGAAGCCTTCCTGTATTCTCAGGTGCAACACGCGTATCCGACGAGTGAATAGGCGTGTACGCAAACGGGCCTGACACACGGTGACACCCGTCGGCAAGACGTGAGGACACCAGCGCCCCAGTCCAGTGGTGTGATGGTCCATGAGCGGTGGCTGAGTGTGACACCGCCGACCGGCGTCTTGAGGTACGATTCCAGTCGATGGCTCATCGTGTCAAGTGTCCTCGCTGGTCCACGTACTCGGTTGATGGGCAGGTGTGTGTTTGGCACCCCACCTCCACACCCCATCCACACTCGGGCGGTGGTGGTGTCGTCGTCATCACCCCCTTCCCAACCACTTCTTTGTTGCTTATTGGATTCACCTTCCTCCCTTCACAGGTGATACCCGCTTACTTTATTATCCGCGTCTGTGGGAGTGGGTGGTTGGGTGCAGGGGTGGGATAGATGGGTTGGAGTGGCGGACATGGAGGGCCGTCGATGTGGATGCTGTATACAAAGCGAGAGGGCCCACTCCTCCTCTCCTTCCTCATCGCCCCCCCGCTCCCTCCCCCTGACATCTTCTCACACACCTCTCCTCTTCATACCCCCCACTTCTCCTCCCACCACCACTCGGGACACCACGCACACACACACGCATGATGAGGACAGGCAGAACAATGGACAGCGTGACGAGGGATATGGAAACCATGCTGTAATGTGTGTCGTCGTGTTGGTCGATAGTGGTGCTGGGGGAGCTCGTGTGCGTTCCTGGGCTTTACGCACCGATGTGTGGGTGGGTGGATGAGTGGGTGTGTGCTCCCCCCCCCCCCTCCCCTCACCCCCCATCCCGAACGCGGTGCATTTCTCCTTTTTTCTCTCTTTGGGCTCTCCATCATCCTTGACTTCTTCCCTTCACCCCCCTCCACTCCCCCTTCACTCCTTCAGAGGTGTCCTCCATGAGGATGGGGATTTATGTTTGTGTGTTTCTCTTCTTCTTACCCCTTCACAGCGCCCACATATACACCTGCGGTCTGTGATGGTGACAGCGCCACGTCCCTGTGCCCCTCCTCCCCTACGACACAGAGTGGAGGCAGAGAGTGAGTGAGCGTGCTGAGTCCACCTCTCCGTGCCTCCGCCCTCTCTCCTTCCCTTTCTCTCTGTATGTGTGTGCTTGTCCTTCCTTATTTATCTCCTTCGCTTCCTTATCCCGTCGACAGCAGTGCGCTGTCAACACGAAACAAAAATACCATTGTAACCCAAAACACCCACTCGAGCGCAGCACAGCAGAGAGGGGGTCGCTGACTACGTCGGCGCCTGCGTCTGCATCACCCCGGGTACATCCTCGGCTGTCCACGGCCTCGACGCTGCCACAGTGTCACAGCCTCGCAGGGCTGCCCCGACTCCCTCCATGGTCATTCTCATCCCTCCCCTATTCTTTCTCTCCCCCCAACTGCTGCTTCCTTGAACCTTTCACTGTCCTCTGCTCATGACAGACACACGCCCAACCGCGCTTGCCCTGCTCCACGCGCACCCAGTCACCCGCGCGCACACAGCACATACGCGCTGGCCTGCGCCTTCTCACTGGACGTCCTCTCCACCTCCTTGACCACATCATTGCCGCCGCCAGCGTGCGCGACCGCACTGTCGGCATGCCCCGCCCCTCTCCGAGCAGCGCGCACCGCAGGGGTCCTGACCGCAGGCAACCTCTGCATCTTCGGCGAGGTACAGCACCGCGTCCTGCAGTCGGTTGCGCAGGCCCAGCACAGCGGCATCGACCCCCTCTCAGCTGTGGGCCTGCCCTACGTTGTAGCAGCACTTGGAACCGCGGACGCCCAAAGCACGGTGGACTAAAAGGCGACAGCGCTTGAGCAACCAAAGACACACACACACACACGCAATGCGTCGAGTGAGGCGGTTTACAGCCCACGACTGCCAACTTTGGAGATAGGCGGCGACGGAAAGCGGGGGAGTGACGCGGGGGTGTGCGGGACTGGACGGGGCGGACTGGCGTGCGGCTACACTGGGCGGAGAGCGTTGCCACATGGACGCTGGGCTACATGCGCTGGAGAACGTGGTCCCATCAGGAGGACACCGCCACCTCGAGGTGGCAGTGCTCACAGACTCCCCCCCTCCCTCACCTCACTTCTGATGGCGCTGGACACACAGGCCCAACCAGCGTGGAGGATGGGACCCTCACACGTATTTGGTCCATCACCCTCAAACCCACTCGGCGCAAAGTCCACCTGTCCTTCCAGCTCGTCTTCTCACACTGCGGTGTCCCGCGAAACAAAGCTGTGGACAAAGCAGCCAACAGGGAGGAACGCCTTGCCCCAATCCTACCCGGTGTGGATCACAGACGTTGTGGCAGGCATCAAGCGATAACTTGGGGAAGAAACAGATGCGGCGCCCACCAATGGAGAGGGGCCCCAACACGCACCGGTCCAACTCACTCGGCCACGTCCACCCCATACACCCCTCAAAAAATACAGTGAAATATGATCGCAGTGGGGAGTCCATGTTGGCGCAATATCGCACGGACACCCCCAAACACTTTGGGTAGCCACGTAGAGCCGTTCGTCGGTAAGGAGGACAACATGGCCTGCGGATGGTGTCCACCCATTGGACCCAGATCCACCCCCCTCCTCCCTACTCTAGCCGTGGCAACACGGCAGCAGGATCCACTAGTGTGTCCGGTCCGTCTCACCATATGCGTCTCGCGACAATCGGGAGTAACGCACATGATGACGAGACACCGGTGGCAGGGGAGGGCTCAGGCCCCCGAGTAACGCTGCATGGGGCGAGAAAGGCACAGGGGTCCTACAAAAAGGTGTACACGTGCCACATATGCGCTGAGCTGCTCACCCTGCTCACCTCCCCCCGAGAGAGGCCTCTCGGAGCAGCACATGCCCACACCCATCCCCCCCCCCCCCCAGTGACCCACCGACAGAACTCGATGCACCACACACGCGCCCCAGGAACCCCAATAGAGAGTGTGACAGCAAAGAGAAACGTTGTGTCCTCGGAGGTGCTGGTATCCTCAACAAGCGAGCAGCGTCAGCGCCTCCCCCCTGACAGTACTGCAGGCGAACGCTTGGAAACACGACATGGCTCACACGCCACAGATGCCCGCTGAGGTCGCCCAGCCGCCCACCGCCGCCACCAACGGCTACACTTCGGTGCCCGGTGTGGGGACTATGTGGGTCCGCCTAGAGGGACGGTATCCCACCGGATCAGGACTCACTGGGGGGGGGGGACATGACCCCAAGACTCCGACCCACCACCCCTCCCTGGGGTAGACAAGACACGCCCGAGGCCACAGCCCCCTGGCGTCATTCCATGTCCACACACTGCGAGGGGGTATTTCGATCCAACGCAGCCCCTGTGTGGCTCCACACGGCGACGACACGGCCCATGCACACACATCGGAGACCCCCCCCCACTCCAAATGAGTGGCAACGAGAAGCCCTTTGCAGTGTGCCCGATGTGCGAGAAACGGTATGAACGGTGGACCATTCTTGTCTGGCGCATCCCCGCACGCACCACAACGAGGGCACAGTGGCCCAACGCAAGATGCCGGGTGGGACCGATCCACACAGGAAGCTTACCGCGAGAAACACCACATGCCCGCACTGTCCGCGCACACTTGCAGATGAACAGTGTCTCACGCAGCATCCAACTGTCTCCCATGGCCAAGCTGCACCCGCCATCCCCCATGACCCACGGAAAGAGATCTGCGAGGAGTCCTTGACTCACCTATTGGTCTGTCCCGCACTAGCCGACGTTAGGAGAGAGTGTAGCATAGAAGATGGTCCGGTGCATAGGGTTGTCCAGTCGAAGCGATTGGCGGTGTACCCCAGCCGACTACTCGGCCTCGCGGATCCGGCCGAGATTCCCAATCCAGAAGAAGACGACCAACACTGAGCGCCAACTTTGTTACTCGACGACACTCCTCACCCCCATGATAATGATACCGAGCGGCGGACTGGCAGCGATCCACATTTTACTTTTTGGCTCCAGGGCTGACCATCGGGAGCTGCACAGGACGCGGCCTGTCGGGACGACGTGTTGAGGGTGCGGGACTCGCCCGCGTTTGAATTGCACCGGCAGGCTGGGAGAAGGAGGCCCTGTAGTACATATGCTGGGGGACATCCATCCCCCCCCCCCTGCACAGTGTCAACCCCCTCCCCTCCGCCCAGAGGATGAGAGACGGAGAAGTGAAGGTGTTCTAAAACGTGTGTCCCTGCGAAGGGGCACGTGCAGAATGAACGCACACACGGATATGTAGACAAGCATGTACGCATTACATCTCTGCTCTGTGTGTCACTCCCCTTCCCTCCCCTATCGATCCGTCCATCGCTTGCTGTGCGCATGCATAAATATATATACACACAGATTTATTGGTGTATACTCTCTGTGAGTGCCGCAGAGAGGAATGGCAAGAGGCCCTCTCTCTCTCTCCCCCTTCTGTCACGCCTACATGACGAAAACAGCACAACAAGAATAATGGTGGGGAGGAGAGAGAGACTGGAGGGGAGGGGAGGGGAGGAGGTGCACGCCTGCAGTACTCTCTCCCTTTTCGCTCTTATCTATGTGCGTGGTGTCCATGTGGCTACACTCTCCTTGAGAGAGGAGGACACAGCTTTTGCGTTCATCCCTCCTCGCACCCCCCGGCCCTCCGATGTTACACGTGTCCATTTCGTGTCTTGGCTTGTTCGACTTTGTTTATTTGTCTCATGACACACACACGAGGAATGGCGGTATACCAACCAGGGCAGCAACCACAAAGTCTGACAGAGGTGGGTGGACTGTGTACGTACGTACATTGACGTGAGGTGTGGTGGTGCGGAGGGGAGGAGGGGAGGGGGAGCTGCGGCGGGCGGTGTATAGACCCACACGGGATGGGGTGGCGTGTTCTTATACGACTGGCTCCGTCACCCGATATTGTAGCTCAGAATGCGCATCCCTTCACCCCCCCTCCCCCTCCCCGCCTGGTGTGCACATACAACGCGCGTGCCTCAAGGTGCTCAATTGTCCCCTCCGTCATACATACTCACACACACAGACCCCCCCCTGTCCACCTCCTGCGTGTGCTACTCTGTCACGCCTACAGCTTTGTGTTTGTGTGTATGTGTAGACGTGGTTTTGTGTACTTGCATGTGTCGTCCTGTCAAAGGCTCTGGCCCCTCCCCCTCCCTCCCTTCCCTGCACTCCAGGCGGTGTGGCCCTGGTGGGATTCCCATTTAGCTGCCGCCTGTTTCGCTCTCTTCCGCTTCGCTGACCCTCACCGGCGGCCCCTCCCCCTCCCCCTCTCCACGCGCATGATGTGAACCATTCATTCATCCCCCACTCCACATCCCCATCCCATCACGTCTCCCCCACCACCCGTCGGTGATGTTTCCCTCACCTCGCCCCACTCTCTCCCCTCCCGCCCCCACTGCCCACCGCACCCCTAGACTGCACAATCCTGCGCCCATCACCGGCACTCGTCCTCGCTCTATCTTCACTGAACCCCCCTCCCCCATACAGAGGCACGCACAGCACCGCACATACCCGCTGAGCAGCACCTCCCCACTCACTCGCCTTTTCCCTACACCGCCCTCCCGCCTATATACCCCCACATCGTACCCCAGCGCCAGCATGCCCCGCAACTCTTTGGGTAGCACGCACCAGTTGCGTAGCGGCGCCGCCCGCCTGGTGCGCCTCGCCGCAGTGACATGCCTCGCACTGGCTGCCGGCTCCGCCGCCGTGTGGGCACAGGCCACCGGTGACTTGGGTGCGGGTCACCGCTGCATCCACGACGATGTACAGCAGCGCGTGCTGCAGTCGGTGGCGCAGGAGCACAGAGACCTGGGCACGCTCTCTGCGGTGGGTCTGCCCGTTGTCGCAGCAGAGCCCACCCCCACTGCGCAGCACGGCGGAGTCGACTACGCAGTGGCTGACAGCACGTCGCCGCAGGTGGTGCGCTTCGAGGGCTGGGGTGAGCTGCGCATCACCGTGTCCACTAAGCTTCTCGACGACCACGTGCTCTGCTGCACACAAGACATAAAGGAGAGCATCAAACAGGAGAATGGATGTGTAGGATGCAAAGACAACATCCTCACAGACGAAAAGCGCGACATCCTAATGAACTCGATCATCCCCGAGGCGGTGCGGCTGCACACGGAGCGCCTGAAGGTGAAGCAGGTGCGGGGTAACTGGACGGCGACGGACATAGAGGATGAAGTCTGTCACGCATTTGAGGTGCCAGAGGCGCACCTCACCACCAATGTCAACAACACCGACTTTCTGCTCTACGTGGCATCTGACCAGGCCGATCCATACCCGGTGCCGTATGCTACAACCTGCCAAGTGTTTCCCGATGGTCGGCCCGCTGTCGGCATGATAAACGTCCCCGCATCGAAGATCGTGTCGCGCTACGACCAACGCCTCATTCGTACGGTAGCGCACCAGATCGCGCATGCGCTTGGCTTCGGCAAACGTTTCTTCCAGAGCGCCGGCATCACCCAAAACGTAACGGAGATTCGTGGCATGACCGGCAACTTTACTGTGATCAACGGCAGTAAGACAGTGCAGAAAGCCCGGGAGCACTTCGGTTGTGAGAGCTTGGCGCATCTCGAGATGGAGAACTACTCCCGCGTCGACTATCAAAACTCACACCTGAATATGCGCAACGCCAAGGACGAGCTCATGGCGCCTGTGGTGGGTGCCGGCTACTACACTGCGCTGACCATGGCCATCTTCGATGACACGGGCTTCTACAAGGCGGACTTCAGCAAGGCCGAGGTGATGACGTGGGGCCGCAATGCCGGCTGTGACTTCCTCAACAACACGTGCAAAAACATCACGCAGTTGCCGAAGATGTTCTGCGAAGGTGATCGGTTGCTTCGCTGCACGTCCAGCCGCCTCGAGATGGGCAATTGCGAGCTTATCACACGTGAAACGCCATTGGCGACGGCTTACCAATACTTCACCAACACCGCACTAAAGGAAAGCTCGCCTCACATGGACGACTGCCCGTATGTGAAGCCCACAGTTAACGGTGCGTGCAACCAAAACTCATCCACCGCATCGGGTCCCTTCGGGGAATTCAGCGTCTTCTCCGACGCGGCGCGTTGCATCGACGGGGCGTTTACACCGAATAACAAGAGCACGGAACACGATCTCATCTTGGGCATGTGCGCCAATGTCAAGTGCGACAACGCAACAAAGACGTACACCGTCCAGGTGAAGGGCAGCAGATCCTACGTGAAGTGCACAGAGGGCCAGAACATCACACTCGGCAATGTCAGCAACGCCTTCGAGCTAGATGGCTACATCACATGCCCGCCGTACGTTGAGGTGTGCCAGGGCAACGTGAAGGCGGCCATGGACTTCGAAGCTGATCTCGAAAAGAACAGAGGCACAAGCAGCAGCAGTGGACAAGGCCACACCCCACCGACAGCATGCCCAGCGGCGGACGAGGCCACACCCCCACCGACAGCATGCCCAACAGCGGACAAGGCCACACCCCCACCGACAGCACGCTCAGCGGCGGACGAGGCCACACCCCCACCGACAGCATGCCCAGCAGCGCCAGTGGTGCAAGCAAGCCGGATGCCACGTCCAGCAACGGTAAAGGCCACAGGCTTTTCCCCCTCGGCAACAGTGCAGCTGGCCTGCACAGCGCGTGGACCCTGGTGTCCGCTGGAGTGGCGCTGCTGGTGGTGACACTGACTGTTGGTCTGAGTGCCTAACATCAGAACGCCTGGCGCACTGCTCATCGCAACTGCTGGTGCGGCCACCTAGCGAGGGTTGCATATACACGACTGACACCCTCCGCTGGGGATGTCATGACGCACCCTGAGAGGGCCCCGACTTGAACCTGGTGAGCGTTTCACCTCCTGGTGGTACTGCAATGCATGCGCAGGGCCCCCTCCACTCCAATCACTCCGAAGCCGAGCACGAATCCGGACGGGGCTCATTACCAGCGAAGAGTGGGAGCCAAAGAAGCCTTCCTGTATTCTCAGGTGCAACACGCGTATCCGACGAGTGAATAGGCGTGTACGCAAACGGGCCTGACACACGGTGACACCCGTCGGCAAGACGTGAGGACACCAGCGCCCCAGTCCAGTGGTGTGATGGTCCATGAGCGGTGGCTGAGTGTGACACCGCCGACCGGCGTCTTGAGGTACGATTCCAGTCGATGGCTCATCGTGTCAAGTGTCCTCGCTGGTCCACGTACTCGGTTGATGGGCAGGTGTGTGTTTGGCACCCCACCTCCACACCCCATCCACACTCGGGCGGTGGTGGTGTCGTCGTCATCACCCCCTTCCCAACCACTTCTTTGTTGCTTATTGGATTCACCTTCCTCCCTTCACAGGTGATACCCGCTTACTTTATTATCCGCGTCTGTGGGAGTGGGTGGTTGGGTGCAGGGGTGGGATAGATGGGTTGGAGTGGCGGACATGGAGGGCCGTCGATGTGGATGCTGTATACAAAGCGAGAGGGCCCACTCCTCCTCTCCTTCCTCATCGCCCCCCCCGCTCCCTCCCCTGACATCTTCTCACACACCTCTCCTCTTCATACCCCCACTTCTCCTCCCACCACCACTCGGGACACCACGCACACACACACGCATGATGAGGACAGGCAGAACAATGGACAGCGTGACGAGGGATATGGAAACCATGCTGTAATGTGTGTCGTCGTGTTGGTCGATAGTGGTGCTGGGGAGCTCGTGTGCGTTCCTGGGCTTTACGCACCGATGTGTGGGTGGGTGGATGAGTGGGTGTGTGCTCCCCCTCCCCTCACCCCCATCCCGAACGCGGTGCATTTCTCCTTTTTTCTCTCTTTGGGCTCTCCATCATCCTTGACTTCTTCCCTTCACCCCCCTCCACTCCCCCTTCACTCCTTCAGAGGTGTCCTCCATGAGGATGGGGATTTATGTTTGTGTGTTTCTCTTCTTCTTACCCCTTCACAGCGCCCACATATACACCTGCGGTCTGTGATGGTGACAGCGCCACGTCCCTGTGCCCCTCCTCCCCTACGACACAGAGTGGAGGCAGAGAGTGAGTGAGCGTGCTGAGTCCACCTCTCCGTGCCTCCGCCCTCTCTCCTTCCCTTTCTCTCTGTATGTGTGTGCTTGTCCTTCCTTATTTATCTCCTTCGCTTCCCTTATCCCGTCGACAGCAGTGCGCTGTCAACACGAAACAAAAATACCATTGTAACCCAAAACACCCACTCGAGCGCAGCACAGCAGAGAGGGGGTCGCTGACTACGTCGGCGCCTGCGTCTGCATCACCCCGGGTACATCCTCGGCTGTCCACGGCCTCGACGCTGCCACAGTGTCACAGCCTCGCAGGGCTGCCCCGACTCCCTCCATGGTCATTCTCATCCCTCCCCTATTCTTTCTCTCCCCCCAACTGCTGCTTCCTTGAACCTTTCACTGTCCTCTGCTCATGACAGACACACGCCCAACCGCGCTTGCCCTGCTCCACGCGCACCCAGTCACCCGCGCGCACACAGCACATACGCGCTGGCCTGCGCCTTCTCACTGGACGTCCTCTCCACCTCCTTGACCACATCATTGCCGCCGCCAGCGTGCGCGACCGCACTGTCGGCATGCCCCGCCCCTCTCCGAGCAGCGCGCACCGCAGGGGTCCTGACCGCAGGCAACCTCTGCATCTTCGGCGAGGTACAGCACCGCGTCCTGCAGTCGGTTGCGCAGGCCCAGCACAGCGGCATCGACCCCCTCTCAGCTGTGGGCCTGCCCTACGTTGTAGCAGCACTTGGAACCGCGGACGCCCAAAGCACGGTGGACTAAAAGGCGACAGCGCTTGAGCAACCAAAGACACACACACACACACGCAATGCGTCGAGTGAGGCGGTTTACAGCCCACGACTGCCAACTTTGGAGATAGGCGGCGACGGAAAGCGGGGAGTGACGCGGGGTGTGCGGGACTGGACGGGGCGGACTGGCGTGCGGCTACACTGGGCGGAGAGCGTTGCCACATGGACGCTGGGCTACATGCGCTGGAGAACGTGGTCCCATCAGGAGGACACCGCCACCTCGAGGTGGCAGTGCTCACAGACTCCCCCCCTCCCTCACCTCACTTCTGATGGCGCTGGACACACAGGCCCAACCAGCGTGGAGGATGGGACCCTCACACGTATTTGGTCCATCACCCTCAAACCCACTCGGCGCAAAGTCCACCTGTCCTTCCAGCTCGTCTTCTCACACTGCGGTGTCCCGCGAAACAAAGCTGTGGACAAAGCAGCCA